>NC_139643.1:23086156-23166156 GCF_964638095.1 Poromitra crassiceps | reverse complement strand
CAGAAAGTATAGCGGTGACGCGCACACACACACACACACACACACACACACACACACACACACACACACACACACACACACACACACACACACACACACACACACACACAGAGCGAGCAGCCATGAGCTGTCATGTGTAAGCAGCTCTCCTTGCCCCGGTAATTAATGACAGAGTGGCCAGCCCTCCTCTTCTCTCTGGGGCAGTAGACCAGTTTGCACTTCTCTTCTCTGGGCAGCACAGACTGGAGAATGAGCTGTGCTGGTTCAATCCATTACTGTGTCAAGTTCTGCTGTTGAAATTAGCTCAGTTTCCCCACGTGTATTTTTGAATAATGTATTTCAGCGCTTTTTTTTTTTTTGCAGCACTAGTTGAAGGAATCTCGATGGAGGAAAGAGCTTGTTGGTTGGTGACGTCCTCGTTGGCTGTGCCAAGCCGCACACACAGACACAAACACATAAACACAGACAGTAAAGACACACACACACACACACACACACACACACACACACACACACACACACACACACACACACACACACACACACACACACACACACACACACTTTACTGCACTCTTTGTTGCCTCTATATAATCTTGTGCTGTTTATTGGGACAAGCATGGCAGAGTGTGTGTGATGAATCTATAAGTGAAGCAGGTCCAGGCTCTCCCCCACAGGCCCACACACTATTATATGTGTCAGCTGCTATGTCAGATAATGTGTCTTAAAGTTGTTACATTGTTTCTGTTTCTCTCTTTATTTCTCTAACTCGCACACTTATCAGTTGTTGTTTGTTGCGTAAAAGACAGAACATTTCTCTTAGAGCCATATGAAATCCCTTTTATTTTTTTCAAAATTCCATTTTATTTTTTCCCAAATTCAGCTTTTTCCATTTTAACTCATTGAGTGCCAGCCACTTTTGGAGAACGGACGCTCCCAGTGCCAGAGTTTCAGAGCGTTTTCAGTGATTTCTCGAGGCCCACAGAATATTGTGTGATATTACTATGTAAACACCGAACACGCACAAAGAACGATGAGACTCTCTTCTATCATCTGCAAAAAAAAGTTTATTGATACCATTTTCCGTTCTTTAGTTATGAGCCGGAGAAGATAGGTTGTTTTGAGCAAAAAGACACGTTTCAAATTAGAAGCTGAGTTATTCCGCCTTTTGTGAAATGAAGCATTTCAAGCACATTCACTGAGTCTGAAGCTAATATTTTCTGATGTAGTGACATGGTGTAGTTGTGTGGTGCCCTGCTTGCCCCACCCCCCTCTCCCCCCCTCAGCTGCAAACTCCTCCCCACACTAACACACAGCCTAACACGCACCCAGTCTATTTTCGGAGCGCTCCGTTTTTGTGCGCCGGCTCCCAGCGCGACACGGAAATGCCAAACCGGACTGCAGGGAAAGGTTTGGCCCTTCGGCATCGGGTGCTGCCTTTCTGGCGGCTAATCGTGTGGAGAAACTATGCAGACAGACAGACAGAGGCAGAGGGGCTCAGTTGTGGGCGCGGATTGACTGCTGTTCGCAGCCAACGTCAGCTGCAGCCAGAGCCATCTATATGGCTCTGGCTGCAGCATGAGCGGTTTCTCTTTCATCACGGGGCTTTTTCCTGCTGTTTTCCGGACCTTTCTCTAATCTGGAGAGCACTGTCGCCACCTAATGAGTCCGTAAAATAGGTTATACACCTTCAATAGCTACAATATTTGTACAGGAGATGCAGGAGGCTTTGATCCACGTCCCACCGTCAAAAAACGCATTTGACGTCGATCGACGTCTTTGGCACTCTACGTCACTATTTACTTTGACGTCGATCAACGTCCTTGGCACTCAATGAGTTAATTGTTCTGAATTCTGTGTTTTGCTTTTTACGCTCATTTTACCATCAGAAATAGTGTCTAATATGTGGGGATGAATAAATGTCCACAATTGAATAAGATATAACAATCAATTTACACAACAATGCACTATTTTTAACAAGTGATTCAAGTCAGAAATACAGTAGATGACTGTACAAAACTCATTGTGTGCTTCAAGTAAAGAAAAAACAACTGTAAACAAAACATTCACTTCAAACATAAGTAAGAAGATGCTTCAAATACTATTTTATTTTGAAAGTTATAACAGGAAGTGGTGGTGTTTATCTTTGCTAACTTGAACGAGTCAACGTGAGTCTAGAGAAAGAAGAAATTGTGTAAAAACGCCAAGTGTCAACTGAATAAGAATACACAGCCACAATTGAAACTTTTCCAGCTTGTCCATCATGTGCAAAAATGGATCTTTTTCGTTTTTCATTCCCTGTTGCCATCACTACAGCCGGAAGGCTTGACTAGGAAGGCAAGTAACATCAAAACTGATAACTGTGTCAACGTTATGCTAACATTTTAAACGAACAACATAACAGAATTAAATAGAATAGTGAGAAGGAAGGTCTAACGATGCAGAATCATTCACAGCTGACATCTAAGGCTAACGTTATAGGCTACTTCACCGCTATTGCTGGAATGCTTGGAATGCGCTTGTTAACTATAGTTACGTTACTGCAGAGTGACAGTCCACTGTATAGCTGCGTGTGAGGGAGAGCGTGTGTGAGACGTCACCTTATTAACATTATATATTGAATTTCAGCCCAATTATGGCAAATTCTGCAGTATTCCACGTTTTACAGTAGATTCCATTTTTATTGGTCAATTCCGTGATTCCGTCCGCGATTCTGTTAACGCGGATTTCATATGGCTCTACTCTCTCTCTCTCTCTCTCTCTCCCTCCCTCTCTCTCTCTCTCTCTCTGTCTCTCTCTCTCTCTCTCTCTCTGTCTCTCTCTCTCTCTCTCTCTCTCTCTCTCACTCTGTCTCTCTCTCTCTCTCTGTCTCTCTCTCTCTCTCTCTCTCTCTCTCTCTGTCTCTCTCTCACTCTCTCTCTCTCTCTCTCCCTCCCTCCTCTTCTCTGAGCGGTTGGCCTCTTGTTGTGTGAAAGGTGGAAGGTTTGTCGCTCTGCTCCGTTTAGCTGCTGCACTTTGATGACTTCAGCACTACTAATTATGGAGGCGCCGCCAAGGAGGCAATCTCAAAAGTGCATCAGGCCAAAAGTCTCCTACTGACTGATATGTCAAATGTGACCCAGTGGAGTTCTCCATAATGAGCCTGTGCTGCTTTCTCATACATCACCATCACACGCCCGTGATCATATTCCAGAGATGCACTGTGCTCTCCCATAATGCTACTGTTCAGTTGAGGCGTGGTGTCGCTAAAGCTAAAGCATACCAAGTATGGCCAAAAGTGTGTACAGTTCACACATCCTGATAGTGCATTAGCTGATGAGGTGCACGATAATGACTAGAAAACGCACAGTAGTGTGTCCATAAAGTGTGCAATGAGAATGCTCTCTATTAATCAAACATGCTTGCTACCTTCTAAGGGGACATCCACACCAAAAGTGTTGTTGGAGCTGCCAGCACCTTTCTGCAATTCATTCTCTATGTAAGGACGCGCTAAACGTGCTCCTCTTTCAAGGAACGCACCTGGCGTTTAAACGCTGGTGGTGGCGTCTCGTTTTTTTGGGCGGAGCGCTCTGGGCATTTTTAAGCTGAAAAAGTTGAACGTTGAACAACAGTCTTTTTACTCCTCCTACCTTTTCTCCTCCCAGAGGGATCCTCAACCTCCGCTGCTGTCATAATTGGCAATAATCTGCCTTTCATGTTGACAGTGAACAACATCAAACAGATGAAACCAGCTGGCTACCGTCCGTGTGGTCGTTGTGTTCTGATCTGTACTGCACGCGACTGCAGGGGGAAACAAAACGAAGCACAAAAAAAACACTTCATGCGCTGTGTTTTGTGCACAATGGAAGCGCTCTCAAACATGATTTCCATAGCGTTCTAACTAGTGCTTTGGGTGTGAATGCAGCCTAAAGCCATACAATAGTATATAATAGCAATGTGCATTTGTATTCCACAGTTTCAGACGATGGATTCCTTTCCTGCTGAAGATATGTTTTGTAACGTGATTTCAGGCTTAAAATACTAACATGCACGGTGAGGTTGATCCCCCACAATATACAGCATGTATTGTAAATAAGGTCTAGATATGACACTCTGTCTGCTCTACATACGGTGCAATCTGTTTGCAGGTGAACTCTATTTATGTCTATTACAAAGTTATTCATTCTTCCCATTTTACAATCTGTTGATCACAAGTGGAGTGGACTTGAGTGGACAAATATAAGAATGGATATGGCTAACATTGTAACAATAATACTGTACGCATACACCTTTAAGTCTGTGGTGTAGTGGTGTGGCCATTCAGCTTGATGGCAGCACCCCCCCACCACCCATATCCCCCTAGCCACTCCCCCTACCCACCCCCCAAATCCCGACTCTTTACTACCTTCCTATCCCCCTAGCTACGGCCCATTTTTCCCTCCCACCACCCACATGCTCCTCCCCCTACTCGCCCCTCCAATCACAAATCTCTACCACCTTCCTATCCCAAGCCCATATCCCCCTAGCCACTCCCCCTACAGTACCCCCTAGCCACTCCCCCTACAGTACCCACCCCTCAAATCCTGACTCTCTACCTCCTTCCTATCCCGAGCAGGCAGATTGCCCCTTTATTCACAGGTACAATAGGTGCACAGGAAATTCGACCTGATTAATTGGTGCCGACACATTAGAATACAATTACATAATACATAAACACGCCATAAAATATATATTCAAAGCAACAACAACAACAACAACACAATGTTCCAAATACAATATAGCAGCCATACCAGCAGTGTAGGGGTGTGTGGGTGTGCAGAAGTGCACTGTGCACGCCACAGGCTCATAATAAGAATAAAGCAGAATGGTATCAAGTTGAACATGCTGTGAGGGTTATATTAGGGTTGTAGTGTAAACACAAAGTGACAGTGATTTGCCGGTGCAGTAAATTCACAGATAAATGGCACTTGTGCAAAATACACCTGCCTTGATAGATGGCCTGAGTAGCTTTCCCCATGTGCAGATTTCACTCATTCAGTCTGTCAGCCTGAGACTTTTATGTGTGTGTGTGTGTGTGTGTGTGTGTGTGTCTCTGTGTGTGTCTGTGTGTGTGTGTGTGTGTGTGTGAGAGAGAGAGAGAGAGAGAGAGAGAGAGAGAGAGAGAGAGCATGCTTGAATATGTGGAGAGCATGCTGTTAGGAAGACACTTCTGTGGTGACGGGTGGTGTGAGCTCTGATGCACCGGAAACTAGGATTGGTGTTATTTCGTATTGTTCTGATACCGGTGCTGAAACGATACATATCTTTACAGCTGTGGCAGTTCTTCTCTATAACTTGTTACCTTTTAGCTCATTGAGTGCCATGGACGAGTATGTTCGTCAATTGGTTTAGTAACGTGGAGTGCCAAGGACGAGTATGTTCGTCAATTGCGTTTTTTGACGGTGGGACGTGCATCAAAGCCAGATCCATCTCCTGTGAAAGTATGGTGGTTGTTGAATGTGTAAAAGCTATTTTAGGGACCCATTAGGTGGCGACAGTGCTCTCCAGATTAGAGAAAGGCGAGGAAAAAAGAGAGAAGAAGTAATGGGGAAACGGAAATCGCATCGATATGCGTGAAGCATAACGTTAGCTGTGCCTGTGACCAGCAGTCATCTGCTGCCACAATTGAGCCCCATCCGTGTCCGCTGCGATAGCCCCTCCATATGATTTAGTTGCCGACACCAGCCTCTTTCTGAAAAGTTACATTATTCTCAGCTGGGAGCGGGCGACAGGCTGTGAAAAAGCGGGGTGCAGCGGACTTTTCAGTGCAGAGCAAACGCACTCGCAGCAGAGCCCCAGAGAGACACTCCCACTCGGACTCCACTCGGAGGAGGAGGAGGAGGAGGAGGGGGGTGGGGCACGCAGGGCACTACAGCATACAACCATTGACACAGACCCAGGCAGCAGCAGGCTGATGCACAGAGACAGGCAAACAAGCTAGAATAGGCTATCTGATGCCCACCAGCAGTAAATAAAGACCAGCAAGAAGGTGTAGGGTCTGCGCACGCAGGGGCCAGCGCTGCTGGTTGCAGCTAAAAAATATTATTTGGCCAAACAAAATTCCTTTGTTTTCACTCTTTTATTGAAGGAAATTATTTTTGAGGTGTCACATTAGAAAATATTAGCTTCAGAGTCAATGATGTGCTTGAAATGCTTCCTTTCACAAAAGGCTGAATATCTCAGATTCTAAATTGAAACGTGTCTTTTTGCTCAAAACAACCTATCTTCTCCGGCTCATAACTAAAGAACGGAAAATGGTATCAATAAACTTTTTTTTGCAGATGATAGAAGAGAGTCTCATCGTTCTTTGTGCGTGTTCGGTGTTTACATAGTAATATCACACAATATTCTGTGGGCCTCGAGAAATCACTGAAAACGCTCTGAAACTCTGGCACTGGGAGCGTCCGTTCTCCAAAAGTGGCTGGCACTCAATGAGTTAACCTGGAACTTGGTCAGAATGCCAATTATGAGCATCCTCACTATACTCTCTGTTCTCCAGTGCCTGTGTGTTCTTTTCTTTTCTTTTAAAAGAAATGCATAAGCAAAACACCCAGGCTTTTTATTCAGAGTTATTCTATCTTAAAAGCTTGTCTCTTCAGCTCCCTCTCTCTCTCTCTCTCTTCCCTCTCTCTCTCCCTCCCTCTCTCCCTCTCTCTCTCTCTTCTCTCTGTCTCTCTCTCTCCCTCTCTGTCTCTCTCTCTCTCTCTCTTCCCTCTCTGTCTCCCTCTCTCCCTCTCTCTCTCTCTCTTCCCTCTGTCTCCCTCTCTCCCTCTCTCTCTCTCTTCCCTCTCTGTCTCCTGGGCTCCATGCTTTGCATGCAGAGGATGAGACACTAGAGGAGGTTAAGAGAGGGGCTGGAATGGAGTTCTGCTCCATTTACCACCCTGAAATATTCCTCTCAGAACCACGCACTGTTTTCTCTCTCTGCCGTTTCTCACTGGGTCTGTCTCCTCCCTCTCACTTCTCATCTCTCTGTCTCTGTTGTGTCTCACTGGGTCTGTCTCCTCCCTCTCACCTCTCATCTCTCTGTCTCTGTTGTGTCTCACTGGGTCTGTCTCCTCCCTCTCACCTCTCATCTCTCTGTCTCTGTTGTGTCTCACTGGGTCTGTCTCCTCCCTCTCACTTCTCATCTCTCTGTTGTGTCTCACTGGGTCTGTCCCCTCTCTCTCACCTCTCATCTCTCTGTTGTGTCTCACTGGGTCTGTCTCCTCCCTCTCACTTCTCATCTCTCTGTTGTGTCTCACTGGGTCTGTCCCCTCTCTCTCACCTCTCATCTCTCTGTTGTGTCTCACTGGGTCTGTCTCCTCCCTCTCTCACTTCTCATCTCTCTGTTGTGTCTCACTGGGTCTGTCTCCTCTCTCTCACTTCTCATCTCTCTGTTGTGTCTCACTGGGTCTGTCTCCTCCCTCTCACTTCTCATCTCTCTGTTGTGTCTCACTGGATCTGTCTCCTCCCTCTCACTTCTCATCTCTCTGTTGTGTCTCACTGGGTCTGTCCCCTCTCTCTCACCTCTCATCTCTCTGTTGTGTCTCACTGGGTCTGTCTCCTCCCTCTCACTTCTCATCTCTCTGTTGTGTCTCACTGGGTCTGTCTCCTCCCTCTCACTTCTCATCTCTCTGTTGTGTCTCACTGGGTCTGTCTCCTCCCTCTCTCTTCTCATCTCTCTGTCTGTTGTGTCTCACTGGGTCTGTCTCCTCCCTCTCACTTCTCATCTCTCTGTTGTGTCTCACTGGGTCTGTCTCCTCTCTCTCACCTCTCATCTCTCTGTTGTGTCTCACTGGGTCTGTCTCCTCCCTCTCACCTCTCATCTCTCTGTTGTGTCTCACTGGGTCTGTCTCCTCCCTCTCACCTCTCATCTCTCTGTTGTGTCTCACTGGGTCTGTCTCCTCCCTCTCACTTCTCATCTCTCTGTTGTGTCTCACTGGGTCTGTCTCCTCCCTCTCACTTCTCATCTCTCTGTTGTGTCTCACTGGGTCTGTCTCCTCCCTCTCACTTCTCATCTCTCTGTTGTGTCTCACTGGGTCTGTCTCCTCCCTCTCACTTCTCATCTCTCTGTTGTGTCTCACTGGGTCTGTCTCCTCCCTCTCACTTCTCATCTCTCTGTTGTGTCTCACTGGGTCTGTCTCCTCTCTCTCACTTCTCATCTCTCTGTTGTGTCTCACTGGGTCTGTCTCCTCCCTCTCACTTCTCATGTCTCTGTTGTGTCTCACTGGGTCTGTCTCCTCTCTCTCACTTCTCATCTCTCTGTTGTGTCTCACTGGGTCTGTCTCCTCCCTCTCACTTCTCATGTCTCTGTTGTGTCTCACTGGGTCTGTCTCCTCCCTCTCTCTTCTCATCTCTCTGTCTGTTGTGTCTCACTGGGTCTGTCTCCTCCCTCTCACTTCTCATCTCTCTGTTGTGTCTCACTGGGTCTGTCTCCTCCCTCTCTCTTCTCATCTCTCTGTTGTGTCTCACTGGGTCTGTCTCCTCCCTCTCACTTCTCATCTCTCTGTTGTGTCTCACTGGGTCTGTCTCCTCCCTCTCACTTCTCATCTCTCTGTTGTGTCTCACTGGGTCTGTCTCCTCCCTCTCACTTCTCATCTCTCTGTTGTGTCTCACTGGGTCTGTCTCCTCCCTCTCACTTCTCATCTCTCTGTTGTGTCTCACTGGGTCTGTCTCCTCCCTCTCACTTCTCATCTCTCTGTTGTGTCTCACTGGGTCTGTCTCCTCCCTCTCACTTCTCATCTCTCTGTTGTGTCTCACTGGGTCTGTCTCCTCCCTCTCACTTCTCATCTCTCTGTTGTGTCTCACTGGGTCTGTCTCCTCCCTCTCACTTCTCATCTCTCTGTTGTGTCTCACTGGGTCTGTCTCCTCTCTCTCACCTCTCATCTCTCTGTTGTGTCTCACTGGGTCTGTCTCCTCCCTCTCTCTTCTCATCTCTCTGTCTCTGTTGTCTCTCACTGGGTCTGTCTCCTCCCTCTCACCTCTCATCTCTCTGTTGTGTCTCACTGGGTCTGTCTCCTCCCTCTCACTTCTCATCTCTCTGTTGTGTCTCACTGGGTCTGTCTCCTCCCTCTCACCTCTCATCTCTCTGTTGTGTCTCACTGGGTCTGTCTCCTCCCTCTCACTTCTCATCTCTCTGTTGTGTCTCACTGGGTCTGTCTCCTCTCTCTCACTTCTCATCTCTCTGTTGTGTCTCACTGGGTCTGTCTCCTCTCTCTCACTTCTCATCTCTCTGTTGTGTCTCACTGGGTCTGTCTCCTCTCTCTCACTTCTCATCTCTCTGTTGTGTCTCACTGGGTCTGTCTCCTCTCTCTCACTTCTCATCTCTCTGTTGTGTCTCACTGGGTCTGTCTCCTCTCTCTCACTTCTCATCTCTCTGTTGTGTCTCACTGGGTCTGTCTCCTCCCTCTCACCTCTCATCTCTCTGTTGTGTCTCACTGGGTCTGTCTCCTCTCTCTCACTTCTCATCTCTCTGTTGTGTCTCACTGGGTCTGTCTCCTCCCTCTCACCTCTCATCTCTCTGTTGTGTCTCACTGGGTCTGTCTCCTCCCTCTCACTTCTCATCTCTCTGTCTCTGTTGTGTCTCACTGGGTCTGTCTCCTCCCTCTCACTTCTCATCTCTCTGTTGTGTCTCACTGGGTCTGTCTCCTCCCTCTCACTTCTCATCTCTCTGTTGTGTCTCACTGGGTCTGTCTCCTCCCTCTCACTTCTCATCTCTCTGTTGTGTCTCACTGGGTCTGTCTCCTCCCTCTCATCTCTCTGTTGTGTCTCACTGGGTCTGTCTCCTCCCTCTCACTTCTCATCTCTCTGTTGTGTCTCACTGGGTCTGTCTCCTCCCTCTCACTTCTCATCTCTCTGTTGTGTCTCACTGGGTCTGTCTCCTCCCTCTCATCTCTCTGTTGTGTCTCACTGGGTCTGTCTCCTCCCTCTCACTTCTCATCTCTCTGTTGTGTCTCACTGGGTCTGTCTCCTCCCTCTCATCTCTCTGTTGTGTCTCACTGGGTCTGTCTCCTCCCTCTCACTTCTCATCTCTCTGTCACACATGCTCATTTCGCTTCATTCCAGCATGGCTCAGCAGTGCTTTAAAACATTGCTGCTGTCCTCCAGTCTCATCCTGTTCAATTGCGGGTGGCATTCAGCTCCACAGACCTCAGACCTACACACATCTGTTCTGCTAGCTAGAACTGTTTTCCCCGTCCCTAGTGTCTGTCTGACATTATTTTGCTATTTCTTCACTGTTTCGCTTTTCCTCCCTGTGCGCCGCAGACATGCACACATACACCAGTACACTAGGGCCGCCCCCTATTCATCCATTAGTCCATGAGAAGAGTTTTAGTCGACCAAGTTTTCATGAGTCGGTTAGTCGCAGGAAGAGAAAACACTGAAACTCCATTGAGGAGCGGTGTCTTGTCATTAAAGGTTATTAGACCAAGGTTGCCAACTTTGGGCATCTGGCTGGAGTGAGATTTTGATTCCATTAAACTATAAAGCAAGGGATCTGTGTGTGTGTGTGTGTGTGTGTGCTGTGTGTGTGTGTGTGTGTGTGTGTGTGTGTGTTTTTGTGTCCTTGTCCTTGCGTTTTTGATCATATCTTGACAACCGTTCATCCGATCACTTGGCGGGTGTATTGCTGGGCAACCAAGGACGTCTGACGACTAATCAACTACTTGAATGATCGCTTGAATTAACGACTATTAGTTGACGAAGAAAATCTTTGGTGGAGGGCAGCCCTAGGCTTACACACACATACAAGTCAAGTCAAGTCAAGTCAAGTCAAGTCAAGCCTTGTAACTTATTTAAAACAGAAATAATGTTTCATGTTTGTTAATTTGAGTATATATTTTAACTAAAACTGTCGGCTGTGTTTTTTATGTGTTTTTTATATGTGCATTGCTTTGCTGCTTGTTTTTTCGATTATTTTTTTGTAAAGCACCTTGAATTGCCTTTGTGTATGAAAGGTGCTATATAAATAAAATTTGACTTGAGTGATCGAACCAGGCGTTTTGACGGTACGATTTTTTTTAAACTGACATATTTGTGTGGAGTCCACCCCTGGGGATACACAGTGATCGAACCAGGCGTTTTGACGGTACGATTTTTTTTAAACTGACATATTTGTGTGGAGTCCACCCCTGGGGATACACAGTGATCGAACCAGGCGTTTTGACGGTACGATTTTTTTTAAACTGACATATTTGTGTGGAGTCCACCCTGGGGATACACAGTGATCGAACCAGGCGTTTTGACGGTACGATTTTTTTTAAACTGACATATTTGTGTGGAGTCCACCCCTGGGGATACAAAGTGATCGAACCAGGCGTTTTGACGGTACGGTTTTTTTTAAACTGACATATTTGTGTGGAGTCCACCCCTGGGGATACACAGTGATCGAACCAGGCGTTTTGACGGTACGATTTTTTTTAAACTGACATATTTGTGTGTGGAGAGACAGTTGACGGCCGGAGAGACGGCAACCCGGTACGGGATGGGATTAGCACCCCATCTTGGCTCTCTCGTGAGGGAGAAATCCACAAACGCTATGGATTAGCCTCCTGAAAACCTGCGCAAGATCGGCGCGGCCTGAGGTCCTCCAGGCTAGAGCGAGGTGCTCGACGCAGGTAAATGACGTGCAGCGCACAGGCCCTCTTGAGGCGTCCTTGAGGTATTCTCTCAGCCTCTGGATTGCCTTTGCCACGGGAGGGTCTGGTGAGACGAAGGAGGAGCACGGCCGGGAGTAACCCACAGAGCCTAGATCCTCCATGCACCGAAGGGCCAATACTGCGGCGTAGCACTAGCTCTATTGCAGCGGATTGGGTTCTCTTTTACCCCTCCCGCGGGCAACGTTGCAGATAGAGTAGTAAGGCTGATCCGTGAGCGGCTTCTGGGACGCGAGTCGGGGTCTTAATTGGCCTCGGCTGGGTCTACTGGGCGAGGGTGCATGATGTTGACAGACCCGAAACACCTAACGACCCCAGATAACATCACTGATGACGCGTCCCAGCACATGTCCAAGCCTCTTTGTTTACATGTTTGTATACATTTATCTACGTTAACATTATGTTTTAGCTTACACACTTATCAGACCAACTTACTCTAAAAAAGTTTTTATTTTATTTTAATTTTTTTAGAACAATATACGAACAAGACAAACAGGCTCAGACACAGGAAAAGAAAGTAAGAAAAACATACATCATGAATATTCAACATTACAACGTGGTGTTTATGTGCTTGTAGGAGATAATGTACAAGGGATCCCAGGCAAGGGGTCCATACAACCTCAGTCACTGGTCAAGTTGGTTCTCAGGGAACTGAGTCTCTCCATCTGTACAACAGAGATCATGTCCATCAGCCACACCTGAAAAGAAGGTGAAGAGGAGGACTTCCTTCAAAATGAGTCTTTTGGCAACAGTTGTCCCCAGTGTCAGAGATTGTTGCACAGCTGTAGGGACGTTCAGAGAGGACTCTGAGCAGCCGAAGATGGCGAGTTCTGCCTCCGGCTGTAGGGTTATTTTGTAGGCCTTAGAGTACCAGTCAAAAATGTTGGCCCATAATCCCGTTAGTGAAGAGCAGAACCAGAAGGCATGAGATAGTGTGCCCTCTGACACCTGACACCTGTCACACAGTGGTGAGACAGAAGGGAAGATCTTGTGTAGTTTGTGCTTGGCGTAGTGAAGACGGTGAGCGACTTTAAATTGGATCAGCTGGTGCCTGCTATTAACTGAGCAGAGTTGTACTAGAGACAGACTCATTTCCCGTATAATGTCAGATACCCAACTTACTCATAATTAGTTGAAATTCCTAGATCACAAAAAATCAGAAAACAAGTGAAGCTTGAGGAGCAACTAAGGCCAACGTGCTTTCACAATACTGCTGCAGTACAGTGAGAATAATGTCTGAGAGGAATGTGAGCAAAGAGCTGAGGATCCAGGTCATATTTTCTGAGAGCAGTTACTGTAGAATGCAGACAGGGAAAGTACATTCAGCAAGGAGAGAGCAACACGACTTGTGTATAAAAGTTTTATCTTTAGGTTACATTTTTGATGTATTTTCTGGTATAAAACTGTCTAGCAGTTGTAAATCTCCCTCTTTCCCCATCCTTCCGTCCTCCTAATCCATAAGTGTACTCAATAAGACAGAAAGAAGTAGTGCAGTTACATCCTTCCAATAAGAGAACAACATTGAATCATGACTTTGCACTTGCTGCAACACCAATGTACATGCACAATAACACCAATGTACATGCACAATAACACCAATGTACATGCACAATAACACCAATGTACATGCACAATAACACCAATGTACATGTACAATAACACCAATGTACATGCACAATAACATCAGGGACAAGACAGAAAAGTCACAGGACTTATTTCCATCGCAGTGTTTCCCACAGGATTTTGAGTATTTGTGGTGGGGGACCGCAGACCCCCTAGGGGGGTGCGGGCGCATGCCCCCCCGCGAGATTTTTTTTAAACATTTTAAAGTAAAATGCATGAATTTGGTGTACTTTGAGAAAGCTTAAGAGCAAAATTAAAAGGCTAGATCTATGAAGAACATGTTATCATTACTGTGCTGTGGGTTTACAATGACAAACTAAATTTCTCCCTATAGGTCAGGGATACTCAACTTGCTTTGCCACTTTCGTGAAATGATAGAAGGCGAGGGGCCAGTTAATAAACAAACAATATACATTTTTCTGTAGCGGATTGTTGGTTTTTGGGGTGTCAGCCGGAGTTTAGGCTGACAGTGTTGTGCACACCGGATAGTTAGTTAGGTTAAGTTAGTTAGGTTAAGTACATACATAAGTGCCTGGGTAGTGAGCAGATGGTGGTATTTGACAATTTAGCAGCTAAATCATAGATTATTGAAAGATATTCCATATTCCAGACTGAAATGCTATAACAGAAGTATTGGCCAGAATGACATGAACATTTATTGGACACTTATTCAGCGGATATCTTGCATGTTGCGTTCAGGTGCACTGTAATTTTTTTTGTTTTTTGTTTTGTTTTTTTTGGTCAACATCTTATTGTGGCGGTCAAAATATTATTGTGGCGGCCCGCCACAAATTCCTTTATGTATGGGAAACACTGCATCGTGTCCCTTCATTCCTTATTATGCAGAATCTGATATTTCCCTTTCTCATATGCATGCATGATATACACTATAGATACGCACTCCAAGCTGTCTCCCAGCTATGAGTCCCAGGTGCTGTCCCTCAGCTATGAGTCCCAGGTGTTGTCCCTCAGCTATGAGTCCCAGGTGCTGTCCCTCAGCTATGAGTCCCAGGTGCTGTCCCTCAGCTGTGAGTCCCAGGTGCTGTCCCTCAGCTATGAGTCCCAGGTGCTGTCCCTCAGCTATGAGTCCCAGGTGCTGTCCCTCAGCTATGAGTCCCAGGTGTTGTCCCTCAGCTATGAGTCCCAGGTGCTGTCCCTCAGCTATGAGTCCCAGGTGCTGTCCCTCAGCTATGAGTCCCAGGTGCTGTCCCTCAGCTATGAGTCCCAGGTGCTGTCCCTCAGCTATGAGTCCCAGGTGTTGTCCCTCAGCTGTGAGTCCCAGGTGCTGTCCCTCAGCTATGAGTCCCAGGTGCTGTCCCTCAGCTATGAGTCCCAGGTGCTGTCCCTCAGCTATGAGTCCCAGGTGCTGTCCCAGGCCCCGGGCGGCAGGTTGGCTGCAGTGAAGGAGTGGAGCGACCCCTCCAAGGCAGCTTATGTGTTATATCAGGGTTAGGATTAGACCAAGGAGGATACCTGATCCCTCCACTCCACCCAAGTGCTCTTCACCTGGGAGTGTCAGAATCACCTTGACCCTCCTCTGATCTCTGCTTCTCTGAAGATACATTACAGTATGCTTCATACACACAGACACACAGGTGTGCGCACACACACGCACACACACCCACACATACACACACACACACACACACACTCACTCACTCTCTCTTACACACACACACACACGCACACACGCACACACACACACACACACACACACACACACACACACACACACACACACACACACACACACACACACACACAGGCACGCACAGCCAACAGCTGCAGACCACCTGACATGAAATACAGTCTCACAGACAAACACAAAGGCACAGATGCAGAACACACACATTTGCGCATGAACATGGGAAAAAAATCCTTACACACACATAGATAGATGCACACAAATACATACATACACACACACACACGCACACACACACGCACACACACACGCACACACACACACACACACACACACACACACACACACACACACACACACACACACACACACACACACACACATAGACACACAGACTCACTCTTTGGGCCTCTTTTCCCAGTACAAAATCATTTGTAACAGCTCTGATCTTTTCTCAGAACCGCCCTAATCAGGAAATGAGTTGGTCGGCTTGACTTGTATACATTTCACATTTGGAAATGAGAACTACCCTCAGTGCAATTTGCTCATTTAGGCCTATTGCCTGTCTGTCTGTCTGTCCCATGTTGGCCGCTCGCTCACACTCATTTGTACTCATGCAGGTCTGCTCTCATATTCCTGCCCATTAGACCTGCTCTCCTCTCCTCTGTGTTGTGATAGAAGATAATGACCCGCTGGAGAGCTGCCTGCTGTTCATCAAGTGTCTCGGTGCAGGTTCTGCTGGACCAGAACCTAGTCTGCCCCTTTCACCTTATTATGAAGTATTAGATGAACAGGCAGGATCGGCCCATGTGACCAGAAATGAAAGAATTGGAAATCGAGAGAAATATCCTGCAGTGCTATTTTGGCTACATAGCTCTGCTCTCTGCTCTTTGGGGAGTGACCCTCTCAGAGAGGAATTACCACAGGCTGCATCATCCTTTGAGTGCGCTGGTCTGGTGTTAGTGATGTGTTGAACTTACACACACACATGATATTAACACAGCTCTTCTTTGAGTTGAGGACCAGGGGGAGGGTTTTGTGAAGTGTGAGATTATACAGCGTATACTTATTTCTATATATATAATGGTGGTCAGCTTCACAGATAATGCCGTGTTCACAGAGGAAGCTTGAATGGATGTCCGTTAGATTTTGGCACCTTCTGCATTTGGCCAAACCTTATCAGGAGCAGGTTTAACGTGCCGTGACTTTATTTCAACCTTCATTACTGACTGTGGGCCACACTTTGAATCAAGTTCAGGAGGCTACACTTTTTTGTCAACTGATGCCTTTTTTTTGTTGCAATGGTAATTTATTTTTGTGAATGTATCAATTGTAATTTTTCTTTTTACTGCATGTTTCTGTCTAGAGTCATTACATTACATTAGATTATGTCATTTGGCACTTTTATGAAAAGTGACGATTGATTGCTTGATTGATTGATTGATTGATTGATTGATTGATTGATTGATTTGATTATGGATAGAAAAGACAACAAAATCCAAGGGATAGACATGTCAAAGTGTAAACACGTATTTCCAACATGGTGCCTTCCTTACAATATCACATTTTGTCAACAGTAGAGAAATCAACTATGCAACACAATCTTTGACAGCTGCGTCTTTTTGAAGGAATAGAGTAGCACTTGTAGAATGTCGTTTGAGAAGGAGGAATAAGTCACATTAGTTGGATTTTTATTTTTGTTGAGAAGAGGGAGAAAGATCAAGACGGGTCCAGGTGGAGCCTGAAAAGGTGTGTCTATGATCTGAAGTCCAGATCACAACCCAAACACTGTGGAAGATGGTTGGTTGATACACAGTGGTGTTGGCGTCATAACAGCATGTGCTGGTTGATACACAGTGGTGTTGGCGTCATAACAGCATGTGCTTATCGGCCATCTCATCGTTGGAATGGTGAAGGTAAATCGTGCGTACCTTTCACTCTCTCCTAAACAACATGCCTGAGAGGAGGACGCACTAAGCCATGCGAGCCCAGTGCTTTTGCATAGAGCATGCAAGCTTCTGTCATGCTCTGCTCTCTCCCCCCCCAGTAGAAGCCCTGTCAACAGCACGAGAGTTTTTCCAGGAATACCAGGCCCTGGTGTTCCCTAGCACCTCCCCCCCCCCCATCTCCCTCCCTCCACCCCCTCCTCTCCCACCACCCTCCTCTGGCACTGTGCCAGCCTTCCCTCGAATTCCACGCATCTGGTCAGTTCTGGGAAACGCCCACGACACCACTGTCCAGCGAACCGCAGGAAACAAAGGCTCTCGGTGTCTGCAGCAGCTTGAAGAATGGCCCCTCGTCACCCAGCGAGGAGGGGAGGAGTCAGGCAGCAGGGCCAACTCGTTGTGTGGACTGACTCTCTAGGAATTTTCACTTTTTGGTGGGTGCAGCGGTACTCCAAGAAACAATTGTTTTTGGTGGGAACATTCAGAATTCCTTGATGGTTGGTGCTTTTACATGACCACTTCCAGTGTTTTCGTCTTATTTTCTTCTTTAAGACTATCTCTATGTCCTTCTTATTTCCTCTGTCTCATTCTCCCTCTCCTCTTTTCACTGCAGATTTGGGACATTCACAGGATTAGCAGTGTTGTCAGAGTGGTCAATAAACAAAAGGACAGCTCTTTCAGTGCTTCCTCGGGACATTCACATGTCTTTATGTGGACGTTAACGTCAATAAAACTGGCTTTTGTCACATTTGTTTTAAGTCTTGATCGTGCTACGCAGACTTACCGAGTACGATTTGACTGACCTCTAGCGGTGTGAATCACCAGATGCCCCACGATACGATATTATCACCACCGTTAAAGGAGCACTCCGCCGATTTTCAACCAGCTTTGTATCATTACAACGTCAGCAGTATATCAGAAAACTGTAAACAGTTTTGCAGGCATTCATTTAGCTTGACACTTATTGAGAGTTGATTTGACATCAGTGGTCCACCACTTAACTCAAATCAACTGTCAATAACTGTCAAACTAAATGAATGTCTGCAAAACTGTTCAGAGATTTTGGATATACTACTGATTGTAGTTGTAATGATACAAAGCTGGTTGAAAATCCTTTAAGTCATGATACGCTAGTATTGCAATATATATTGAGCAGGGCTTAAAATTCACTTTGCAAACTAGGGGGGAATTCCCCCCTTATGTTCTTCAGATAGGGCGGATTTATACATTTTGGGGGCGATCTATAGACTTTGGGGGGGATCTATAGACTTTGGGGGGGTCTATAGACTTTGGGGGGGATTTATAGACTTTGGGGGGGATCTATAGACTTTGGGGGGGATTTATAGACTTTGGGGTGAGACACTAAGCCGAGTTCAACCTTGTGTGCATTTTTCAAATTGAGCAGCTGATTTCACCCTCCTTATGCTCAAGCCATGGAAATAGTATGTACCATTTCTGCTGAAACGTATCTTTAGGTTTGATCTTTTTCATCTTTACATTATGGGTGCTGCGTGTCTCGGGTTCATTAACGTCCTTCTCGTTCTCTGGATCATCAACAACATCGACATCACTGGCACTTGGCATCGGGAGAATTAACGTTATTAATGCCATTGTCACTATCGATTTCTTCATCGTCAATAACGTAAACATCACTGACACTGACGTTACTCGGTGTTACGTTAACGTTACCACTAGAAGTGCCTTGTTGTTCGACTTGTCCCGTTTGTTTTTTCTGAGCGCGTCCTCCTTCTGACGACGTAGTTTTCCTTTTTCGGCAGCCATCCATCACGTTTGCAAGCAGCTGTCTGTATCCACCGAGAAACCAGCAGAGGAGCGTTGATGTTGAGAGAGGACTGAGCGCGGACAGAGCTAGCGTGCTAATGTTTGTTGTCAACTGGCTAAGGAAGTGAAATTTGGTCCGCCCGCGTAGCGCGACTGGCCAGCAACGTTTCGCACAAACACAGATCGGTCCACACAGACCATTGCGGGATTACTCCCCCTTTATACTGTAAATTGAAAATATGCGGGAATTCGGGAAAATGTGCGGGATTCCCGCAATCCCGCGCCCAATTTTAAGGCCTGTTGACTATTGCGATATTGTGATATATTACGGTTTATTACCTTTTTTGCACTGCAAATTATGTCCCCTAAGGAAACCTCTGTCAACCTCTGTTTTATCGGTTTTATTTATAAGATAAAAAAAAAAAAATCCAGGCTGTTAATCTCACTTCAATCATTTTTATTGCAGCAAAATTGTCAAGTAGACAGACTGACCAACACTGTAATTAATGTTGCATGCACCCAACACTTTACATCATAAAATATTGTGATACTTGGCATTCATGTGATACGATATATATATATATTGATTTGACACACATAATATTGTGATACTATGCTGTATCAATCCCCCCCCCCCCCCCCCCCCCCCCCTACTGACCTGTCTGGTTGAATAAAGGCAAAATAAAGTCATGTAATCTGGAGCTCCTCTGGTTTGGACCACAGTGAGGTTCAGTGATCGTGCTGAGGTTTCTCTGTGACTGGTCTTGGGTTCCTTAGATGGAAATAGTAATGACTTGACACCATTAGAGGCATGATATACCCTCAGCTGTCTCCATCTCTCACTGTTTTAATGTCTTGCGGGTGACTCACTCGCACACTCTCATTTGAGAAAGTGAATCAACAAGCCTCAGGAAAAAAAAAGAGAAAAGAAATCGGAACACAAAAGAGCAGACTGCTTTCTATTAGGAAAATGTGTGACAGACCCGGGTCCCATAGTATTTGCAAATATTTCCCAGCGTCTGCTTTGAAGTGTTTGCAGCAGTAGAGGCAGTTTTTCCCCCGCGTCGTCACGACGATGCAGATTGTGTCACATGAGTTATCACTCACAGTGAAGTATACTATAGCATTCTGATTGTGTTGTCCTGGGTGGCAAGCCCCGCCCCTCTGGCACTCAACAACCAATGCTGAGAAGTATCTGCAATTACTAGGCTATTTTCTGTGTCTGTTCCTCACACACTGTGTGGACTGTTTTCTGTGTGTGTTCCTCACACACTGTGTGGACTGTTTTCTGTGTCTGTTCCTCACACACTGTGTGGACTGTTTTCTGTGTCTGTTCCTCACACACTGTATGGACTGTTTTCTGTGTCTGTTCCTCACACACTGTGTGGACTGTTTTCTGTGTCTGTTCCTCACACACTGTGTGGACTGTTTCAGAGGTTCTGCATGTCATTTGCCCCCCACCACCGCACCACACTCTGGCATGGAGAGGAAGCAAGATGGGGAGCTGTTGTGTGTGTGTGTGTGTGTGTGTGTGTGTGTGTGTGTGTTGGTGTGACTGAGAGAGATACACAGATAGAGAAAAAACTCAGTGTCTCTCTCTCTCTCTCTCTCTCTCTCTCTCTCTCTCTCTCTCTCTCTCTCTCTCTCTCTCTCTCTCTCTCTCCATGGAATAGCTGCCTGTCTCTGTAACACCTCTCTCTGCTCACACCCTGACGTCAGGCTCACTGATTCAGTCCAGAGCGCCTCCATCGGCTCCAGGGCCAAACGGGCTCCGTCCACAGTAATCGTGCTCTGGTTCCGACGAGGAACGAGACGCAGAGCCGACGTTTATTTACATACATACAGTGTGCATTACGCCCAGCTCTCGAATCGCTTAGCGCGATATCGCTTTTATAAACGACCCTCCGCCAACCCGACGGGTCAGCCCGCTCTCAAGCTAGTCTGCGTTAGCTGCAAAGGCCACAGGTCAAGTTCTTTAGTTTCAGGAGTCAAGTCTCCATTCCCGCCTCTCAATTCTTAATGCATGGAGCGATGAATATTAATGGTTGATCTGACCAGTGTCTGTGTAATGCTACTCTGCAGGTTTCCATTCTGGGTCTGATCATTTGACTGAATATTACAAAAAAGCCCATTTATTACAAAAATATTACAAAGAATTTCCTGATTTGACCTTTGAATTCCTGCTGCAATTTCTGATCCTAATACTTTGTTATTTAGTTTGCAAATCATAAACGTTGGTAAATATTGAGTGATTCAGCAGAGGGACGTTAACATGGTCCGTCGCTCCGTTCACACAGTCGAAAAAAGATGGACAGATCTTTCTGCCTCTACAGTATCTCTCGATGTGGCTTCTACTCTTTTCTAGTCTCTTCCTATGAGTCTTTCCCTCAGCCTCTCTCTATCTTCTTCTCCGGTTACCTTCCCTCTGCGCCGTCCCTTTTATGGCATCTCTAGATGGAGCAGAAGCTGTTAATCTGGTAATCCACAATCGATATCGGCCTCGTCTCTTTTTCTACAGATAAAAGCTGCCCATCTGATAATTATGTTTTCCTCCGCACGTCTGTAAAAAGGCTGGCCTTTCCCTCCCTGCTTTGTTTTGCTCCATGGGATTCTTCAGCTCGTATTGATTGTGTCTGCCCACACCGGGCAGCGGGCACTACATGCACTACAGTACATCCGTGCCTCTAGTTTTGGGCAACAAACCTATAAACCTATATGTGCTTGAAGGTATTGTAAATAAAGAAGACAATGAAACATTTGATCATGTGACTCTAGCTCATTTGCATTTCACCTCGGACAAGACAGGACACGGCTTTCAAATCTGAAATTGACCTAGATTTGCTAGAAAGATGAACAAACATGTCAGCTTTTCGCCAACTAGGGTGCTACTAGATGTCACTATAGGTTGACTGTATAGTACTGTAGTACAGTACAGTAGTGGAGTACAGGCTAGTTAAGTGTAAGGATTTAGAATTCTAACAGGCTCATATCATATAATGCTGTTGTGTTTCTGACTTGGACTTGTTGTTTTGATCAATCAAAACCCAAATCAAATCCTTACTACTGCACTGTCAACCCCATCTCCCAAAAAATTGTAAAAATGCTATGTTACAATTTCGGCTCCGAAATTATAAAATGGTAATGTACGTTTCTACAGGGGTGGGCGTGGTTTACAGAGATTTTCTGTTTCTAACCCCTCCCCCTACCCTAACCCTAACCCTAAGATCTCAGAATGTTGCCATTTTACAATTTTCGAGCCGAAATTGTAACATAGCAACGTTGGTCCAAAACGTTGCTATTTTACAATTTTCTGTGAGACTGTGTTAGCACTGTCCAGTTCACCTCGTGACATGATCTAGCAGCGACGCCCGGTTGGTGAAAAGGTGAAATGTTGTCAATCTTTCTATCAAATAAATCTGTAGGTAAATTCCAGACTTGAAAGCGGAGTCCTGTCTCGTCTGAGGTGAAATGCAAATGAGCTAGAGTCACATGATCAAAATGTTTCATGTCCTCTTGAAGCAACTGGTTGTTTGAATGCTTCATGATGTCATGGCTGTGTGAGGAGTACACGCCTACAGGACTGTGATGATGTCATGGCTGTGTGAGGAGTACACGCCTACAGGACTGTGATGATGTCATGGCTGTGTGAGGAGTACACGCCTACAGGACTGTGAAGCTGCACACTGACACCGTGGTGAAGGCCTGTGTGTGTAGGCTGCAACACGTACTGTATGTCGTGTCCCTCTATAAAACAAACGCCTTGGTATCCTTCTTTTGAAACGTTTGTTACTTTTTTTTTCTTCAATATTTTATTTTACTTTTTCAGAACATAAAAAACCCAAAACAAGAACAGGAAAAAGAAAAGAAAAGAAAAGAAAAAACATATATACATACATTCAACATTACAATGCTACAAAATGGTGCTAACAGTCATAGAATATATGTTTACAAAAAAAAAATATATATATATACTGTGCAAGGGATCCAAAAGAAAGTCAATTAGCGCTTTTAACCTGATCAAAATAGATCAGGAACGGGTCCCAAATAACAAAGCATTTCCTCAGTGAATTTGTCCTCTGGAACCTGAGTCTCTCCATACGTATAATTGAAATCATGTCTGTCAGCCACAGCTGAAAAGAAGGTGGATAGGAGGACTTCCATTCCTTCAGAATTAGTTTCTTGGCAACCGTCATTCCCTGTGTCAGAGATTGCTGCACAGCCGTTGGGAGGAGCAAAGAGGAAACGTAGATCATATTGATGCATTATACAGTATATGTTATAATGGAGGTATGCTGCGTTAAATAGGAAAATAAGTTTGTGCTGTATAGCTTTTTGAAGTGTTTAAGGTGCACGCTTCAACTAATCAGCATGAGAAATCCTAAATTGCAGTGTGGTAGCACAGGGACTTATCTTGAGTGTGGCACTACTGCAAATGTGTAATTGTCTTTAAAACATCTATTATTGTTCAATAAGGAGACATCAGCCTGGTGGGTTTTTGTCTAATGCGATGCAATATAGCACTCTAGTCCTTTATCCCGGGGGCCTCTTTTCAGCTCTGGAAATTAGCTAAATATAATTGTTTTCAGTCCAGTAATTTCACGCTATCGTTTTTTTGGCTGCTATTTCCTTCAAGACTTATGTCTGGTATTTTCAATGAAAAGTGAAAGTTAATTTGCTAATTGAGTGAAAAACGATGCCTATGAACTTGTGGCCTTGGGCTCGCTGAGGCGCCCTTGAGGCCTTGAGGTCAGCTCCTGTGCGTGTGTGTGTGTGTGTGTGTGTGTGTTTCTGTGTGTCTGTGTTTCTGTGTGTGTGTGTGTGTCTGTGTTTCTGTGTGTGTGTGTGTGTGTGTGTGTGCGTGCGTGTGTGTGTGCGTGTGTGTGTTTCTGTGTGTGTGTGTGTTTCTGTGTGTGCGTGTGTGTGTGTTTCTGTGTGTGTGTGTGTGTGCGTGTGTGTGTGTTTCTGTGTGTGTGTGTGTGTGTGTGTGTGTGTGTGTGTGTTTCTGTGTGTGTGTGTGTGTGTGTGTGTCTGTGTTTCTGTGTGTGTGTGTGTGCGTGCGTGTGAGTGTGTGTGTTTCTGTGTGTGTGTCTGTGTTTCTGTGTGTGTGCGTGTGTGTTTCTGTGTTTCTGTGTGTGCGTGTGTGCGTGTGTGTGTGTGTGTGTGTGTTTCTGTGTGTGTGTGCGTGTGCGTGTGCGTGTGTGTGTGTGTGTGTGTGTGTGTGTGTTTCTGTGTGTGTGTGCGTGCGCGCGTGTGTGTGTGTGTGTGTGTGTGTTTCTGTGTGTGTCCGTGTAAGCCTATGTGTGGAGCTCAGGTTACTTGTGATCAGAGAGAAACTCTCTCTATCCGACTGCTCTCTTTGGCTCACGGTCATCCTATAGAGTCTAGTCTGTCCATTTTCATCCCACTCTCTCTGGTGCCGTTTTCCTCTTGGCACTGGCAGTCGATAGGTGCTTGTTGTTCAGCGTCTTTACATGTGCTGTATGTTCCTGTGGCTCCAAGTCCACATTGATTCTCCAACAAAGGGTAGAAACAAAAGCGAGGAAAGTTTTGTACTAAAGCTTTATGACTATACCTTGATGAAAGTCCTGTTTCACTATAAATAAAATATATGCTGCCTCCCGTACTTCTTCGCTTGCCTCCGAGAGTCAATATAGACTCTTCCAGATGTGAGTCAGAGTGGAAAGACCTCCATCTGTGATCTGTTTGTAGTCAGAATCAAAGTCGGTCTTATCCCGCAGACTAATTATTGCGGTCTGGAAATCAATTGTACTGATAAGGAATAGATAAGCTTTTGAACTCTTGAGTGAAATTTTACTGTTGAGAGAGAGAGAGGAGTGAACTGCAATTTCCATTGTTCATTGTTTTGATTTAAATTATATTTATGGCTAAGGTGATATATCAAATCCAAATAAATGTATATACAGGCCATTTAAAATGATTTTAGCTGTGTCACTAATAATAAGTGACGAGACCAGAGTACGCAGGCAGCATTTTGGGGGAAATATAGTAACCATTGTCTCAAATTTTACATTTGCTCTATTCCATTGTTCCATTGTCCAACATTTATGCAAAACACTGCAATGATTTTGAGCTAAAATGAGCTCCGATTGTTAGGAGAGATTGTGTGTTTAAGCAGAGTGTGTACCAGGCGGTAGCTCCGTGTGCAACCAGTAGGGGGAATCGACTCCTCGCGCTGCCTCCATCCCCCCCCCCCCCCCCCCCCCCTCCTCTCCGCTCCGCTCCTCTCCTCTCCTCCTCTCCCCTGCTCTCTCCCAGGTTGTGGAAACGCTGCAGCCCGCTGGTCTGTGTCTGGATCCCTCTCTCGCACGCTCAAGTCCCTCCTACCGGCCCGGGCTGAGGAAAGGAGGAGGCGGTCTGCTCCGCTCACAGCCCCGGACGAGCCCCCTTTACCGCCCTGTCAGTGTGGAGGAGAAGGAGAGAGAGAGGTTGAGTGATAGAGAAAGCGCGCGTGAGAGAGAGAGAGAGAGAGAGAGAGAGAGAGACACTGTGTGACACAGAGACAGAGAGAGAGAGAGAGAGAGGCTGCTGGGAGGAGTGAGAGAGCCAAGGAAGAAAATAAGGAACACATTTTACAAGAGCAGGAAGACGGAGGGTTGCGGACGAGGGACTCCTTCTCTGCACCTGGTACTCAGTCATTGTGGGCTTTTTTTCTTCCGTCTGGGAACCAGTGGATTGACGAGCCAACCCGGTGGAGATTTGCTATTTTATTTTTGATACATATATATATATATATATCGGCTGGTGCCACATCGTTTTGGGAGCTGGGATCATTTGTCTGTGTTATCTGTCCTCTCGCTGGCTCCACTGCTACACACTGAGATTGCTTTGGGCGTCTGCGCTCGGCTCGCATGTTGTGATTCCGCTCTGCCCTCAAAGTGCTTCTGTCTGTCGGCAGCGAGGAGATCTGTCCCTGTCCAACAGGAACGCACACAGCCAGCGTCGGATCAGACTACAGAGGGGAGAGAGACACACACAGAGAGAGAGAGAGAGAGAGAGAGAGGCAGTGAGAGGGAGGCAGATTGACAGTGTGCGTTTGAGGGGGAGAAGAGCGACTGTGGTGAAACCAGCTCCGATAGAGAAGTGAGCCGATACATCCTCTCCCATTTTCTTTGCCGTCCCTTTCTTCTTCCTCCTTCCCTCCTCCTCCTCTTCCTCTCCCGCTCTCCGGCGACCACAGCAGCACCTGAGTGCACGCCACCTGCACCTCCACACGTCTCCACAGCAGCACCTGAGTGCACGCCACCTGCACCTCCACACGTCTCCTCAGCCTCCGTCACGCAGGACTAAAGGGACGCGCGGCAGCTCTTTGGCTCTTTGGCACTTGTGGGAATATTTCCATTGATCCGTCAGTGAGAAGACCCCCGAGCATCAGAGAAGCTCCAGACCGCTGAGGCATCATCGTCTAGGCAGAAGCTCTCCGGGACACGGACCCCCTCGCCTTCTCTCCGGAGGACCGGCTTCTAGCGACACAGCGGTGCCCGCGAGAAAGGAAGGAAACGCACAATCCCCGACACTGCCTCTTGTCCCACTGCTAGCTAGTCAGCAGCAGCTCCCCCCCGCCCCCCCTCCCCCGGTGTCACCATTCCCTGCCTCAGTGCTAAGGATTCCAGCTACATGGGCAAGCGATTGGAGCAGCAGCCAATGTACCCTCAGTACACCTACTACTACCCCCACTATCTCCAGACCAAGGTATGTACCCTCAGTACACCTACTACTACTGGCGCTCTCTGCACTTCTCCTACTACCCCCCCCCCCCCACACACACACACACACACCTCCTGCTCCCCCTCCTCCCCTCTTCCACCCCCCCCCCCCCCCCCCCCAAACCCCCCTCCATCCTCCTCTCATCTCTGAGTGGAGATAGGATTTGATGGATAGCCGGCCTTGGCTCTGGTGCTTTCAGATGGCAGGTACCTCGTCGGAGTCTGGACGTCTGTGTCAGCGTGTGTGTGTGAGTGTGTGTGTGCATGCGTGCACGTGTGTGTGCACGTGCGTGTGTGCGTGTGTGTGTGTGTGCGTGCACGTGTGTGTGCGTGCACGTGTGTGTGTGTGCACGTGTGTGTGTGTCCATGTGTCACTGACTAAAGGAGCAGAGATCAAGGCTGGAGGCTTGACTGTTAGTCCAGCCCAGTGGACCGTCACTGGGAGCTGTCCAGTCGCCTCCATTCATCTCCCACCTGTGATGGGACCGGCTCCTCACGGGATTAGTATGTGCGTGGCCTTCATCCGTGTTACATGACACGCTAAGCACACGAATGGACAGACAGCTCTCCTTTTGTGCCGTATACATGTCCATCAATTAGGATCAGAATTGAATTAGAATTTACTAGCAATAATACGTTGACAGGTTTTGCGAGCTGAATATACCAATGTGTGAAGGCTTAGACGCCACTTTTTCAATAGAGGAAAATAAAACATGTTAGGGGTGCCAATGCACTAAACAGCTGAAGCATCTTATCTTAGTGCTATGTGGAGGAGACATGCAGGTAACACAGGCTTGTCTTTCTATGGATGAGGGTCTTTGTGGTACTGACAGGGAGCAGGCATGGGGGAGGCTGCCCGTGTTTGCTCTAGTTGTAGTATGCATCAGTGTTTGCTCTAGTTGTAGTATACATCAGTGTTTGCTCTAGTTGTAGTATACATCAGTGTTTGCTCTAGCTGTAGTATACATCAGTGTTTGCTCTAGTTGTAGTATACATCAGTGTTTGCTCTAGTTGTAGTATACATCAGTGTTTGCTCTAGTTGTAGTATACATCAGTGTTTGCTCTAGTTGTAATATACATCAGTGTTTGCTCTAGTTGTAGTATACATCAGTGTTTGCTCTAGTTGTAGTATACATCAGTGTTTGCTCTAGTTGTAGTATACATCAGTGTTTGCTCTAGTTGTAGTATGCATCAGTGTTTGCTCTAGTTGTAGTATGCATCAGTGTTTGCTCTAGTTGTAGTATGCATCAGTGTTTGCTCTAGTTGTAGTATACATCAGTGTTTGCTCTAGTTGTAGTATACATCAGTGTTTGCTCTAGCTGTAGTATACATCAGTGTTTGCTCTAGCTGTAGTATACATCAGTGTTTGCTCTAGCTGTAGTATACATCAGTGTTTGCTCTAGCTGTAGTATACATCAGTGTTTGCTCTAGCTGTAGTATACATCAGTGTTTGCTCTAGTTGTAGTATACATCAGTATTTGCTCTAGTTGTAGTATACATCAGTATTTGCTCTAGTTGTAGTATGCATCAGTGTTTGCTCTAGTTGTAGTATGCATCAGTGTTTGCTCTAGTTGTAGTATGCATCAGTGTTTGCTCTAGTTGTAGTATACATCAGTGTTTGCTCTAGTTGTAGTATGCATCAGTGTTTGCTCTAGTTGTAGTATACATCAGTGTTTGCTCTAGTTGTAGTATACATCAGTGTTTGCTCTAGTTGTAGTATGCATCAGTGTTTGCTCTAGTTGTAGTATACATCAGTGTTTGCTCTAGTTGTAGTATACATCAGTGTTTGCTCTAGTTGTAGTATACATCAGTGTTTGCTCTAGTTGTAGTATGCATCAGTGTTTGCTCTAGTTGTAGTATACATCAGTGTTTGCTCTAGTTGTAGTATGCATCAGTGTTTGCTCTAGTTGTAGTATACATCAGTGTTTGCTCTAGTTGTAGTATACATCAGTGTTTGCTCTAGTTGTAGTATGCATCAGTGTTTGCTCTAGTTGTAGTATACATCAGTGTTTGCTCTAGTTGTAGTATGCATCAGTGTTTGCTCTAGTTGTAGTATACATCAGTGTTTGCTCTAGTTGTAGTATGCATCAGTGTTTGCTCTAGTTGTAGTATACATCAGTGTTTGCTCTAGTTGTAGTATGCATCAGTGTTTGCTCTAGTTGTAGTATGCATCAGTGTTTGCTCTAGTTGTAGTATGCATCAGTGTTTGCTCTAGTTGTAGTATACATCAGTGTTTGCTCTAGTTGTAGTATGCATCAGTGTTTGCTCTAGTTGTAGTATGCATCAGTGTTTGCTGTAGTTGTAGTATACATCAGTGTTTGCTCTAGTTGTAGTATACATCAGTGTTTGCTCTAGTTGTAGTATACATCAGTGTTTGCTCTAGCTGTAGTATACATCAGTGTTTGTTCTAGTTGTAGTGTACATCAGTGTTTGCTCTAGCTGTAGTATACATCAGTGTTTGCTCTAGCTGTAGTATACATCAGTGTTTGTTCTAGTTGTAGTATACATCAGTGTTTGCTCTAGTTGTAGTATGCATCAGTGTTTGCTCTAGCTGTAGTATACATCAGTGTTTGTTCTAGTTGTAGTATACATCAGTGTTTGCTCTAGTTGTAGTATGCATCAGTGTTTGCTCTAGTTGTAGTATACATCAGTGTTTGCTCTAGTTGTAGTATGCATCAGTGTTTGCTCTAGTTGTAGTATGCATCAGTGTTTGCTCTAGTTGTAGTATGCATCAGTGTTTGCTCTAGTTGTAGTATGCATCAGTGTTTGCTCTAGTTGTAGTATACATCAGTGTTTGCTCTAGCTGTAGTATGCATCAGTGTTTGCTCTAGTTGTAGTATGCATCAGTGTTTGCTCTAGTTGTAGTATGCATCAGTGTTTGCTCTAGTTGTAGTATACATCAGTGTTTGCTCTAGCTGTAGTATGCATCAGTGTTTGCTCTAGTTGTAGTATGCATCAGTGTTTGCTCTAGTTGTAGTATGCATCAGTGTTTGCTCTAGTTGTAGTATACATCAGTGTTTGCTCTAGTTGTAGTATACATCAGTGTTTGCTCTAGTTGTAGTATACATCAGTGTTTGCTCTAGTTGTAGTATACATCAGTGTTTGCTCTAGTTGTAGTATACATCAGTGTTTGCTCTAGTTGTAGTATGCATCAGTGTTTGCTCTAGTTGTAGTATGCATCAGTGTTTGCTCTAGTTGTAGTATGCATCAGTGTTTGCTCTAGTTGTAGTATGCATCAGTGTTTGCTCTAGTTGTAGTATACATCAGTGTTTGCTCTAGTTGTAGTATGCATCAGTGTTTGCTCTAGTTGTAGTATACATCAGTGTTTGCTCTAGTTGTAGTATACATCAGTATTTGCTCTAGTTGTAGTATGCATCAGTGTTTGCTCTAGTTGTAGTATACATTAGTATTTGCTCTAGTTGTAGTATGCATCAGTGTTTGCTCTAGTTGTAGTATACATCAGTGTTTGCTCTAGTTGTAGTATACATCAGTGTTTGCTCTAGTTGTAGTATACATCAGTGTTTGCTCTAGTTGTAGTATACATCAGTGTTTGCTCTAGTTGTAGTATGCATCAGTGTTTGCTCTAGTTGTAGTATACATCAGTGTTTGCTCTAGTTGTAGTATACATCAGTGTTTGCTCTAGTTGTAGTATGCATCAGTGTTTGCTCTAGTTGTAGTATGCATCAGTGTTTGCTCTAGTTGTAGTATACATCAGTGTTTGCTCTAGTTGTAGTATACATCAGTGTTTGCTCTAGTTGTAGTATACATCAGTGTTTGCTCTAGTTGTAGTATACATCAGTGTTTGCTCTAGTTGTAGTATACATCAGTGCTTGCTCTAGTTGTAGTATACATCAGTGTTTGCTCTAGTTGTAGTATACATCAGTGTTTGCTCTAGTTGTAGTATGCATCAGTGTTTGCTCTAGTTGTAGTATACATCAGTGTTTGCTCTAGTTGTAGTATGCATCAGTGTTTGCTCTAGTTGTAGTATGCATCAGTGTTTGCTCTAGTTGTAGTATACATCAGTGTTTGCTCTAGTTGTAGTATACATCAGTGTTTGCTCTAGTTGTAGTATGCATCAGTGTTTGCTCTAGTTGTAGTATGCATCAGTGTTTGCTCTAGTTGTAGTATGCATCAGTGTTTGCTCTAGTTGTAGTATGCATCAGTGTTTGCTCTAGTTGTAGTATGCATCAGTGTTTGCTCTAGTTGTAGTATGCATCAGTGTTTGCTCTAGTTGTAGTATACATCAGTGTTTGCTCTAGTTGTAGTATGCCTCAGTGTTTGCTCTAGTTGTAGTATACATCAGTGTTTGCTCTAGTTGTAGTATACATCAGTGTTTGCTCTAGTTGTAGTATACATCAGTGTTTGCTCTAGTTGTAGTATACATCAGTGTTTGCTCTAGTTGTAGTATACATCAGTGTTTGCTCTAGTTGTAGTATGCATCAGTGTTTGCTCTAGTTGTAGTATGCATCAGTGTTTGCTCTAGTTGTAGTATACATCAGTGTTTGCTCTAGTTGTAGTATACATCAGTGTTTGCTCTAGTTGTAGTATGCATCAGTGTTTGCTCTAGTTGTAGTATGCATCAGTGTTTGCTCTAGTTGTAGTATACATCAGTGTTTGCTCTAGTTGTAGTATGCATCAGTGTTTGCTCTAGTTGTAGTATACATCAGTGTTTGCTCTAGTTGTAATATACATCAGTGTTTGCTCTAGTTGTAGTATGCATCAGTGTTTGCTCTAGTTGTAGTATACATCAGTGTTTGCTCTAGTTGTAGTATGCATCAGTGTTTGCTCTAGTTGTAGTATACATCATTGTTTGCTCTAGTTGTAGTATGCATCATTGTTTGCTCTAGTTGTAGTATACATCAGTGTTTGCTCTAGTTGTAGTATGCATCAGTGTTTGCTCTAGTTGTAGTATACATCAGTGTTTGCTCTAGTTGTAGTATGCATCAGTGTTTGCTCTAGTTGTAGTATACATCAGTGTTTGCTCTAGTTGTAGTATGCATCAGTGTTTGCTCTAGTTGTAGTATGCATCAGTGTTTGCTCTAGTTGTAGTATACATCAGTGTTTGCTCTAGTTGTAGTATGCATCAGTGTTTGCTCTAGTTGTAGTATACATCAGTGTTTGCTCTAGTTGTAGTATACATCAGTGTTTGCTCTAGTTGTAGTATGCATCAGTGTTTGCTCTAGTTGTAGTATACATCAGTGTTTGCTCTAGTTGTAGTATACATCAGTGTTTGCTCTAGTTGTAGTATGCATCAGTGTTTGCTCTAGTTGTAGTATACATCAGTGTTTGCTCTAGCTGTAGTATACATCAGTGTTTGCTCTAGTTGTAGTATACATCAGTATTTGCTCTAGCTGTAGTATACATCAGTGTTTGCTCTAGTTGTAGTATACATCAGTATTTGCTCTAGCTGTAGTATACATCAGTGTTTGCTCTAGCTGTAGTATACATCAGTGTTTGCTCTAGTTGTAGTATACATCAGTGTTTGCTCTAGTTGTAGTATACATCAGTGTTTGCTCTAGTTGTAGTATGCATCAGTGTTTGCTCTAGTTGTAGTATACATCAGTGTTTGCTCTAGTTGTAGTATACATCAGTGTTTGCTCTAGTTGTAGTATGCATCAGTGTTTGCTCTAGCTGTAGTATACATCAGTGTTTGCTCTAGCTGTAGTATACATCAGTGTTTGCTCTAGTTGTAGTATACATCAGTATTTGCTCTAGCTGTAGTATACATCAGTGTTTGCTCTAGTTGTAGTATACATCAGTGTTTGCTCTAGCTGTAGTATACATCAGTGTTTGCTCTAGCTGTAGTATACATCAGTGTTTGCTCTAGTTGTAGTATACATCAGTATTTGCTCTAGTTGTAGTATGCATCAGTGTTTGCTCTAGTTGTAGTATACATCAGTGTTTGCTCTAGTTGTAGTATACATCAGTATTTGCTCTAGTTGTAGTATGCATCAGTGTTTGCTCTAGCTGTAGTATACATCAGTGTTTGCTCTAGCTGTAGTATACATCAGTGTTTGCTCTAGCTGTAGTATACATCAGTGTTTGCTCTAGTTGTAGTATACATCAGTGTTTGCTCTAGTTGTAGTATGCATCAGTGTTTGCTCTAGCTGTAGTATACATCAGTGTTTGCTCTAGCTGTAGTATCCCTCAGTGTTTGCTCTAGTTGTAGTATACATCAGTGTTTGCTCTAGTTGTAGTATACATCAGTGTTTGCTCTAGTTGTAGTATACATCAGTGTTTGCTCTAGTTGTAGTATGCATCAGTGTTTGCTCTAGTTGTAGTATGCATCAGTGTTTGCTCTAGTTGTAGTATACATCAGTGTTTGCTCTAGTTGTAGTATACATCAGTGTTTGCTCTAGTTGTAGTATACATCAGTGTTTGCTCTAGCTGTAGTATACATCAGTGTTTGCTCTAGCTGTAGTATACATCAGTGTTTGCTCTAGTTGTAGTATACATCAGTGTTTGCTCTAGTTGTAGTATGCATCAGTGTTTGCTCTAGTTGTAGTATACATCAGTGTTTGCTCTAGTTGTAGTATACATCAGTGTTTGCTCTAGCTGTAGTATACATCAGTGTTTGCTCTAGCTGTAGTATACATCAGTGTTTGCTCTAGCTGTAGTATACATCAGTGTTTGCTCTAGCTGTAGTATACATCAGTGTTTGCTCTAGCTGTAGTATACATCAGTGTTTGCTCTAGCTGTAGTATACATCAGTGTTTGCTCTAGTTGTAGTATACATCAGTGTTTGCTCTAGTTGTAGTATACATCAGTGTTTGCTCTAGTTGTAGTATGCATCAGTGTTTGCTCTAGTTGTAGTATGCATCAGTGTTTGCTCTAGTTGTAGTATACATCAGTGTTTGCTCTAGCTGTAGTATACATCAGTGTTTGCTCTAGCTGTAGTATACATCAGTGTTTGCTCTAGCTGTAGTATACATCAGTGTTTGCTCTAGCTGTAGTATGCCTCAGTGTTTGCTCTAGCTGTAGTATACATCAGTGTTTGCTCTAGCTGTAGTATACATCAGTGTTTGCTCTAGCTGTAGTATACATCAGTGTTTGCTCTAGCTGTAGTATGCATCAGTGTTTGCTCTAGCTGTAGTATGCATCAGTGTTTGCTCTAGTTGTAGTATGCATCAGTGTTTGCTCTAGTTGTAGTATACATCAGTGTTTGCTCTAGTTGTAGTATACATCAGTGTTTGCTCTAGTTGTAGTATACATCAGTGTTTGCTCTAGTTGTAGTATACATCAGTGTTTGCTCTAGCTGTAGTATACATCAGTGTTTGCTCTAGCTGTAGTATACATCAGTGTTTGCTCTAGTTGTAGTATACATCAGTGTTTGCTCTAGTTGTAGTATACATCAGTGTTTGCTCTAGTTGTAGTATGCATCAGTGTTTGCTCTAGTTGTAGTATACATCAGTGTTTGCTCTAGTTGTAGTATGCATCAGTGTTTGCTCTAGCTGTAGTATGCATCAGTGTTTGCTCTAGTTGTAGTATGCATCAGTGTTTGCTCTAGTTGTAGTATGCATCAGTGTTTGCTCTAGTTGTAGTATGCATCAGTGTTTGCTCTAGTTGTAGTATGCATCAGTGTTTGCTCTAGTTGTAGTATGCATCAGTGTTTGCTCTAGCTGTAGTATACATCAGTGTTTGCTCTAGCTGTAGTATACATCAGTGTTTGCTCTAGCTGTAGTATGCATCAGTGTTTGCTCTAGCTGTAGTATGCATCAGTGTTTGCTCTAGCTGTAGTATACATCAGTGTTTGCTCTAGTTGTAGTATGCATCAGTGTTTGCTCTAGTTGTAGTATGCATCAGTGTTTGCTCTAGCTGTAGTATACATCAGTGTTTGCTCTAGTTGTAGTATACATCAGTGTTTGCTCTAGTTGTAGTATGCATCAGTGTTTGCTCTAGTTGTAGTATACATCAGTGTTTGTTCTAGTTGTAGTATACATCAGTGTTTGCTCTAGTTGTAGTATACATCAGTGTTTGCTCTAGTTGTAATATACATCAGTGTTTGCTCTAGTTGTAGTATGCATCAGTGTTTGCTCTAGTTGTAGTATACATCAGTGCTTGCTCTAGTTGTAGTATACATCAGTGTTTGCTCTAGTTGTAGTATACATCAGTGTTTGCTCTAGTTGTAGTATACATCAGTGTTTGCTCTAGTTGTAATATACATCAGTGTTTGCTCTAGTTGTAGTATGCATCAGTGTTTGTTCTAGTTGTAGTATACATCAGTGTTTGCTCTAGTTGTAGTATACATCAGTGTTTGCTCTAGTTGTAGTATGCATCAGTGTTTGCTCTAGTTGTAGTATGCATCAGTGTTTGCTCTAGTTGTAGTATGCATCAGTGTTTGCTCTAGTTGTAGTATACATCAGTGTTTGCTCTAGTTGTAGTATACATCAGTGTTTGCTCTAGTTGTAGTATGCATCAGTGTTTGCTCTAGTTGTAGTATGCATCAGTGTTTGCTCTAGTTGTAGTATACATCAGTGTTTGCTCTAGTTGTAGTATACATCAGTGTTTGCTCTAGTTGTAGTATACATCAGTGTTTGCTCTAGTTGTAGTATACATCAGTGTTTGCTCTAGTTGTAGTATGCATCAGTGTTTGCTCTAGTTGTAGTATACATCAGTGTTTGCTCTAGTTGTAGTATACATCAGTGTTTGCTCTAGTTGTAGTATGCATCAGTGTTTGCTCTAGTTGTAGTATGCATCAGTGTTTGCTCTAGTTGTAGTATACATCAGTGTTTGCTCTAGTTGTAGTATACATCAGTGTTTGCTCTAGTTGTAGTATACATCAGTGTTTGCTCTAGTTGTAGTATACATCAGTGTTTGCTCTAGTTGTAGTATGCATCAGTGTTTGCTCTAGTTGTAGTATGCATCAGTGTTTGCTCTAGTTGTAGTATGCATCAGTGTTTGCTCTAGTTGTAGTATGCATCAGTGTTTGCTCTAGTTGTAGTATACATCAGTGTTTGCTCTAGTTGTAGTATACATCAGTGTTTGCTCTAGTTATAGTATGCATCAGTGTTTGCTCTAGTTGTAGTATACATCAGTGTTTGCTCTAGTTGTAGTATGCATCAGTGTTTGCTCTAGCTGTAGTATGCATCAGTGTTTGCTCTAGTTGTAGTATGCATCAGTGTTTGCTCTAGTTGTAGTATGCATCAGTGTTTGCTCTAGTTGTAGTATGCATCAGTGTTTGCTCTAGTTGTAGTATGCATCAGTGTTTGCTCTAGTTGTAGTATGCATCAGTGTTTGCTCTAGCTGTAGTATACATCAGTGTTTGCTCTAGCTGTAGTATACATCAGTGTTTGCTCTAGCTGTAGTATGCATCAGTGTTTGCTCTAGCTGTAGTATGCATCAGTGTTTGCTCTAGCTGTAGTATACATCAGTGTTTGCTCTAGTTGTAGTATGCATCAGTGTTTGCTCTAGTTGTAGTATGCATCAGTGTTTGCTCTAGCTGTAGTATACATCAGTGTTTGCTCTAGTTGTAGTATACATCAGTGTTTGCTCTAGTTGTAGTATGCATCAGTGTTTGCTCTAGTTGTAGTATACATCAGTGTTTGTTCTAGTTGTAGTATACATCAGTGTTTGCTCTAGTTGTAGTATACATCAGTGTTTGCTCTAGTTGTAATATACATCAGTGTTTGCTCTAGTTGTAGTATGCATCAGTGTTTGCTCTAGTTGTAGTATACATCAGTGCTTGCTCTAGTTGTAGTATACATCAGTGTTTGCTCTAGTTGTAGTATACATCAGTGTTTGCTCTAGTTGTAGTATACATCAGTGTTTGCTCTAGTTGTAATATACATCAGTGTTTGCTCTAGTTGTAGTATGCATCAGTGTTTGTTCTAGTTGTAGTATACATCAGTGTTTGCTCTAGTTGTAGTATACATCAGTGTTTGCTCTAGTTGTAGTATGCATCAGTGTTTGCTCTAGTTGTAGTATGCATCAGTGTTTGCTCTAGTTGTAGTATGCATCAGTGTTTGCTCTAGTTGTAGTATACATCAGTGTTTGCTCTAGTTGTAGTATACATCAGTGTTTGCTCTAGTTGTAGTATGCATCAGTGTTTGCTCTAGTTGTAGTATGCATCAGTGTTTGCTCTAGTTGTAGTATACATCAGTGTTTGCTCTAGTTGTAGTATACATCAGTGTTTGCTCTAGTTGTAGTATACATCAGTGTTTGCTCTAGTTGTAGTATACATCAGTGTTTGCTCTAGTTGTAGTATGCATCAGTGTTTGCTCTAGTTGTAGTATACATCAGTGTTTGCTCTAGTTGTAGTATACATCAGTGTTTGCTCTAGTTGTAGTATGCATCAGTGTTTGCTCTAGTTGTAGTATGCATCAGTGTTTGCTCTAGTTGTAGTATACATCAGTGTTTGCTCTAGTTGTAGTATACATCAGTGTTTGCTCTAGTTGTAGTATACATCAGTGTTTGCTCTAGTTGTAGTATGCATCAGTGTTTGCTCTAGTTGTAGTATACATCAGTGTTTGCTCTAGTTGTAGTATACATCAGTGTTTGCTCTAGTTGTATGCATCAGTGTTTGCTCTAGTTGTAGTATACATCAGTGTTTGCTCTAGTTGTAGTATGCATCAGTGTTTGCTCTAGTTGTAGTATACATCAGTGTTTGCTCTAGTTGTAGTATGCATCAGTGTTTGCTCTAGTTGTAGTATGCATCAGTGTTTGCTCTAGTTGTAGTATACATCAGTGTTTGCTCTAGTTGTAGTATGCATCAGTGTTTGCTCTAGTTGTAGTATACATCAGTGTTTGCTCTAGTTGTAGTATGCATCAGTGTTTGCTCTAGTTGTAGTATGCATCAGTGTTTGCTCTAGCTGTAGTATACATCAGTGTTTGCTCTAGTTGTAGTATACATCAGTGTTTGCTCTAGTTGTAGTATACATCAGTGTTTGCTCTAGTTGTAGTATGCATCAGTGTTTGCTCTAGTTGTAGTATACATCAGTGTTTGCTCTAGTTGTAATATGCATCAGTGTTTGCTCTAGTTGTAGTATACATCAGTGTTTGCTCTAGTTGTAGTATGCATCAGTGTTTGCTCTAGTTGTAGTATGCATCAGTGTTTGCTCTAGTTGTAGTATGCATCAGTGTTTGCTCTAGTTGTAGTATGCATCAGTGTTTGCTCTAGTTGTAGTATACATCAGTGTTTGCTCTAGTTGTAGTATGCATCAGTGTTTGCTCTAGTTGTAGTATACATCAGTGTTTGCTCTAGTTGTAGTATACATCAGTGTTTGCTCTAGTTGTAGTATACATCAGTGTTTGCTCTAGTTGTAGTATGCATCAGTGTTTGCTCTAGTTGTAGTATGCATCAGTGTTTGCTCTAGTTGTAGTATGCATCAGTGTTTGCTCTAGTTGTAGTATACATCAGTGTTTGCTCTAGTTGTAGTATACATCAGTGTTTGCTCTAGTTGTAGTATGCATCAGTGTTTGCTCTAGCTGTAGTATGCATCAGTGCTTGTGGGATGTTTGTCCGGGCCAGGGCCCTGATGGCTGCCAGGACACCGCCTGCCTGGGCACACTACCCAGACATCATCAAGGGATTAAAATGGAAGCCTTTTGGGGATTACTCTATTTGTTGCCCTAACACATGCGTAACATTAATTTCTGCCCACGACTTTGACAGGGTGTTGCACAACAGTTGAGTATTGAACAATGTCCTGTAGGTGGCGATCCCACTCGTCGTCTTTTGCTTCATGCAAATGCTTTGACAGTCAACTCTCAATTACAGTTATAATAACATGCTGTTATTACATTAAGCATAGATATTTGAGAGCTCACTCTGAGGCAGTGGTTCTCAACGTGGGGTCCGGGGACCGCCAGTGGTCCTTGAGGGGGGTCCTCCTAGGAGGTCCCCAGCAAATTGATGTCGTTAAACTTAATTTACAAGATGTTCACACAAATAGAGAATGTAGAAAATGACTATTTGATCATAGTTTCACTGTTATTCCCTCCATCTGCAGTACAGATAGTCATGGAATTCGGGACAAAGCCATGTCTAATAAAGATACTCTCAGATTTGGGTCAGAGAGAAAATCTCGATGGTGGACTGTCCAATCGGCGGTCTGTGGCCCTAATGTGGAGTAAATTAGCGCTCCTTGATATGAAAAAGGTTGAGAATCACTGCTCTGAGATGATGATTGGAGAACTTGTAGGCACTACTTGCAAACACAATTTCCACCACGTAGACACAGCGAGAAGACAATTTGAACGCAGTAATAACAAAAAAAATGAAAGAAAGAAAAGGATAAAATGAAAGAAAGAAAAAGATAAAGCAAAATGTCTCCCTCCCTCCTCGTCCCGATGGAGCTGCTTTATTGGCCAGCAGGCTGCCAGTAGGGAGAACCTGCCTGCAGGCCCACCTGGCAGTCCACTCGCTCTCCCCGTGATTTATACTTTAATACATTTGTGCTGCTGCCATATGGCTTCCCTCTCCCTCCCCATCTCCCTCCTCCCTCCCCCTCTTCCTACCCCTGCCCCCTCCTCCCTCCCCCCTCCACCCCTCCCATCACCCCCCCCCCCCCTTCTCATATCTCAGAGCTGCTCATCTCGGGGGCCTCTCAATCAGGGCATGCCCCTCCATTTCTCCCTCCCACCCAGCCTCTCTCCCTTCCCCCTCGTCCCCCCTCCTCTCTCTCTCTCTCCCTCTCTCTCTCTCTCGCCTACTCCCCGCTCTGGTGCAACAGGCCCCCCCCCCCGCCTCCCCCCGCACGCTCACTCCCAAGGTCAGCCACAGATCCCATCTTGCCACCGTCAGCGATTGATGTATCCTTGAGCCGCTGGGGTCCCGTGTCATGTAAAGTAGACCCGTGAGGGGGCGGGGGGGGGAGGAGGGGGGTGAGAAAACCTTGCATTTCCGTTTATAAAAACAAATCTGTGAGGGATATTCATTAGGGGTGGGGGAAAAAATCGATTCACCTAAGTATCGCGATTTTTAATGTCACGATTTTTTGGATCGATCTTTTATTCCAGAATCGATAAACACAAAAAAAAAAAAAAAATGTTTTTTTTTTGTTTTTTTTTGTGCTTGCAGTCAGGCCACTCACTGAACAGCAGGCCAGGCGCCACCTACTGGTTTACTAGTGGTTTTATTACTTTATTAGTTAGTCTGAAGTAATAATTACACTTCAGGGTTAAAGTGGGTGCATTTCATTGTAAAATTGGACTTCAAACGGCCCAAATCTGGCTTCAAACGGCCCAAATTGGGCTTCAAACGGCCCAAATTACACGTGCGTCGGCCCATATCGGCCTGGCCTGCTTGGTATCTAATGCCCGGCATGAATTATGATCCCAGTCCGCCCCTGTTTTTAACTATATCGCCCAGCCCTACTCATGATATATAATATACAGTCTCTAGTGTATGATTCAACTTTTCCCATGTTCTAATCTAGTGTAAAAAAGCAAACAAACTGAAAAAAGAAAAGAAAAAAATAAACAAAAATCGCAATAAATCGTAATATCGAATCGCAATAATCGTAGAATCGCAATACTTAAGAATCGCAATATAAATCGAATCGGCACCCAAGAATCGTGATAGTATCGAATCGGGAGATAAGTGAATCGCCACAGCCCTAATATTCATATTCAGTTTCATGCTTAGTTAGTGTTGCCGGTGGCCTCTTAGGTTGAAGTGGCCGATCCACAGACAGCTAATGATGGAGGGAGAGGGAGGAAGACGGGAGGATAGAGAGCAGTGGTCAGAGGGACTATAGGAGGCGAATCCACACTCATTACTAGGGGTGTCACGATATTTCGTTGCACGATATATCGCGATATCGAAACGTCACGATATGCGTATCGTCAGAAAAAAATATCGTAAAAAATAAATAAAAAATGTTTTGCTCCTGAATAATAATAGAACAAATGTAGCAGAATCAACACGCATGAGTGAGGGGGTAGACTACTACTGGCATGGCAAAACAGCTCAAGGGGTACATAAGATTACATAAGTTTAGGGACCATTGAGCATGAGTTATTTAAGAAATAGATTGTATACTTTATTTTTCTTTCACCATCCAACAAACATTTTAGTTTGTGACAGTGTGCCACATTCTATTGCAAGAGAAGCATTAACTTCCATGTTGTTTTATAGTTATTATAATAACAATTTCCAAAAACAGCATTTGTTTTGTATTTTGTGTATTTCAAATGAAAGACTATTTTTCCAGTATTTTCCCAGGGCTCCCTTGAAAAGAGGTTTCGATTTCAACAGGACTCACATGGTTAAATAAATTATAAATAAATACATAAAAATGTACTTTTGTTAAAAAGAATATTGTTAAAATATCGTATCGTATCGTTATCGTGAACCAAATATCGTGAAATTAGTGTATCGTGACACCCCTACTCATTACTGATCATTGATGGCTACACGAGAGGAGAGGAGAGAAGAGGAGAGAAGGGCCTTGGCTGGCAGCTTCACTCTACACAGGCCACAAGATGACATGGCTGTCACTTTGGCCTTGCACACACACACACACACACACACACACACACACACACACACGTAACTTCACATATAGTATAAATACGTTTTGGCACTCACCCACACAAGCACACGCCGTGCTCCACTCAGAGTTAGCCATCAGTCTTGAATCACACAGCTCCTCCTATTAATCTTCATCACTGCATTCTCAAGGTATGGCCTCATTCTCCCAAGGGAAGAGAGTGTGTGTGCGTGTGCTCGTGCGCATGCGTGTGTGTGTGTGTGTGGGGGGGGGGGGGATTGGCATAAATATCTGCGGGGGATAAGGAGTGGGAGGGGAGGGTAACTCATAGCAAATTGTTGCCATTCTCCTCCTCTCGCCTCCATTTTATGACACGTACAGTCTGCGAGATGCTATGCATAGAGTCCATAAAGAGCAGGAACGTCTGGGCTCAATTACAAATACAAAGTGTGTGTTAGAAAGAAAAGAGCTCCACATTGTCTTGACGGCGTGGAAGAATCCAACAAGATGCCTTATCAATGCGGCGTCTGCGTGCGATACTGTATACTAATTGATGCGTCTGCGTGTGATACTGTATACTAATTGATGCGTCTGCGTGCGATACTGTACACTAATTGATGCGTCTGCGTGTGATACTGTATACTAATTGATGCGTCTGCGTGTGATACTGTATACTAATTGATGCATCTGCGTGTGATACTGTATACTAATTGATGCGTCTGCGTGTGATACTGTACACTAATTGATGCGTCTGCGCGTGATACTGTATACTAATTGATGCGTCTGCGTGTGATACTGTACACTAATTGATGCGTCTGCGTGTGATACTGTACACTAATTGATGCGTCTGCGTGTGATACTGTACACTAATTGATGCGTCTGCGTGTGATACTGTATACTAACTGATGCGTCTGCGTGTGATACTGTATACTAATTGATGCGTCTGCGTGTGATACTGTATACTAATTGATGCGTCTGCGTGTGATACTGTATACTAATTGATGCGTCTGCGTGTGATACTGTATACTAATTGATGCGTCTGCGTGTGATACTGTATACTAATTGATGCGTCTGCGTGTGATACTGTATACTAATTGATGCGTCTGCATGTGATACTGTATACTAATTGATGCGTCTGCGTGTGATACTGTATACTAACTGATGCGTCTGCGTGTGATACTGTACACTAATTGATGCGTCTGCATGTGATACTGTACACTAACGGATGCGTCTGCGTGTGATACTGTATACTATTTGATGCGTATGCGTCTGCGTGTGATATTGTATACTAATTGATGCGTCTGCGTGTGATACTGTACACTAATTGATGCGTCTGCATGTGATACTGTACACTAACTGATGCGTCTGCGTGTGATACTGTATACTAATTGATGCGTCTGCGTGTGATACTGTACACTAACTGATGCGTCTGCGTGTGATACTGTATACTAATTGATGCGTCTGCGTGTGATACTGTACACTAACTGATGCGTCTGCGTGTGATACTGTATACTAATTGATGCATCTGCGTGTGATACTGTACACTAACTGATGCGTCTGCGTGTGATACTGTACACTAATTGATGCATCTGCGCATGATACTGTACACTAATTGATGCGTCTGCGTGTGATACTGTACACTAACTGATGCGTCTGCGTGTGATACTGTACACTAACTGATGCGTCTGCGTGTGATACTGTACACTAACTGATGCATCTGCGTGTGATACTGTACACTAACTGATGCGTCTGCGTGTGATACTGTATACTAATTGATGCGTCCGCGTGTGATACTGTATACTAATTGATGCGTCTGCGTGTGATACTGTATACTAACTGATGCGTCTGCGTGTGGTACTGTATACTAATTGTTGCATCTGCGTGTGATACTGTACACTAATTGATGCGTCTGCGTGTGATACTGTACACTAATTGTTGCATCTGCGTGTGATACTGTACACTAATTGATGCGTCTGCGTGTGATACTGTATACTAATTGATGTGTCTGCGTGTGATACTGTATACTAATTGATGCGTCTGCGTGTGATACTGTATACTAATTGATGCGTCTGCGTGTGATACTGTACACTAATTGATGCGTCTGCGCATGATACTGTACACTAATTGATGCGTCTGCGTGTGATACTGTATACTAATTGATGCGTCTGCGTGTGATACTGTACACTAATTGATGCGTCTGCGCATGATACTGTACACTAATTGATGCGTCTGCGTGTGATACTGTACACTAACTGATGCGTCTGCGTGTGATACTGTACACTAACTGATGCATCTGCGCATGATACTGTACACTAATTGATGCGTCTGCGTGTGATACTGTACACTAACTGATGCATCTGCGCATGATACTGTATACTAATTGATGCGTCTGCGTGTGATACTATACACTAACTGATGCATCTGTGCATGATACTGTACACTAATTGATGCGTCTGCGTGTGATACTGTACACTAACTGATGCGTCTGCGTGTGATACTGTATACTAATTGATGCGTCTGCGTGTGATACTGTACACTAACTGATGCATCTGCGCATGATACTGTACACTAATTGATGCGTCTGCGTGTGATACTGTACACTAACTGATGCGTCTGCGTGTGATACTGTACACTAATTGATGCGTCTGCGTGTGATACTGTACACTAACTGATGCATCTGCGTGTGATACTGTACACTAACTGATGCGTCTGCGTGTAATACTGTATACTAACTGATGCGTCTGCGTGTGATACTGTATACTAATTGATGCGTCTGCGTGTGATACTGTATACTAATTGATGCGTCTGCGTGTGATACTGTATACTAATTGATGCGTCTGCGTGTGATACTGTATACTAACTGATGCGTCTGCGTGTGGTACTATATACTAATTGATGCGTCTGCGTGTGATACTGTATACTAATTGATGCGTCTGCGTGTGATACTGTACACTAATTGATGCGTCTGCGTGTGATACTGTATACTAACTGATGCGTCTGCGTGTGATACTGTATACTAATTGATGCGTCTGCGTGTGATACTGTATACTAATTGATGCGTCTGCCTGTGATACTGTATACTAACTGATGCGTCTGCGTGTGATACTGTATACTAATTGATGCGTCTGCGTGTGATACTGTATACTAACTGATGCGTCTGCATGTGATACTGTATACTAACTGATGCGTCTGCGTGTGATACTGTATACTAATTGATGCGTCTGCGTGTGATACTGTATACTAATTGATGCGTCTGCGTGTGATACTGTATACTAATTGATGCGTCTGCGTGTGATACTGTATACTAACTGATGCGTCTGCATGTGATACTGTATACTAACTGATGCGTCTGTGTGTGATACTGTATACGAATTGATGCGTCTGCGTGTGATACTGTATACTAATTGATGCGTCTGCGTGTGATACTGTATACTAACTGATGCGTCTGCGTGTGATACTGTATACTAGTTGATGCATCTGCGTGTGATACTGTATACTAATTGATGCGTCTGCGTGTGATACTGTACACTAATTGATGCGTCTGCGCGTGATACTGTATATTAATTGATGCGTCTGCGTGTGATACTGTATACTAACTGATGCGTCTGCGTGTTATACTGTACACTAATTGATGCGTCTGCGTGTGATACTGTACACTAACTGATGCGTCTGCGTGTGATACTGTACACTAACTGATGCGTCTGCGTGTTATACTGTATACTAATTGATGCGTCTGCATGTTATACTGTATACTAATTGATGCGTCTGTGTGTGATACTGTATACTAACTGATGCGTCTGCGTGTGATACTGTATACTAACTGATGCGTCTGCGTGTGATACTGTATACTAACTGATGCGTCTGCGTGTGATACTGTATACTAACTCATGCGTCTGTGTGTGATACTGTATACTAACTGATGCGTCTGCGTGTGATACTGTATACTAACTGATGCGTCTGCGTGTGATACTGTATACTAACTGATGCGTCTGCGTGTGATACTGTACACTAACTGATGGCGCTCTTGGCCAACATGTGGCAGTCAGTGTAAATTAGCGTGTGAACGTCAGAGAATGAGATGAAACAATAACATTTGGCTCTTTCTATTGATTAGCGCAGTGGGGCGTAGCATGTGCTTCTCTTTAGCTGAATTATTGATTCCTCAAAGAGGATGTGTGTGTGTGTGTGTGTGTGTTGTGTGTGTGTGTGTGTGTGTGTGTGTGTGTGTTGTGTGTGTGTGTTGGCTTGTTTTATAAGAGGTTATGGCTTGGGGGAGCTGGCAGGGCACTGCTTTGATGAGAGATCGTTTAATAGGGTCTGTTTCTGGCCCGAGCGGTCCCACCAGTCACCGGCTGAATCACGCCCTGCGTTCAGCCTGCGTGTGTGTGTGTATCTGTGTCAGTTTGATGCTTAGCGCGCGGCGCTCACGCTCAGCTCAGCGTGCGCTCGGCTTTAATGATAGGTAATAGATGTGCACCACAAATGAGAAAATTACTGTCAAATGCTTCACTCTCCTCCACGCCCGCATCCGCGCCCACACCAACAATTACGCCGCACGGATCAATTATTGTTATTTCACGATAGTGTTTGGGGAAGAATATGAATTTTTTCCGACAACAGTAAATGCGCGCCGCTAAGTGCCTGTTAGTCTTTAGCGTGCCTCTCCACTCATTTTCATAACGACCAACTGAGACAATGGCAGGCATTTCGTTATTGCACACAGGACTCTGAAAAAAAGAAAGACCTCTCTAATTACTGATAATTTGCTTTGAATACCTGCAGTTAATGATTGTATGCTGGCTCTTTATGCGCTATACGATCACTCATATGCACAGTTAGTCACCTGTGCCTTTTATGCTGCGATAGCACTGATAGGCTAGGTCATCATTACATGATGCGTCCTGTCAGGGATCACACATACACAGACGCACAACAAACACACAACAAACAAACAAACACACACACACACACACACACGGGCGCGGCGCGTGCACGCACACACGCGTGCACGCGTCCTGCAGGCTGTGGTCAGGTGGGCGTCTGCATTACAGTCAGGCTAGTACATACAGAACCCGAGACGCGGCGCGGGCAGATGGAGGTAGATTTAGCAGCGGCTAATGTCCCTGGCCTTAAGTAAACAGCAGTCAATGGAGCCCTTTGAGAGGCTCGGGGCCTGTGTCGGCCCCGCCATAGGCGCCATTCATACGCTCTCTAATTCTTTATAGATGGAAGCAGAGATGGAGGGAAGGGGTGTGCGTGTGCGTGTGCGCGTGCGTGTGTTTGCGTGTGTGTGTGTGTGTGTGTGAGAGAGAGAGAGGAAGAGAGAGAGAGAGTAGCTGTTAGAGGGAGGGAGGGGCCGGTTAAAAGCAAGGAAAAGGGTTTGGTTACATTACACGGGCCGATCCATTGTGCTACAGAAATAACAACAGAGCCGTCTAAAGCCCCGCTTTCAAGCCCGGACAGAAGAGACGGACAGACAAGAAAGAGAGGGAGACAGACAGAGAGGGAGACAGACAGACAGACAGACAGACAGACAGACAGACGGAGACAGATAGACAGACAGACAGAGGGAGACAGATAGAGAGAGAGAGGGGGGGGACAGACAGACAGATAGAGAGGGAGAGAGACAGACAGAAAGGGAGGGAGACAGACAGACAGACAGACAGAGAGAGACACAGACAGACGGAGAGGGAGACAGAGAGACATACAGAGCGAGAGACCGACAGAGACAGACAGACAGACAGACAGACAGAGAGGGAGATAGACAGAGACAGACAGACAGACAGAGAGGGAGATAGACAGAGACAGACAGATAGACAGAGACAGACAGACAGACAGAGAGGGAGATAGACAGAGACAGACAGACAGACAGAGAGGGAGATAGACAGAGACAGACAGATAGACAGAGACAGACAGACAGAGAGGGAGATAGACAGAAACAGACAGATAGACAGAAAGGGAGACAGACAGATAGACAGAGACAGACAGACAGAAAGGGAGACAGACAGATAGACAGAGACAGACAGACAGAAAGGGAGACAGACAGATAGACTACGGCAGAGAGAGACGGCCGAAATCCAGATGGAGCTATTCTGGTTGTAGCTTCTCAGTGTCTTCTTATTAATCAAAGACAGGGAGGAAGGATTCTTACATTCAATCATGTCTTAATGGCGTAAAACGCAGCGAGGAACTCAGTCCCCTCTCCCTCTGCTGATTCACTTTGAAGACTTCATCAAGGGCTTTTAGAGCTGGAAACAAAATACTCCTTATATTACATTGACTAAAGGCCGGTCTATTTTGAGTTTGGGCCGACGTGTTCTGATTAGCACTAAGACAGGGCTAGTGTAACTCATTTCCCCCTGCTGTGATTCATGATACGCGCCTCACGACCCACTGCCCCAAACTAAATACCAGCCCCGCCTCACTGTAAATCTCACCCATCAGGCCTTCTCTCTCAGCCGCTTCCAATGAGGAGGAGTCTTCTTCTTCTTCTTCTTCTTCTTCTTCTTCTTCTTCTTCTTCTTCTTCTTCTTCTTCTTCTTCTTCTTCTTCTTCTTCTTCTTCTTCTTCTTCTTCTTCTTCTTCTTCTTCTTCTTCTTCTTCTTCTTCTTCTTCTTCCCGTGCTCCAGTTCAAACAATGCAGGGGGGCTTTTCCACCATCAATCAACCCATAAACCCACACCTCTGGGTTTTATCTACCTGTGCCGTTTTTATCCTATGTGTTAGCTGTCAGTCAACAGAGCAGACAGCTCAATTTACTACTTGGGCCCGTACTACACACACACACACACACACACACACACACACACACACACACACACACACACACACACACACACACACACACACACACACACACACACATGCATGCACACGCTCCAGTATGGGGTTACTCTTAACCCCTCTCATCTATCACCTGACAGCCCGGGCCCTATCTACACACCCATACATTAATTGTGTGTGTGTGTGTGTGTGTGTGTGTGTGTGTGTGTGTGTTTTACTGCGTACAGGGCTGCGGACCCTCATAAGGCTGCAGAGACCCCCGCCACCGTCCACATCTCATTACGCCTGCTTTAGCAGAGTGCTCTCTCAACATTCATATCATCTCTCAACATTCACATCATAGCCATTCTGTTGAAGAGCAAAGGAGGGTGGGAGGCACAATGAGATAGCCTGCTCTGTGTTGCCTCCCCCCCTCTCTCCCCCTCAGGGTGGGGGGAGGGACCTCCTGGTCTATATTAACTTTGTGAGTACACAGCGGGTTATAACTGTAGCAGCAATGTTACGCTGTGTGCTGATATTACATGGCATGCTTTATGAGCACAGATGGTGCCTGTGTGCGCGCGCGTGTGTGTGTGTGTGTGCCTGTGTGCGTGTGTGTGTGTGTGTGTGCGTGCGTGCGTGTGTGTGTGTAAATACTTGTGTTCTTGTCTAATGGGTGTATGTCCACATGTGCTATGTGTGTGTGGACACGTGTAGGTGCGTGCTAAGCATGGTGGATGTCTGATGAGTTCTGTTGTTGTTGTTGTTGTTGTTATATATCAAGCAGCATGCTGGTGTTTAGAGTGACGCTCTCATAACCAGGTCACAGTTTTCTGCCCCGCAACAGCCATGTGTCCTACTGAAGTGTCCTTGAGCAAGACACAGAGTCCGTCCCTGCTCGCTCGCTGGAGGTCGCTCTGAAAAAGAGCACCAGAACTACTAAAGTTTTTTCGGTTTTTCTCCCATTTTCTCCCAATTCTACTTGGCCAATTCCCCCCGATGTCGTTGCTCCGCCCCCCCTCCGCCAATCTGGGGAGAGCCGTAGACTAGCACATTCTTCTTCCCATGTTGTATGTTCAGTCACCGGCTCCTTCTTTTCAGGATGTAGCACATGGGAGGATCACACTATTCCCCCCGGTTTCCCTCCCCCCCCCCACGAACGGGCACACCGACTGACCAGAGGAGGCGCTAGTGTAGCGACCAGGCTTCCCACCCACAGACATGGCCAATTGTGTCTGTATGATCTTCTGACCAAGCCAGAAGTAGCGATGCTGGGAATCGAACCCGGGTCTCCGCAGTGGTAGGCGAGTGCATTTACCCCTACACTACCCTCATCTCTTTAACTTCTCGCTCCCCGACCATCTGGAGAAAGAGGAGACTCTGCCCCGTGTGGCTCAGGGAGGAACTCCCACCTGCATGGAGAAACGGGAAAGCGCCTTCCTTTCAACTGGAGGAACGCGGGTTCAGACCGGCTGTGGTGGCACGCATCCACCCTGCCGAAGTGCCCTTGAGCAAGACACTGACTTCCCACCATCGTCTGAAGGCTTTGTAGCAGAGTATATGGAGGGGGGGCGGGGGGCAAGGCAATAATTTCCATAGCTCATATATCACATTAAATGTGGATTGGAACTCTATATATTTGATCTACAGGTGGCTCATATCTGTGCATATTTGGCATGGTTTTAATTTACAACAAAAAAAAGTGCTTTAGAGTGTATTTCTTGGCTCGGTACGGTATGCGGGGATTTTCCTCATGAGGACTGTCTTAAAGTTGAAATGAAACACACAGTGTTTTGGTTTGAGTACAGAGAGGAAGAGTCATACAGACAGAGGCTGTGTGTGTGTGTGTGTGTGTGTGTGTGTGTGTGTGTGTGTGTGTGTGTGTGTGTGTGTGTGTGTGTGTGTGAGAGGCTGGAGGGATCTTCCTCAGGTTTAGAGAGTGGTTGACCCGAAACATCACGGGCACATGGTGTGGCCTTCAAACCCGTCATCACAGCAGGACTCTCCACCTCCCTCTGGCCTTTTACTGCTTTCTTCTTTCTAGCAGCATTTCTTTGTGTAACGCAGGAGCAGCCTGGAGCTGTCGAGGCTTTGGCCCACTGTTCTGCTCTTCCTCGAGGCTTTGGCCCACTGTTCTGCTCTTCCTCGGCTGCCTTTTTCACGCTCTACTTTCTGTCCCCCCCCCCCCCCTTGCCTCTGAGGATGCTGTGGTACAGTCTCACCATGTTGTATCTTTGTATCCTGACTGTCTCTTGCCTCTGAGGATGCTGGTGGTACAGTCTCACCATGTTGTCTCTTTGCATCCTGACTGTCTCTTGCCTCTGAGGATGCTGGTGGTACAGTCTCACCATGTTGTATCTTTGTATCCTGACTGTCTCTTGCCTCTGAGGATGCTGGTGGTACAGTCTCACCATGTTGTCTCTTTGTATCCTGACTGTCTCTTGCCTCTGAGGATGCTGGTGGTACAGTCTCACCATGTTGTATCTTTGTATCCTGACTGTCTCTTGCCTCTGAGGATGCTGTGGTACAGTCTCACCATGTTGTATCTTTGTATCCTGACTGTCTCTTGCCTCTGAGGATGATGCTGGGGTACAGTCTCACCATGTTGTCTCTTTGTATCCTGACTGTCTCTTGCCTCTGAGGATGCTGGTGGTACAGTCTCACCATGTTGTCTCTTTGTATCCTGACTGTCTCTTGCCTCTGAGGATGCTGGTGGTACAGCCTCACCATGTTGTCTCTTTGTATCCTGACTGTCTCTTGCCTCTGAGGATGCTGGTGGTACAGTCTCACCATGTTGTCTCTTTGTATCCTGACTGTCTCTTGCCTCTGAGGATGCTGGTGGTACAGTCTCACCATGTTGTATCTTTGTATCCTGACTGTCTCTTGCCTCTGAGGATGATGCTGGGGTACAGTCTCACCATGTTGTCTCTTTGTATCCTGACTGTCTCTTGCCTCTGAGGATGATGCTGGGGTACAGTCTCACCATGTTGTCTCTTTGCATCCTGACTGTCTCTGCAAAACTCTCACCTTTGCTCACATCACTCTGTCTTGCCCCCGTTTGGCCACGATTCGCCAAGTCTCCCTTCATCTTTAAATTATCCTTCATGGTCTCCATCTTTGTAATGGCTCTTTCCCATCGCTCTTCCTCCCTATCTTTTTCTGCCTCTTTCCTGGAGCTCCTGCTGGCTGCTGGGCATGGTGTGTCCAGCCATCTGTGCAGTATGGCATGCAAGACACCTCCTGTATAGACCCCTGTTTCTACACCCAAGGCTTATATTAACATCTAATACACCTCCTGTATAGACCTCTGTTTCTACATCCAAGGCTTATATTAACATCTAATACACCTCCTGTATAGATCCCTGTTTCTACATCCAAGGCTTATATTAACATATAATACACCTCCTGTATAGACCCCTGTTTCTACATCCAAGGCTTATATTAACATCTAATACACCTCCTGTATAGACCCCTGTTTCTACATCCAAGGCTTATATTAACATCTAAGACACCTCCTGTATAGACCCCTGTTTCTACATCCAAGGCTTATATTAACATCTAATACACCTCCTGTATAGACCCCTGTTTCTACATCCAAGGCTTATATTAACATCTAATACACCTCCTGTATAGACCCCTGTTTCTACATCCAAGGCTTATATTAACATCTAATACACCTCCTGTATAGACCCCTGTTTCTACATCCAAGGCTTATATTAACATCTAATACACCTCCTGTATAGACCCCTGTTTCTACATCCAAGGCTTATATTAACATCTAATACACCTCCTGTATAGACCCCTGTTTCTACATCCAAGGCTTATATTAACATCTAATACACCTCCTGTATAGACCCCTGTTTCTACATCCAAGGCTTATATTAACATCTAATACACCTCCTGTATAGACCCCTGTTTCTACATCCAAGGCTTATATTAACATCTAATACACCTCCTGTATAGACCCCTGTTTCTACATCCAAGGCTTATATTAACATCTAATACACCTCCTGTATAGACCCCTGTTTCTACACCCAAGGCTTATATTAACATCTAATACACCTCCTGTATAGACCCCTGTTTCTATACCCAAGGCTTATATTAACATCCATATAGAAAGACACAGGGGTTTTAGTAAAATAAAATCCCCCTATATTAGTGACATAGTTCACCCACCCTTTGAAGCTGATATAATATTTGTGTGAGTATGGTGACTATTCGCATGAGTTTATTGTTTATTATAGTCAGTAATGTAAGTATCTCAACATTGGCATTTATTTCACAACATTATGGCTAATCAAACAGATTGGAATACGTTGCAGTTAAAACACGTGTTTTGTCAGCCGTCATCAGGTTTGCTGATCCTGGAAAGGGTTTCCGCAAAATACAGAAGATCTCTTAATTTGAGGTACAATACTTTCATTGTTGTCTGGACTCCATTAAGACCTTAGGCACCCTCTAGAAAAGCATTCTAAAACCTAAGGCGCCTTTGAAACAACCTGCTAAATCCCTAGGGATCGTGTATAAAGTATCACTGCTGAAGGCTTATCAATGCAGATGCTGCATCAGGTCTTAATGGGTTAACCCTCCTGCACACAGGGCATCTGTACCATGTGGTATTATTATCATAATGTTTCACTATTCTGAAAATGCATTTTTTCTTCTTCATTGTTGTTCATTTTTAAAAGCATGTTGTTGTTGTTGTTGTTCACATTGTGGTGACTTGGAGTTAATAGTTTGCTCGCCCGCCTTTTTATTTACCACTACATCACTGTTTGACTCGCGCTATTTTCTCTAATCCCCCAAATGAATTCCTAACAGGTTTTAATCATCATTACGGGGGAATGAAAAATGTCTTCAGATGTGCCGCTGTGCCGAACGGAATGGATAAAACTCAACTGCAGGCCGTCGCTAACAGTTCAGTGCAGACCAAGAATCCCCGGCTGTTGTTTATGTGCATCGCATAGCTGAAATTCAGAAGGAGGCAGATAACATCTTGTTTGGTTTGGTCCCGTTCGAGGGGGGAAGATAGCAGAGAGAGGGCAGCCGAGGAGCTGCCAGGTCAGAGTATTTAGAGAGGGAGGAGGGCCCAGCTGATGCAGAGGGATGTTCGACTGAGAGCCACGTGTGTGTGTGTGTGTGTGTGTGTGTGCGTGTGCGTGCGTGCATTTCTGTGTGTGTGTGTGTATGTGTGTGTGTGTGTGTGTGTGTGCGCGCTGCACCTCGTGAGAGACAGCCAGACAGACAGACAGACAGACAGCCAGTGAAGGGCTGTGTTGTTCTAAGTGTAACCGTAGCTGCCGGTGTCTGTGCTGCGTCTGCTGGCCCAGCTTTGGCACAGCGGGTCGGGGGAGAGAGAGGGAACAGAACAGAACAGAGCGCTCCGGGGAGGCTTGTGGAAGGTGGCTGGCTGGGGCTCGGCTCAGCGCTGCTCACTGACTCAGACCCAGTCGGGGTAATTGCTCTTGCATTTTTAACGAGCGGGCCGCTGCGTACACTTTGCAGGAGCTGGGCACACCCAGAGGAGAGACCCGCATGGCTCCCTAATGCAGCAGAACTGCCTCTCTCACCTCACCGGCTGAGGGCATCTGAGAGAGAGAGAGAGAGAGAGAGAGAGAGAGAGAGAGAGAGAGAGAGAGAGAGAGAGAGAGAGAGAGAGAGAGAGAGAGAGAGAGAGAGAGAGAGAGAGAGAGAGAGAGAGAGAGAGAGAGAGAGAGAGAGAGAGAGAGAGAGAGAGAGAGAGAGAGGGTTCATGTGCTGCTCATATACCTATAATAGCCTCACATGGATTACTGTCAGTGTGTCTGTGGGTCAGCATGTGAGATGTGTGTAACGTTGCTGAACCCAATCGAGTGAAAGGCCGTCGTGCATGCGTGTGTAAAAAGACGTTTATTCCCATACCGATTGTGAGTGTAAAAGTTCAGAGAGAGAGTGAGAGGGCCCCGGCGTGCACAGACAGAGTTTTGTAGTCCTCCTCATCTGGTTTCGGCTTAATACCTTGGTTGTAGTCCCAGTCTGTGGTCTGCCCCCGACCAGACGTGTGTTATGGCGAAATGAGAGAGGTCTAATAGCAGTGAGTTCATAATGAAAACAGCCCGTACACTTCAGCACGCATCAGAGACAGTGTGTGAGTAATCCACCAGACAAAGTGTTTCCTGGAAAGGACTTGCGAAAGGGAGTGTCATTTTTCTTAATGGTGTATTGCATCGTTGAAAAGTTAAGATTTTTTCCTTTCTTTCTTTGGATTCGCACTCTTTGGCAAAGGTACCGGGGAATCATGTTCAGAATAAGAGCCTGGGAAAGTCACTAGTTGAAAGAGAGAGAGAGAGAGAGAGAGAGAGAGAGAGAGAGAGAGAGAGAGAGAGAGAGCGCGGCACGATCTACGATCTCGTTTTTCACATTGCTCATTCGTTTTGTCTAATAATGACATCATAGTTTGACAGAGCAAAATCCTTTTGGCGGTGTGTGTGTGTCTCACTCTGAGGAATTTACATCTCATTTCCATGGTGGCCGCACAGACCCATGACCCAGTGTCTTCACCTAGATATCCAGACATGGAGACGGAGGGGAGCCTCCCGCCACAGACATGTAAATGCTAGTGTAGCCTTACCGCTGTGACTACTGTCAGAGGCCCCCACTCCTCCACTCTGCTCAACACACACACCCGCTCCTCCCCTCTGCTGAACACACACTGCCTCCAACACTTTACCCTACACGGCTGCATTAGTAGTGGCAGGCGCAATGAAAACAGCATAGCTTGAAAAACGGCCCCTCTGAAAAAAGCCAATTCTGCCACGAATGAGGATAAGCAAATAGGCACGAGGGCTTGAATAGCTTCCAGAGCTGTGGGATGGATCCCCGCTCTCTCCTCTCACCAGGGCCACAATGAGCTCCTATACAAATACACATCCGTGCAGCAGTTTAGCGCGGCAGATGGACCTTCCCGAGGCCGTGTGGAGCAAGTGCAGGGGATTAACCCCGAGCAAACAGGCCTTTTCTCTGACTCAATGACTCACGCCCGCCCCTCGTACATGTTGCCTGAATGCTTCCTTTGGCAGACCTTGCCGCTGCTGCCCGAGCCGCTGCTACACCACCGCTGCTGCTGCTGCTACACCACCGCGGCCCGGGCGTATTAGTCAGCCTGTGGAAAAACACTGAGGCCGGACAGGTAGGCGGCATGAATTACATCGCAAGGACACCGGCGCCCGGGATAGTAGCAGCGCTGACGCAGTCACGAACCACGATGAATGGGGATGGGGGTGGGGGGGGAGCGGAGAGCCCCGAAAGCCTTTGGCGTTACCGACTCCGATCGAGGGGAGAGATGATTATTCTTCAGCAGTAATTAGTAGCACATAAACAGCCATTGGCAACAGCATTAAACAGTGGCATTATGATTGGTGTTGTCCACGCAAGACGTCGCTTCTCTCTCTTTTCAATAGTTAATCACTTCGTTGGCACACCTCCCCCCCCCCCCTCCCCCCCCCCCCTCCCCTCCCCCTCCTGTGCGAAGGTTCGTCTTTGTGGCCGATGAATGCCTGCAAACGACAAACCTATTGGGGAGTTTTATGCAGAAAACACCAGTTTTTATCTCTATCGCCATCTCCTCTTTTCTCTAACACCATCTCCTCTCTTTCTTCCCCCCCCCCCCTAAATTATTAAGGTCACCCACATTTTTGAGAGAGAGAAAGCGAGGGAGACACAGAGAGAGAGAGAGAGGAAGTGCACGCATACTCGAATCAGCGATTTCCTGTGTGCACGTCTCTTAAGTAAGACAAGTCTTACTCTGTGTCTATATTAAGATACGCACAGGATTACCACCACGCGCTTTGAATAAATGCAAATGTTAACATTTGGATGTACAGTGTGATGAATACTGATGTTCTTAGTTACTGTATTGTTTGTCCTTGGGGCTGTTATGAAGATGTTGGAAAACAAGTGGCTTTTGAAAGTGTTAGTTACTAATTCCCTGTCTGCTCTCCTCCCTCTCATTAGCTGTCTTGAGTACCCTGTGGAAGACTCGCATCCATTATTTATCTCCAGCCACCAAAAACAACAGCTGCATGCTTGTGTAGCGGGGCCATATGTTTGGTTTCTCCCCCACATACTTGGGACTGTATGCCGTATAGGGAGATTTATATCAAGCCGTAGAAAAAACACAGATCTGTATCAAGCCTAGACATGCTGCACTACACTTCCCACAATGCTTTCTCCAGGGCTATCAGTGGCCCGATACAGTTAGAAAGTTCCCCCCAACTTGTGGGAACTAGATTGGCTAATTAACCACGGTGGCACCTTGCCGAGTGTGTTGGGATGCTCTAGTACCACTGTAACTGTCAGGGAGGACGAGGCGGGGGCTCGGAGGGGAGGGGGTCGGCGGGGAGGGGGGGCTCGGCTCAGCGTTCGGATTCAGCCGATAAAGCAATAAAGCCCGGTAGGAGCTGCAGTCGGCGCCGTTCAGAGCGGATTCTGTGTCCTCAGCACTTTGAGGCCCCCGCAATTAATCACTAAGCTGACATACCCCCACCTTCCTGAGAACGTTGAGTAAACATTCTGACAAACGGTGAGCCAACGTTCCCCTCCGCCGCAGCCCCCGGTGTGATCGTTAAGACCACTGTTGATGCTGTTGACGCTCCCGCTTTCTTGGAAATGTTTAGGAAACTCTGTGGCCCAGTTCTGTAGTCTGCCTGTAGAGCGCATGGTGATCTGTTGATCTGTTTAGGTAGAGAAGAGAGAGCACTCTGCAGTTCTGTAGTCTGCCTGTAGAGCGCATGGTGATCTGGTGATCTGTTTAGGTAGAGAAGAGAGAGAGCACTCTGCAGTTCTGTAGTCTGCCTGTAGAGCGCATGGTGATCTGGTGATCTGTTTAGGTAGAGAAGAGAGAGAGCACTCTGCAGTTCTGGGGCCGGTTGCACCAACTGGTCTTACACTGGTCTTAAGCTAAGTTGGTCGTAACTTTACGACCTAACAGCTACGCCGGTTGCACCAAGACGACTTAAGCCTTATTTTCACTAAGACCAGGCGTAACTCCTACGCCTCGTCAGGAGGAGGCGTAGAGCCTGCCTGTAACAGAGATCTCCGCGGAGACCTTTTTGACCGTCATCGTCGTAACACCGCCAGTTCGCCGTCTTTGAAAGCACGACGTTAGATTATAACTAACTAGTTAACCTAACCCGCCTTCCAAAATGTTGCCGTTAGTTTTTTAGAAGTTAATACATAGAATTGGGAACGTTACATTCAATTTTATTCAGACTGACTCTGTCTGCTCAATAGCCGCCATTTTCCCCCCGGAGCGAGGGAGGATGGGAGGAGGGAGGGTGTTTTACAGTAGTGGCTGAGAGAGCGTAGTGGCACAGTGCTCCAAGCAGGTCGCGAGGCACATTTTTTGCAACATCATCCAATCAGGGTGCATTCCCTGGCAATTCACATGGACGCGCATTGCTACGACCAGCATAGTTAAGACCAGACATAAGCCGTGTTGGTGCAACAGGCGTAAGTCCATGGTCTTAACTAAGACCGACGTAGGAGTTACGACCAGGCATAGTTAAGACCAGTTGGTGCAACCGGCCCCTGTAGTCTGCCTGTAGAGCGCATGGTGATCTGTTGATCTGTTGAGGTAGAGAAGAGAGAGAGCACTCTGCAGTTCTGTAGTCTGCCTGTAGAGCACATGGTGATCTGTTGATCTGTTGAGGTAGAGAAGAGAGAGAGCACTCTGCAGTTCTGTAGTCTGCCTGTAGAGCACATGGTGATTTGCTGATCTGTTTAGGTAGAGAAGAGAAGAGAGAGCACTCTGCAGTTCTGTAGTCTGCCTGTAGAGCGCATGGTGATCTGCTGATCTGTTTAGGTAGAGAAGAGAGAGAGCACTCTGCAGTTCTGTAGTCTGCCTGTAGAGCACATGGTGATTTGCTGATCTGTTTAGGTAGAGAAGAGAAGAGAGAGCACTCTGCAGTTCTGTAGTCTGCCTGTAGAGCGCATGGTGATCTGCTGATCTGTTTAGGTAGAGAAGAGAGAGAGCACTCTGCAGTTCTGTAGTCTGCCTGTAGAGCACATGGTGATTTGCTGATCTGTTTAGGTAGAGAAGAGAAGAGAGAGCACTCTGCAGTTCTGTAGTCTGCCTGTAGAGCACATGGTGATTTGCTGATCTGTTTAGGTAGAGAAGAGAAGAGAGAGCACTCTGCAGTTCTGTAGTCTGCCTGTAGAGCACATGGTGATCTGTTGATCTGTTTAGGTAGAGAAGAGAGAGAGCACTCTGCAGTTCTGTAGTCTGCCTGTAGAGCACATGGTGATCTGCTGATCTGTTTAGGTAGAGAAGAGAGAGAGCACTCTGCATGCAGTTCTGTAGTCTGCCTGTAGAGCACAGGGTGATCTGCTGATGTGTTTAGGTAGAGAAGAGAGAGAGCACTCTGCAGTTCTGTAGTCTGCCTGTAGAGCGCATGGTGATCTGCTGATCTGTTTCGGTAGAGAGACTTTTACAGCCAGCCGGAGTTACAGCAGGCGGCCCCACCCTCCTCCTTCTGGGGGTGTCGAGGACTTGGTGCGTAGCAGTGTTAACTAGCACGCCACATCTGTTTAACCTGTGTGCGCATGTTTCTGTGTGTGCGTGCGTGTGTTTGTGTGTGTGTTTGTGTGTGTGTGTGTGTGTGTGCGTGTGTGTGTGTGTGTGTGTGTGTGCGTGTGTGTGTGCGTGCATGTGCAGAAATTGCCACAGTGATTGGTGGAATGGGATGCCTCTGAGCTTGTTCAGGGTTTATCAAGCGGATCACTGGCAGTGTGTGTGCTGTATTGTTGTTACCATAGCGATGGGTACCAGTAGCGTGGGCTCACCCAGAGCGCCGTGTGACAGCAGGTCGGACAAGGTCGCTGTAGAGACTAGAGCTGCAACGATTAGTCCATTAATCAATTAGTCAGACAGAAAAATAATCTGCAACTATTTTTTTTATAATTGATTAATAATTTAGAAAAAAAACACACAAAAAAGCGAAAATTCTCTTGTTCCAGCTTCTTAAATGTGAATATTTTCTGGTTTGTTTAGTCTTCTATGACAGTAAACTAATTATATTTGTGGACTGTTGGTCAGGACAGAAAAGACATATGAGTACATTATCTTGGGCTTTGGGGAAAAGGTGGTCGACATTTTTCACCATTTTTGTGCCATTTTTGATTTTGTAGACCAAATGACTAATTGATTAGTTGAGAAAATAATCAGCAGATTGATCAATAATGAAAACAGTCATTAGTGGCAGACAGTCATAGTAGAGACCCCCTAGTGCATGTATATGAGTAGTTATGTTACATGATTGTGTTGAACTGGCATAGCATTAAATGCTACAGTACATTTTATTTGCCAGATCATGTAAAATAATCTCGTTAACAACAGCTTTCATCAAGAATTCAATCACTAAGGATTTCTTATTTGTTGCATATTCCTGGTGAGATTATCAGTAAAATTGATGCGTGGAAATCTGTACACATTCAGGTCATGTGAGAGAGGAGGTCAGCGGGTACACACACACACACACACACACACACACACACACACACACACACACACACACACACACACACACACACACACACACACACACACACACACACACACACACATCCATAACCTCAGTATACACACTGACCATGTGAGAGGAGGTCAGCAGGTACACACACACACACACACACACACACACACACACACACATCCATAACCTCAGTATACACACTGACCATGTGAGAGGAGGTCAGCAGGTACAGACACACACACACACACACACACACACACACACACACACACACACACACACACACACACACACATAACCTCAGTATACACACTGACCCACATTGTCATGTGACTCATGTGCATACATACATAACAGGCCAGGAGGAAACCTGAGAGAGGATGTGGACCAGGAGGAAGGAGGCGGGGGGCTGTTTGGGAGGAAGGGTGGGAGCCCAGCCAGGTTCACTGAGTTCACTGGAGAGGACTGACTCTCTCTCTCTCTCTCTCTCTCTCTCTCTCTCTCTCTCTCTCTCTCCACTTCCCGTAGTCTCTCGCTCGCTCGCTCACTCTCTCAACCGTGGTTGAGCTGAATAATTTATCTCATATAATTTATCTCTCTACCTCTCTATCTCATTCACTCCACACACACACACACACACACACACACACACACACACACATGCAATTATCTCCCCCCTCACACACATGTGTGCGCAGACACACATAAACACTCACTCGCGCGCGCGCGCACACACACACACGCACGCACACGCACACACACACACACACACACACACACACACACACACACACACACACACTCCTCAGGGGGGTTGGGCCCTGTGCTTGGTGTGGAGTGAGCCAGCTAGAATGTGCACACAGGGAAACCTGAGAGGCTTTCCTGCCCTGTGCCAAACACATGAGGTCACCCTGACTGACTGATCCTGCCAGCCTGCCTCCCTCCGTCCTGCAGCTCTGTCACATCAAAACCTGACCACTTCTGACGACTTGAGAACAACTTTGGGGGAGGTTTTCTCATTGTTTGAATTCCCCCCCCCCACTTAAAATAATCTAATGTAAAATATAAGAATAGAATTTCACACTTTTTGATCACTGCATTATTCCATTTGTGTTATTTCATAGTTTTGATGTCTTTACTGTTCATCTAAAATGTGGAAAATACATGAACATGAAGAAAGATGTGTCCAAACATTTTGACTGGTACAGTAGTGTCAATGGTCAAGTAAACTCACAATCCCCGCACAAATCTGAAAATCACCAAAGTTCTAAGTCAACAGTAGCACTGAAACAAGTATGGAAGAAGATTTCAATGTCCAGATTTTTTAAATTAAGATAAAACACAAAATAAATCAAGAGAAACTCTGTATTGACTTTACAATAATAAGTTGTAAATGCGTAATGTCCAAAACGCTGACGTCCGTAAACATCTGGACTTTTTAAAAAAAATGCAAAACTCTATACAGTACGCTCTGTGCACTTGTCTTTTATCCCTAAGCAGGCCTTTGAAATGGCCACAGCTAAACCCAAACAACCCTGTCAACCCAAAACACGGGTCTCCAAACGACCCTAAACATGTGTTAGAACTCTTTAGATCCCAGCTCCTGTTCCCGTCTCACAAAGGCATGCAACATGGACCCTCACATTCAATCAGCCATTCATTCATGCGCACGCACACACACAGACACACACACACGCACACACAGACACACACACACACACACACACACACACGCACACACACACACTCGCACACACACAATACACACACCCACCCCCACATGGCACGACAGTCACCTCTCGCTCCCACGCATCTCATGTTCTCCCCACATTAGCTTTAAATGGACGTGCATAATTGCGCTGGCGTGGTTTGTTGTTTTTGTTGGCGGCCATCAACAAGCCCCCATGATGCCTCCGACAGAGGTGATCATTGTTGCAGCGCCGCAAATCTACAACACAGCGCTCGCAAATATGCTGCTTCTGTGAGGTCGCTTTGTCAAGCTGGAGTGGCTCTGATTTAGATTTCACATTATACATTTAAGTAATTATATCATTTACAGTAGGGCATGTGTTTTAGAAATATGGCCCAAAAGAAATAAGAAAAAATAAGAAGAAACAGGTTTTAAAGCTGGGGCCAGTGTTAACATGATGTCTATTGTATGGTGTGCAGTTGTTAGTGCCAAAGCTCCCATTCAGACTCTTCTCAGCAGAACCATTTTTCCCCCCTCTGGCCCAGTGTGCTCAGACAGGGCTGAAACCAGGGCCGTTTCTCAATACCAAGAATGCGTTCTTGTTCTTGTGTTCTTGGGGAGAACGTTCTTGCTAGTCGTTCTTGGAAGAATGAACTTGCGAGGTCACAAGCACACATGACGCCTGTTGGCAGTTTGAGACGATGCGTTCTTGGGGGTATTGCGCAATACCAGCGCAGAGGCCGCCTGCAGTACTACACAAATAAAAAGCTCAGCTGATGTAGATGCAGCCAATTGTGCTCTGGAACTTTTTGCCATTTTTCGCCATAAATGTTCGGAAAGTGGCACTTATTGAAACCTACTACCCTGCTTGTAGGCATCAAAAGTCATCAGAAATTAATTTAGTGATGAAATAAAACTTTAAATTGTAAAAAACGTCCCGGAGCTTATGGCGTCTTCTCTGCTGCGTTCTGCCTCCACTTATGCCGAAATGCATGCTGGGATATCTGCCTTGCCAAGTTGACACAAGTCACCACCCAGACCAGAGCATCCTCGGTAAAGTGGGCATGTCAAGAACACATCCGGGAATTTTAAGCGTTCTTGGCGAAATGTGAACTTTGTATTGGAACAGTACTTGGGCTGCGACTGATGACGTTTCACAGGGACACAAGAACGCAAGAACACACAAGAACCCTTATTGAGAAACGGCCCAGGCGTAGCCCGAGAAGTCTGGGCACGAGAGAGGGCTACACACACCTGTGCTAACGCCAGAACAACCAGCGCTGCTGCCATCCTGAGACCACAATCAAAACAACATAATGCGTGGCAGCTGTCAATAGGGCCGTGTGGTGCGCTGAGACATTTACGCTTACCAACAGTATTTAATATTCAACCTTCTGCTTTCCACTCGTCACACAGGAGAGCCGGAATGAAACGTCTGTACCCTTAAAATGCTGTTTCAGATGTTCTGAGCTGCTCCACTACCCTGAATAACCTTCCCGCCAGGATTGGAGGTTGGGCGCAAAGGTTTAAATAAGGCTGTGGCTTGTGGCAAGCTAGCTTGCCTGGCTGTATACGCTCAGCCTCCTGTACGCTAGCTAGCACGGGCACGGCCTGCGCACCACACACACACACACCAGCAGCCTCTCATGTTTCCAAACAGGCAGACTGCTGCACACTTCAGCTCGGCTCTAATGCCTAGCTTGTCTAAGCTACCTAAACACGCAGCTGAGACCACAGAATGTGAGCGCAAAACAACAGCTGTTGGTGCCTTTCAACAGTCGCAGGATATCCGAGAGAAAGCTTTGTCGCCTGAAAGGTTCCTTAAATACCTTAAATAATAATAAATACGTCTTGCCTGCTGTAACTGAAATGCTATTCCATAAATGAATCCTACATGTCAGGCCAGTCATTTTACTGGGACTGGTTATGTCGCTTTATTTGTTTTGTTTTTAATGGTATCTCTCAGTTTGCAATGAAACTGGTCACTCTGCGCGCGCCTGTGTGCTGCACTCCTATATAACTTAATGGAAAAGGCCTGGCGCTGACGGCGCTGCTTTTATTGGTTAAGGGGTTTCATCTCTCCCGTCGCCGCCCACCTCAAATCATTGCACTAAGGGGATTTGTAAGAAGGCGCTAAGGTTAAAAGCATCCTCCCAGGCGCCCATCACTGTGCCCCGTTTGGCCCTAACAACACGGCAGCAGGGCAGCTCTGCAGCACATCGTAAAGGCCGAGCAAGATCAACTGACCCCAACAGATATTTTTAGACAGATGGTTGGTCTTCTTGTTACTTTTTCTCAAAGCTCGCCCACAGTGCCCCCCCCCCCCCCCCCCCCCCCCCCCCGCCCGATTTTTTTCTTCTTCTACTTTTCCGTCAAGAAAACACATTTCCTTAAGGCCAAAACCACCAGGTTTGTCTGCTGTATAGTTGAATCAAACAGGTCAACAAAACGTGCATACATTCTCTATCTCTCTCTCTCTCTCTCACACACACACACACACACACACACACACACACACACACACACCCCTTTAGTGTGTCTAGATAGCCTAAGCAGATTTGTTGTGTTGTGCAGCGGGGAAACGGCTGCACCAGAATGTTGAAAAGAACAAATGCTTCGGTCCAGTGGTGAAAAGGTATCTGTTGTGCAAAAGAATAACACTGCGATAATTCAAACATAGCCTCGTCTATAATGGTCTGCAGGCCCCCCCTCTCTGTCGGGCCTGGGTTTCTCTCTCTCTCCCCTCCTCTCTCTCTCTCTCTCTCTCTCTCTCGTCCGAGCCTGTAGCCCGTAGCGCTGCCTTGGCTCTGACCCGTCCAGATTGTGGAGTGACCTCGGCTGGTGCCGGCCACCAGGCTGCAGTCTGAATCCAATCTCCTTTGGCGGGATATGGTGCCGCCTCCAAAGCCTCCATCATGCCTCTAATAAAAGCTGGTTTGTTTTTCACCTGCGATGACCCGTGTCAGCCAATCACATTACTCCCTTCCTGCTCCCCACCTGTTGATTGGATGGTAGAGACAGGCAAACAGGAAACCTACAATGTTCTAATCTTCTGCCACTGCAGTGTAGAAGTCAATGTTAAAATGAAATAGATAAATAAAATGAACCGCTGATTATATCAACCGTCATGCCCCGTGACAGCTTTCATATTATTATGAAGTATTGATTATGACCTATTGTATGCGTTAATGAGGTGACTGCAGTGGCAAACATCAAACCACAGCAAATCAATATGTAATATGTGATATACGGAATCACTGAATTTAGAATCAAATCAATAGTAATATGTGATTACTGAATTAGAAATCAAATCGATAGGACTACATGATACATTTAACTCAAGGCCGATTCATGTCAAATCGCTCGAGATTCAACAATTGCCCCACACACACGAAGAGAAGAGGGGTGATTTTCCCATCTTAAAATGTCTGCCCTCATCTCCTATGCTTTTCAGATTACACTCACTCTTCTTCCAATTACCAGCCGGAGAGGCACAAATCGATGGCCGCAGACAAATGACATAGTTAAGGCATTTTGAGGCAAGCTGAAATCACACTGGGCATCATGATAGCCTGGGCAGGCTGTTTAATGAGTCATCCAGAGTAATGCCCCCCCACGCCTATTTTCTTTCCCCTCCATTTGGGGCCTTTTTGCCGCTCGTCGTCGCTGGTAATTGTGTGGAACTGGCCAGGCTCTGACACAGGCTCTGACACAGGCTCTGACACAGCCCTGCTGCCTCATGCTGGGAGGCATTAGTGCTGTTTTAGAGGCGGCGCAGGGCGCGCCCGCACCCGCGTAATTCGATAAAAGCGAATGCGGGGAAAGGCAGAGAGAGAGGGAGGGAGGGAGAGAGAGAGGGCGAACGATGCGGCTCGCAAGTGGATCATCATCAGACAGGCTCTCAAGGTGAAAAGCATCAGGTGAAGGTCTCTCTCCTACCTCCTCGCTCGCTCGCTCTCTGCCCCTTACTTAGACACACACACACACACACACACACACTTACTTTCTCGCTCTCTCTTCCGCTACCCCAGGAGGTGCTTGGATCCGTTATTTCCTCACCTCTCTGGCTGAGCCTGAGCAGAACTGGAGGGGGATAACACAAGTGGGCTATAGCGTCAAGCAGGACTTAAACACACACCTTCCAGAGACTGGACTCAATTGGGACTATTACAGAAATTGGAGAGGTAGCGCGCGGCGTGGTGGTGAGGAGAAGAGAGGAGAGGAGAGACGTGAGAGAGGATGATGATGATGATGGAGGGGAGCTGGAGGAAAGGGGGTGGTGCTGAGGAGACTCACAGATGGATATAGAGACTGAAAGAGACACGGGTCAACTGAAAGGTTGATAGAGAAAGAGGTGTGGCAGAGGGAGGGCAGCACCAAGACACAATGACATTTCAACCAATTCAGAGGAATAGTGTCTGTGTCTGTGAGAGGAGGGGAGAAAGGCCAGGGAAAGGACCAGCAGGCAGTACATGGCTTACTGTGTTGCTTATTCCATCATGGCTGGCACCTGGAGAGTTCCAAATCATTACAGTCCAATAGTGAAGTGATTAGAAAAATGAGTGGGATGGATAAATGGGGGAAGTGGGGTCCGGGCAGGAACCCCCCTGCGGGTTCCATGGGGTCCCCCAGGAAAAAGGGGGATCATTTCAGATGATGGGGGACACTGGGACAACATCTTATCAATTAGGGGTCCGTCGTCTAATTAGTGTCAGTTTAGGGGTCCTTCACGTGAACCAGTTTCAACCACAGAGCTGTGTAATAATGCCTTGTCAGCAGCTATTGGGCCTAATCCCTGCCTAGCAAAAGGCATGCAGGACAACATGTCTGTGTTGTTTTTTTAATTATGATTATTATTTAGTAACGTCTGATACAGACCATCTTGTAGAAAAACATAATACATAAGTGAAAAACAGGTATTCCCCAAAGCCTCGCTCTGCCTGTGATTTCTGACTGGCCAACAGAGGGCTAATGCATAATGCAACAGCGTCATCGCCGGGTCACGTCTCTCCGAATAAGCTTTAAAGATGTCCTCTTTGCCCTGGCGCTACTGACACCACCGCTTCCACGCTCGGAAAGAAGAGTAGCGCGGGCCGGCGGGCGGGGAGAGAGAGAGAGAGAGAGAGAGAGAGAGAGAGAGAGAGAGAGAGAGAGAGAGAGAGAGAGAGAGAGAGAGAGAGAGAGGTACCACACTTCACTGTCAAAGCATGTGTGCACCAGTTCATGTGCTTCAAGGTGCTACTTGGATTTCAAGGGAGGCCTTTTAACTTGAAACCAGCAGGAGAGGAGAGACGATGCGGGGAGGGGAAGAGAAGCACAGCTGCTTTTTGTTTCTGGGTTCCCAGCAGTGCTGAGAGTGTTACGCCTGCCCACCAATTAGACGCTGCCCATTCTTCCAGCTCATGAATAATTAAGAGCCGCCCATCGACGAGCGAGCGAGCGAGCGGTGGCGGAGGGGCAAGAGTGCACCGCCAAGACACCTGAGCACCACAGCTGCATCGCCTGTTAGCGCGTTAGCTGTCTGCATCCATACCGCACTGCTCTAACCCGGTTATAATTATCCCTCCAGGATACTGTATTGCAGTGGGTTTTTTCTGTGTGTGTCTGCTGGTTTTAATTATTTCCAACTACAAATTGGACATATGCAGTATTTATTCCACGACACACACACACACGTGTGTTCGAGGGGAAAAAAGAGAGAGGGGGAAAAAAATGGAGCGACAGAGAGGATAATGCGCGGTGTTAGATTGCAACTAGCAACGCCGGCTACCCTCAAGGTCAACCGATTCATTCATGTTGTAGAATTTATTGCCTAGTTGTAGCTGAGGCAATGAGGTGTTGTGAACCTTGACAGCGTGTCTATATAGAAGGCCTTTCACGGCCATATACCAGGGGGGGGGGAAGCCTCGTCGTTAACTCCCCGCCCAGCGCCGCTGCCCCAAACATGACCCGGTGATGGCGCCGGCCAAGGCCTCGCCAATGCGCCTGGCTTTTTTTTGGGGAACACCAAGTGAACGTTCCCGAGCTCCATCACCTCCGTCATAAATAAGTCTTTGGGACAGTGCCAACGGGGACATAACTCTTCGGGAATGACCGGAGCGCCGCGGAATTAGGTGCCCGTCAAATGTGACTCCCGGCGATTGTCAGTACTTAAGATGCATTAGAGAGAGAGAGGGAGGGACGGGCCCCTGCATCACTGGATAACACAGCCATCATTATGAGCCCCTGCATCACTGGATAACAGCCATCATTATGAGCCCCTGTATCACTGATAACACAGCCATCATTATGAGCCCCTGCATCACTGATAACACAGCCATCATTATGAGTCCCTGCATCACTGATAACACAGCCATCATTATGAGCCCCTGCATCACTGGATAACACAGCCATCATTATGAGCCCCTGCATCACTGGATAACACAGCCATCATTATGAGCCCCTGCATCACTGATAACACAGCCATCATTATGAGCCCCTGCATCACTGATAACACAGCCATCATTATGAGTCCCTGCATCACTGATAACACAGCCATCATTATGAGCCCCTGCATCACTGGATAACACAGCCATCATTATGAGCCCCTGCATCACTGATAACACAGACATCATTATGAGTCCCTGCATCACTGATAACACAGCCATCATTATGAGCCCCTGCATCACTGATAACACAGCCATCATTATGAGCCCCTGTATCACTGATAACAGCCATCATTATGAGCCCCTGCATCACTGATAACACAGCCATCATTATGAGTCCCTGCATCACTGATAACACAGCCATCATTATGAGCCCCTGCATCACTGGATAACACAGCCATCATTATGAGCCCCTGCATCACTGATAACACAGCCATCATTATGAGCCCCTGCATCACTGATAACACAGCCATCATTATGAGCCCCTGCATCACTGATAACACAGCCATCATTATGAGCCCCTGCATCACTGATAACACAGACATCATTATGAGCCCCTGCATCACTGATAACACAGCCATCATTATGAGCCCCTGCATCACTGGATAACAGCCATCATTATGAGCCCCTGTATCACTGATAACACAGCCATCATTATGAGCCCCTGCATCACTGATAACACAGCCATCATTATGAGTCCCTGCATCACTGATAACACAGCCATCATTATGAGTCCCTGCATCACTGATAACACAGCCATCATTATGAGCCCCTGTATCACTGATAACACAGCCATCATTATGAGCCCCTGCATCACTGATAACAGCCATCATTATGAGCCCCTGCATCACTGGATAACACAGCCATCATTATGAGCCCCTGCATCACTGATAACACAGCCATCATTATGAGCCCCTGCATCACTGGATAACACAGCCATCATTATGAGCCCCTGCATCACTGATAACACAGCCATCATTATGAGCCCCTGCATCACTGATAACACAGCCATCATTATGAGCCCCTGTATCACTGATAACACAGACATCATTATGAGCCCCTGCATCACTGATAACACAGCCATCATTATGAGCCCCTGTATCACTGATAACACAGCCATCATTATGAGCCCCTGCATCACTGATAACAGCCATCATTATGAGCCCCTGCATCACTGATAACACAGCCATCATTATGAGCCCCTGCATCACTGATAACAGCCATCATTATGAGTCCCTGCATCACTGATAACACAGCCATCATTATGAGCCCCTGCATCACTGGATAACACAGCCATCATTATGAGCCCCTGTATCACTGGATAACACAGCCATCATTATGAGCCCCTGTATCACTGGATAACAGCCATCATTATGAGCCCCTGCATCACTGGATAACACAGCCATCATTATGAGCCCCTGTATCACTGGATAACAGCCATCATTATGAGCCCCTGCATCACTGGATAACACAGCCATCATTATGAGCCCCTGTATCACTGGATAACACAGCCATCATTATGAGCCCCTGCATCACTGGATAACACAGCCATCATTATGAGCCCCTGCATCACTGATAACACAGCCATCATTATGAGCCCCTGCATCACTGATAACACAGCCATCATTATGAGCCCCTGCATCACTGGATAACACAGCCATCATTATGAGCCCCTGCATCACTGGATAACAGCCATCATTATGAGCCCCTGTATCACTGATAACACAGCCATCATTATGAGCCCCTGCATCACTGGATAACACAGCCATCATTATGAGCCCCTGTATCACTGGATAACACAGACATCATTATGAGCCCCTGCATCACTGATAACAGCCATCATTATGAGCCCCTGCATCACTGGATAACACAGACATCATTATGAGCCCCTGCATCACTGATAACAGCCATCATTATGAGCCCCTGCATCACTGGATAACACAGCCATCATTATGAGCCCCTGTATCACTGGATAACACAGCCATCATTATGAGCCCCTGTATCACTGGATAACACAGACATCATTATGAGCCCCTGCATCACTGGATAACACAGCCATCATTATGAGCCCCTGTATCACTGGATAACACAGACATCATTATGAGCCCCTGCATCACTGGATAACACAGCCATCATTATGAGCCCCTGTATCACTGGATAACACAGACATCATTATGAGCCCCTGTATCACTGGATAACACAGACATCATTATGAGCCCCTGCATCACTGATAACAGCCATCATTATGAGCCCCTGTATCACTGGATAACAGCCATCATTATGAGCCCCTGCATCACTGATAACAGCCATCATTATGAGCCCCTGCATCACTGGATAACAGCCATCATTATGAGCCCCTGCATCACTGGATAACACAGCCATCATTATGAGCCCCTGTATCACTGGATAACACAGCCATCATTATGAGCCCCTGCATCACTGGATAACACAGCCATCATTATGAGCCCCTGCATCACTGGATAACACAGCCATCATTATGAGCCCCTGCATCACTGATAACAGCCATCATTATGAGCCCCTGCATCACTGATAACAGCCATCATTATGAGCCCCTGTATCACTGGATAACACAGCCATCATTATGAGCCCCTGTATCACTGGATAACACAGCCATCATTATGAGCCCCTGTATCACTGGATAACACAGCCATCATTATGAGCCCCTGTATCACTGGATAACACAGACATCATTATGAGCCCCTGCATCACTGGATAACAGCCATCATTATGAGCCCCTGCATCACTGGATAACACAGCCATCATTATGAGCCCCTGCATCACTGATAACAGCCATCATTATGAGCCCCTGCATCACTGGATAACAGCCATCATTATGAGCCCCTGCATCACTGATAACAGCCATCATTATGAGCCCCTGCATCACTGGATAACACAGCCATCATTATCAGCCCCTGTATCACTGGATAACAGCCATCATTATGAGCCCCTGTATCACTGGATAACACAGCCATCATTATGAGCCCCTGCATCACTGGATAACACAGCCATCATTATGAGCCCCTGCATCACTGGATAACAGCCATCATTATGAGCCCCTGCATCACTGGATAACACAGCCATCATTATGAGCCCCTGTATCACTGGATAACACAGCCATCATTATGAGCCCCTGCATCACTGGATAACACAGCCATCATTATGAGCCCCTGCATCACTGGATAACAGCCATCATTATGAGCCCCTGCATCACTGGATAACACAGCCATCATTATGAGCCCCTGCATCACTGGATAACACAGCCATCATTATGAGCCCCTGCATCACTGGATAACAGCCATCATTATGAGCCCCTGCATCACTGGATAACACAGCCATCATTATGAGCCCCTGCATCACTGGATAACACAGCCATCATTATGAGCCCCTGCATCACTGGATAACACAGCCATCATTATGAGCCCCTGTATCACTGGATAACAGCCATCATTATGAGCCCCTGCATCACTGGATAACACAGCCATCATTATGCACCAATAAGGGATGAGTTAAGGGAGGAGTTAAGAGAGCAGTTAAGAGAGGTGTTAAGAGAGGAGTTAAGGGAGGAGTTAAGGGAGGAGTTAAGAGAGGAGGTAAAAGAGGAGGTAAAAGAGGAGTTAAGGGAGGAGTTAAGAGAGGAGTTAAGAGAGGAGTTAAGATAAAAACTCTCTCGTAACGGGACAAGCCCCGTCTTTTATTGTCACACGAACACCACAATACATGCATGCGGCCACAACACACTCATGCTGACGGTGGCTGGTGAAAAGTGTCCTCTGCATTTAACCCATCCAGGCATGTCCTTTCCTCTGAGGGGCAGGCCAGGAGCAGTGGTCGCTTTCTCGTACAGCGCCCGGGGACCAACTTCGGGTGTTGTCGTCACTGGTCGGATGACGATGACGATCTGATCTTCTGCATGTTTTTGGTGGGGGGGTTATATACGGAGGAAACCCTGGGGGAGCACGGGGAGAACATGCAAACTCCACACAGAGAGAAAGGCCCTTACGACAAGATACCCCACCTGGGCAGTAGGCACTGAAGATATGGGGGGGAACACAACCACAGCGCCCACAGTGTCCCAGGCGAGAATCGAACTCAGGACCTTCTGACTGTGAGGCGACAGCTCTACCACTGAGCCACCGTGCCCGTGGTAAAAGAGGAGTTAAGGGAGGAGTTAAGAGAGCAGTTGAGATAGGAGTTAAGGGAGCAGTTAAGGGAGGAGTTAAGAGAGCAGTTAAGAGAGGAGTTAAAAGAGGAGTGGGACTGTGGAGGGAGGCAGATATGTGTGTATTGTGGCACGGCGGGGCTTTTAACTGTGTTGTTATTTATTGTTTAGCCGGAGGCACCGAGGCGAGAAGAGAAGATGTCTTTAAACAGTCTGCCTGGCTGCCTGTTTGCCTGCCTGGCTGCCTGTTTGCCTGCCTGCCTGGCCATCTCCGTTTGGTCATATACATTAGCTGCATGGTCCTGTTTGTCACCAGAATAGCTCAGATGCCCTTTAGCTGCCATTACATCCAACGTGTTCCCCTCTGCTGCTCCCTTGTTTCTGAATAAGCACCGAGCCACAATAGCTTAATGCTCACACAAGAGCCCTGTTTCTCTCATTTATACACGCACACACACACACACACACACACACACACACACACACACACACACACACACACACACTGGTGTGTAGTTCTGAGCTCAAACATGGCACACTGGCACAAGAGGAAGAAATGGAGTGGTTGAGTCCAGAATCATCACACAGAAATAAACATGTCTTTCTGTCTCTTCCTTGTTCTCCCTCTTCTTCATTCCTTTTCTTCAATTGACAACAGCAGAAAGGTCCACAGTTTCAGAGCAGATGACTCAGTTATGGGCTGGCTGCTGGCTTTGGAGATTACGTTCGTTTTGCCAGATAATACTGACTACAAACTGCATGCATGTAGTACAGAACACATTATGTGGGACTACAGTAGGTCGAAGCTGGAAGATACCAAGCCAACATATTGCCTGCATTGATTGAACGTGTATTCAGTCACCTTATGCAGAAGAGACCGTCTGGCTTGAGAGACTAACAGGAAGTGTAAATACAATCGGAAGTTCCGAGTCAAGTGGGCGCGGCTGCATGAGGTGAATAGGTCAGTTTGAGGTCAAGATAACATGCACAACAAATTAAGTGTTTGTTGGTGTTGATTTTTCCATCGCAGCTTTTGGTGTTGTGTGTATTGGAGAGTTGTTTGTCCACTCATAGAGCTGGTAATATGGCTACGGGGCCAAAACGATCAAGTACTGTTATGAGTAACTAATGTTCAATGAACTCTGATGGGTGTCAACTTCTGTAACCTCTGTTACTGTTACTGTTCTGTCATAGTGTTGCCTTTGACACTTGAATGAAATAAGCCTTTTTGCTGTGTACCCACCAGCGACGGTTGAATAAGAGGATGTTGCTGTCAAATCACAGTTTTGTCTAACTGTGTTCTCTAAATTTAGTTCCAGGAAGCAGAAATAGAATCACTTTAGAAGTGTTGACGCCGGATCTGTAACGCGACGCTGCCGTTCTCTTTGACTGCATCCATTTAGCTTTTCTTCTGGCTCCCAGAGATCTGACAGTTATAGAAGGTCCAGACAACACAATGCCCCAAGTTCAGAGGCTGGGAGTCGGACCAGCATCTTCTGGACCAAAGGGGGAATGCTGGTGCTGGAGAGCCCTGTGACCATATCTTATGCCCAAGTGCAAGGGCAAGTGCAAGGGCAAATCTTTGCTAGTTTCTAGCACTCAAAACCTCCCTTCTTTTCTTTTAATTACAACTAGGTCGCTGACACACGTCATGTACTAACCCAGTGGTAATTAAAGGGAAAAAATTAGATTTTGAGTGCTAGAACCTAGCAAAGATTTGCCCTTGCCCTTGCACTTGCCCTTGCACTTGCACTTGCACTTGCACTTGGGCCTAAGATATGGACCCTGGTCCCTCGTTAGTCCATAAGTTGTTCACTTATATTCTGTAGATCATGACTCACCCTCCTCACCTGCACTGTAGTGCCTGCTGCTCTGCACCTGTGCACCTGCCTTCCAGCTGCAGCTTACACTGCAAGCTGAACATCACGCTGTGTGTTTCTCTTTGTCTGCTCGCCTTTCCTGTTTGCTTCAAGGTTAGAGACTCACCGTGATATCAGCACACGCCCTTCAGGAGACGCCACTGTCTCACTATGGATTCTTTGTCAGAAGGTGTAAATACCTGTGAAAGCAGAGAAGAAGCTCTACGCTACTTCACCATTAAGTTCTAACTCGTCTGGCCTGGCGGGCTGAGACAAATTAACGGATCGATGCGTCTGGAGATGAGGCTTAAAATATGCTCGGCAGAGTGTCCCGGGGCAACGGGATTGAAGCGAGATAAGTTCTGCCGCCCGCCTGCGGGGGGCATGAACGAAACAGCCTGTAATTGATTAATTATGCATTTCCAGCCTCATTCTGTCTGCAGCAGCGCACACGGAGGAGGAAAGGAAGGAAGGAAGGGCCACCCTGGACTGACGGGACGCTGTCTGTGTGGCATGCTCCGCCCCCTCCATACTCCTCCTCCCCCCCCCCTCCTCCTCCCCCGCACGCCGTGTCGTCTGGAATATAAAAATAATAAAAACGCCGCGGGAGCCTCATTGTCATGGTAAACGGCGCATCCGAGGTTGTGGGCTGACGCGTCGATATTCAGCCCACAATGAGTCTGCTGTCCTGGGTGTTTAAAATAGGAGAGGGGGGGGGTCTGCCCTGCCGCCGCGCGGACGACTGAGCCAAGGAGCTTCCTGTTCATGTGGTAATCTGTGCCGCGGCACAATGGAGCGTCGCGCTGTTCCCTCAGAGCCCGGCCCCCCCGCACATTCAGAGGGCCACACAGCACAACAATAACAGTCCACCCAGCTATCGTCTCACGGAAAGACTCCTTTGGAGGGTAAATAAATAGTTTAGGAACCTTTTAGCCAGTACAATGCAGCGCAGACCGCCGCTGATTCCCATCTTTGATGTCTCCTCGCAAAATTCGCCACGGCTTATGAAAATATAATGTGGAGCCGGGAAAAGCTGAGGAGGACTGAAAGGAAAGTGGAAATTGTATTTTTGCCACTGAATGAGTTCTGTGGAGAGATTGAAGTGTCTGCTGGTAATGAATAAGAAGATGGGAGACTTCTTGTCATACACTGTTTTATAGTGAAATGTAATGTCGCATTTTGTCAAATCAAATTGGCACTCGTTAGTTGAGCGAGGATACTACAAGAGTCTATTTTTTATGTTCCGCTATGTTGTAATTGCTAACATAAAAAAAAAAAAACTCCCAAGGGTAACGTCTTTAAAAATATTAAAAAAAAAGAATACAACGAAAGATTGAAAGCTATTGAAAGCTATTCTTTTTAATTTGCTGAAGCAAAAAAAGCCTTTATGGCTGTGGCTACTGTACTGTATAAGCCATAATGTATAATATATATATTATATATAATGTATAATACATGTTTCCGGAAGGTTGCCTTCTGTAAAAGACAAAGATCAGTCAAACATCCACTTAAAGAGCCATCATCCTTGCCTTTGATTCATAAAGTGTCTCTGAGCAGCATCGCTGATCGGGGACCACTGCACATCTCATACTGAGATTGATGCTCATTCAACCTGCACTGTGATCCTAGATTAGCCCTGGTATTCTGCTCTGTATCATGAACAGACACACATGGAGAGAGAGAGAGAGAGAGAGAGAGAGGCTGGGCGGGTTCCACTATTGCGGTACACACTCATTTCCCCCTCATAGATTCCCGTCCAAGCTGCGTACGTCATCGATGAATCAAATCTAAACCTAATTTATTTCCTCAATTGTGTAACCCTGTCACGATGTTCCCCCAGTTGGACATTCTTATAATTGGACTGTCTTCTCTTGTCAACACACAGACGGCAAAAATGGTAAGAATTTCGTAGAACTTTAAACAACTTTTTGTACAGATGTAAATGATGGGCCGGATAAGCATGGCTTTGGCGAGCAGCGCCGTATACCCCCGCGAGCGAGCGGCCCAGATGGCCCGTGTTTATCTATACTGGCCCTGATCCCTCATCAGCGTGTCCAAGTGGTGCACGCAGTAAACTCTTCCCCCGGCCAAGTCGGGGCACGGCAGGCCTGAGTCACCGAGGCAAAGCAGTCAGGCGAGGAGGGGGAAACATTACACCGTTACACTCTCCTGTTCCACCACCGCCATGGTGACTTATCTCATGAATAAATCACACCGGCGGGGGGGCCGGACCATTCAGACGCTGCACCTCTCCTCCGCTGGCAGAAGTCCGCATATCTATCCATCTCTCTCTCTCTCTTTCTCTCCTCTCTCTCTATCCATCTCTCTCTCTCTCCTCTCTCTCTCTTTCTCTCCTCTCTCTTTCTCTCACTCCCTTCCTCCTCCTTTCTTCCATCTCACGCTCGAGCTGGCCGCGCCCCCGACAGTTGTTCACTTTATTTATCACGCGATTGTGACACTTTTGGATAAAGCTGCGCGCCCGCCTGGCCGCCGCACCGATTGAACTCTGCTTGGGAGAGCCGAGAAGCACAGATCATTCCCCGCTTGGGTTTCCAGTAAGTCACGGGATAGACAGGCCTTTGGATGGGTCTGCCCAGAAGAGGGCCGCCTGTCACCCTCTTTCCTTTTAAATCACGAGGAGAGGAAAGGCGCGTCCGAGCGAGAGGGAGGGGGGGGGGTGCCGCTAACTCGGCGCTCACGCCAACGGGTCGGAACCACCGACAGACATACTCCAAACACCTCCTCTGATAATAATAAATAGCGAAATAGATGGATGGATATGAAAATAGTAAAACGCCAGGGGAGAGGTGTCATATTTGAGCCTCCCTCCTCGTGTCGTGTGCAAAGCCTTCTTTTCCGGACGCCATCCTTCTTCACTTGTCTCTTTAGTGGGACACGTCCAGCGAGCGAGCGAACGCTGGTTCCTGCAGATGTTACAATGCGGCATTGTTCTCCTGTTGACCCTGAGTAAAACAATCCCCTCCCTCGCATGGCTGTCTGCTGGTGACGGCAGGCCTGCAGTATGCAGGCTCAGGCCAGAGGAGGAGGAGGAGGAGGAGGAGGAGAGGGAGGGAGGGAGGATGCAGAGCTCTCTCTCTCTCTCTCTCTCTCTCTCTCTCTCTCTCTCTCTCTCTCTCTCTCTGTGTGTGTGTGTGTGTGTGTGCGCGTGTGTGTGTTGAGTAATGGTGATATTCCTTCGAGGGGGTTCGTTGCTTAACACACTGTGCAGAATCTGGCACAGCGTTTCTTCTTTGGCCTACTAAACTCTGCTCAGCACCGTGCACAAACTCCCCCGATGGCTGTCGGGAGAGAGGGGGCGGAGAGGAGGAGGAGGAGGAGTGGCTAGGCTGCAGGAGGAGGAGGAGGAAGATGAAGAAGAAGAAGGGAGGATGAGGAGGACAGGAGTGAGAGGAAGGAAGGGGAAATGGAGGGGAAGCAGCGGGATGGGGGGATGTGTGGAGCTTGATGTGCTGTATAGACGTAGCACTAGTTGTGTGCCGTAGCATTATCGATATTGTTACTTACAATTCATATTCATATATTCATATTGTGATAATGGCAACATTGTGATATGTTGATGTAATGACATCACACTGCATAACCGTGTATGATGTACAGGTATGTGTACAGCAACAACAAGCATGGCTGCCTGAAAGCAGAGTGACTTCAGTGTGGGAGTGGTTTGCTTACAAAAGAGCAGGTACAACAAACCACGCTCATATTTGAAGGCAAAGTGTTTTACGTTTATGCTGACATATACAACTATAACACTCTTTTTGTTGCCCTGTATGTTCTCTAAATTAATCATCTTCATATTTGTCAGTATTTTGTCATATATCGTCAAGACTCAAGAATGTCGTTCTTGCAGAAATAATACCCTGGAATATAGTGATATTATTTGAGGGCCATATCAGCCACTCCTACATAGCATGCTACTTTGGATGTGAAGAAGCTCTAATACCTAGTCAGAGTATGCTATTACTGTAGGTGGTGCAGTTGGTTCACTGCCTAGTGAAAGTACAGTAGTTGGGTTGTGATGGTGACTTGAATGCCTAAACTAGACTATATATAGACTATATATATTATAGTATAGTATACAGTATATAGTATCCAGTGCCACCTCTGCAAATAATACTGCACCACCCATCTAGATGCCACCCAGAAGCACAACAGAGTGAATTTAAATGGCACAATGCCTCATGATATGAACGCTATTAGTTATACAGCTTAGTCTAACTTAGTGACGGCTTACAGATCAATTGGTAATTAAAACCCTCTGAGAAAGAACCAGCGCCTGTTTCAAGATTTTTAGTGGACTGTTAATTTCAAATCCCTTGTATTGAGACAGTGTGTTGGGGTTGTTAATGTAGACGTATATACTTTCAGCTTGATGGATAACATTTCTAATAGAAATATTTGGATTCAGTATTCAATTTGAACTCTGACTGTTCAAACTGTTCAAACTGTGCTGACTGTTGAGTGACTGTGCGGGTCAGGATTCTTTTTTCCATCAGACTCCCGTATCTTCTCACTGCTGGTCTGCTACTGCCTGACCTCCATACCTTCTCACTGCTGGCCTGCTACTGCGTGACCTCCATACCTTCTCACTGCTGGCCTGCTACTGCCTGACCTCCATACCTTCTCACTGCTGGCCTGCTACTGCCTGACCTCTGTACCTTCTCACTGCTGGCCTGCTACTGCCTGACCTCCGTACCTTCTCACTGCTGGCCTGCTACTGCGTGACCTCCTTACCTTCTCACTGCTGGCCTGCTACTGCCTGACCTCTGTACCTTCTCACTGCTGGCCTGCTACTGCCTGACCTCCATACCTTCTCACTGCTGGCCTGCTACTGCCTGACCTCTGTACCTTCTCACTGCTGGCCTGCTACTGCGTGACCTCCATACCTTCTCACTGCTGGCCTGCTACTGCCTGACCTCCATACCTTCTCACTGCTGGCCTGCTACTGCCTGACCTCTGTACCTTCTCACTGCTGGCCTGCTACTGCCTGACCTCCGTACCTTCTCACTGCTGGCCTGCTACTGCGTGACCTCCTTACCTTCTCACTGCTGGCCTGCTACTGCCTGACCTCTGTACCTTCTCACTGCTGGCCTGCTACTGCCTGACCTCCATACCTTCTCACTGCTGGCCTGCTACTGCCTGACCTCCGTACCTTCTCACTGCTGGCCTGCTACTGCCTGACCTCCATACCTTCTCACTGCTGGCCTGCTACTGCGTGACCTCCATACCTTCTCACTGCTGGCCTGCTACTGCCTGACCTCCATACCTTCTCACTGCTGGCCTGCTACTGCCTGACCTCCGTACCTTCTCACTGCTGGCCTGCTACTGCCTGACCTCCGTACCTTCTCACTGCTGGCCTGCTACTGCGTGACCTCCGTATCTTCTCACTGCTGGCCTGCTACTGCCTGACCTCCGTACCTTCTCACTGCTGGCCTGCTACTGCCTGACCTCCGTACCTTCTCACTGCTGGTCTGCTACTGCCTGACCTCCGTACCTTCTCACTGCTGGCCTGCTACTGCCTGACCTCCTTACCTTCTCACTGCTGGCCTGCTACTGCCTGACCTCCGTACCTTCTCATTGCTGGTCTGCTACTGCCTGACCTCCGTACCTTCTCACTGCTGGCCTGCTACTGCCTGACCTCCATACCTTCTCACTGCTGGTCTGCTACTGCCTGACCTCCGTACCTTCTCACTGCTGGCCTGCTACTGCGTGACCTCCATACCTTCTCACTGCTGGCCTGCTACTGCGTGACCTCCATACCTTCTCACTGCTGGCCTGCTACTGCGTGACCTCCATACCTTCTCACTGCTGGCCTGCTACTGCCTGACCTCCATACCTTCTCACTGCTGGCCTGCTACTGCCTGACCTCCTGTACCTTCTCACTGCTGGCCTGCTACTGCCTGACCTCCATACCTTCTCACTGCTGGCCTGCTACTGCGTGACCTCCATACCTTCTCACTGCTGGCCTGCTACTGCCTGACCTCCATACCTTCTCACTGCTGGCCTGCTACTGCCTGACCTCCATACCTTCTCACTGCTGGCCTGCTACTGCGTGACCTCCACCAAACCCCATCCAAATCCCATTCACAGCTGGCTTCACAATTAGAGCATGACTGGGTGATGTACAATGCACAGACTCATATTTTCAACACTCAATCCAAACATATTATATAGGCAGCCCGTTGGAGAGGTTGCTGCTTTTGTGCTTCGTGTCTGTCAGCACTTTATAAACATTTGAGCTATCCAAAATCAATGTGGGCCAAAGGCTTTACAGTACAGTATACCAATCTCACAGAATCTATTCCGTGCTGCACGTCTGTTAGCATCACACTCAGCACCTCACTCCTGCTCCAAAAAAAAACCCAAACGGGGAATAGCCAGGGGCCCGTTTGGTCAGGAGCCGTGTGCTAAACGCGCGGATATGTTTTTCAGATGTCTGTCATAAAATAGCCCTATAAACCACGACAAACACGCATTCTTTCCCCAGCTGATTTGTCACGGCTCTTTCAGCGGCCGGTGTTTAGTGCCAGTATTTAGTCAGGCGACTTTCATGGACGCTTCAGTAAGTATTATGTTCCTTGGGGGCCTAAAAGTGACATTCCAGACCGAAGGGGGACATTCCAGACCCAGGGGGACATTCCAGACCCAGGGGGACATTCCAGACCCAGGGTGACATTCCAGACCCAGGGGGACATTCAAGACCAAGGGTGACATTCCAGACCCAGGGGGACATTCCAGACCCAGGGT
>NC_139643.1:23078656-23081156 GCF_964638095.1 Poromitra crassiceps | reverse complement strand
TGAACAGTTCCAATGCTTTCAAGCACTTTGCACACAATTAGTGGAATCTGGTTTGATTCTTTCTTGTCGTTTGGCAGAGCTGTCAGCTCACATGTCTGGGATTTGGTTCAACAAGTCACCTGGGGACTGGAACCATCAGCCTCTCAGTAACAACAAAGTGAACATTGCTGTGGACACCAGGTTACAGCTGCTGCCTGTCACCAGTGTTCAATTTAACTCAGCAAACGCTTTTCTTATCCTTCTTTTCTAATTAACGTTCATTGCAGAGCGTAGCCACAATACACCAGTGATAGACCCTTTTCACGGGGGCCATTTTGTGTCAAAAAGGCAGAATAAACACAGGTGCAAGCAAAACACTAATGAGGGTTTCAAACTTCCATGATTGGAATTTGGAAACCCTCATTAGTGTTCTGCTTGCACCTGTGTTTATTCTGGCCCCCGTGAAAAGGGTCTATTTTTGTGTTTTATGGTGTTGGATCACATGCGATTATACCATGGTCTGAGTGAATACTCGATTCTGATTGGCTGCAGGGTGTCCATTAGGGATGTTCATTTTGAAAAATTTCCAAAATCGATAATCGGTGAGAATTAACGATCAATTATCGATTATCGATTTTATTAATACTTAGAAAATTTTCAATATTTTCAATTTTTTTTTTTTTTTTTTTTTTACAAAATGAATGCCTATGGCAGAAAATACGAAAGACAACGTGTTCTCATCAATGAACTCTTTATTTCAATGTGTCTCCTCTCCAACACTGCTGTCCCCGGCGCATGCCGGTGTGAATTTCCCATGTTTAAAACAGTTTTGTTGGCACAAAGGCCCGTGCCCAGCCAGAAAACTAGAGACTATATGAAGCTCCACCTCACGTTAGTCGGCTGTGCAATGGAGTGGGGCGAGGAGTAACGAATTCCACCCAAACCTAGTCCAAAAATTTTTTTTTTTTTTTTTTTTTTTTTTTTTTTTTTTTTTTTTAATAATTAAAAAATCGATCCAAATGCCACAGGATCGATTCCAATCCTTAACGATCGATTATCGATTTTCGATAATTGATGAACATCCCTAGTGTCCATTATTTCTGTGATAATGTACACCTCGCTAAGTAGTTCCGGTCAAATGGTCTGTTCACCGTTCATATCAATGCACCGTGGTCTCCACGGAGCCGTTCTGAGCTCTATACCAGCGTTTTAAAGACCAGCTGAACCCAAGTGGCCGTGGTGTATATACTCAGCGTATAGGCCGAGGTGTATATACTCAGCGTATAGGCTCGGATGGAGACGGAAGCCTGGAATCTTCTCTTCCTCTCAGTCTGTCTTTTTCCCGCCGTCGTCGTCTCGCTGTCCCTCCTCCTCTGTCTCCTCCCACTCTCTCACTCCATCCATCCTGCACTGTCCACTCCCACGCTAGCCAGCTCACAGGCGGACCCAGCTGGCCCGTAATGATGACAAATCAGCCCAAATATTTATGTCCATTGAGTTTGGCTTTTGGATCCGCCCACGCCTTCGCTCTCTGCCTCGCTTTCTCTTTCTGCCCATTCCCTCTGCAGTGGTCACCTCCTCGCTCGCTCGCTCGCAGGCGGCCAGACCGTCGTAATCGACCTCCACAAACACACTTCAGCCCTGCTCATGTCACCTAAACACCGCTGGACTGTTAATGTCCGCAGAGCAGCCAGTTTATGATTGTCGGAGGAGCGCTATAAACACAGGAGCACATGCTGTGCTTATGCAGATCTCTGTGTGGGCCTAGCCTAGCCTAGCCTGGTGACTAATACAGTATATAACCTGCTCTGTAGAAATGCAATGCGCTCCTGTTTTCTGGGGGAGCTCGCAAATGGATTCTTATACATTCTTTGTCCAGAGTTTGACAGTTCATTATTGAGCTGCTGTTGTTGACTAGAATTAATGTAGTTGTTAAAGATTGCATCTCTTGGCTGCTAAACGTGTTTATGTAGCATCCTGCATTTAAATGCTTCCTCTTAATCCAACAGAAACGAGCATTAGCACAGGGTCACATCTATTTATTACAAACAAAGTCATTTACTGTCATCTTCTATCAAATGCCATCCAATTATTTGGTGAAGCAATAAACTTGGTACCAAGGGCAAAGCATGATGCGACCCTGCTATATTTCAGCCATGTTTTTACTGGCTTGTGTGTGTTGTTAATAGTTAACTATGAATGCATCATGGGGGATGGGGATTTGTGCATGTTTTAATTGTTTCAGTAATATGGGGTAATTGTTTGGCTTGAACAGATAGTTTGTTTAAGGTTTAGTGCCTTTAAACAACAATACAATAGCAAAAGCAAAGAGTGTGCAGACTAGCCTGAGCCCACCCAACTGCATGGCTGAGGAATCAAGACACAAATCAGATTAGAGGTGCTAATAAAGGCCTTGTGTGTGTTAAAGGCCATTCCAAGCGTCTCCCGCAGAACGGGAGGGAAAATAGTGATGCTAACCTGTTGGATTGCATTTGACAAAATAAGCGTTTCAGGCCATTCA
>NC_139643.1:23048656-23076156 GCF_964638095.1 Poromitra crassiceps | reverse complement strand
GACCGCCGAGCGAGCTGTTAGCTGTTAGCTCCGGCAGTTGGGGAGGGATGCCTCAGGGACTATGCTCGCCTTTAAGAGTCTTTGCAGAGGTTTTGCCAGCATGAATTAATGAAGGATGAGCTGGGAGTTTTTTCTTTACAGTGTGTGTATATATATATATATACAGTGTATATATATATATATATATATATATATATATATATATATATATATATATATATATACGTATATATTTATTTATTTATTTATTTATTTTTGCTTCAATTTCATTTTTTTTTCTTCCCCTGGAGTGAGTTGTTGGAAGCAAACATGCATGCACAAGCACAGACAGAAATACACACACAAATACACACACACATATGCACTGCATGCAGTGTGACAGCTGATCTCAGAACAGCGTTGGTCTGGGGCTGGGTGGGGTGGGGGGGGGGGGCGGGCCTTGTGGGCTTTTGTTTGGTGATATTGACAGCATGTCTGTGGCTGGCTCCGTGCCAGGGTTGAGCTAGCTCTCCCTGGCTGCCATGGCCTCTCCTATAAATCACAGCCAATTAGCACAGCCAGTCACAGGCCTGCCCAGGCCCCGGCCCAGCCTGCCCAGGCCCAGTCACAGGCCTGCCCAGGCCCCGGCCCGGCCTGCCCAGGCCCAGTCACAGGCCTGCCCAGGCCCAGTCACAGGCCTGCCCATGCCCAGTCACAGGCCTGCCCAGGCCCAGTCACAGGCCTGCCCATGCCCAGTCACAGGCCTGCCCAGGCCCAGTCACAGGCCTGCCCAGGCCCAGTCACAGGCCTGCCCAGGCCCCGGCCTGGCCTGCCCAGGCCCAGTCACAGGCCTGCCCAGGCCCAGTCACAGGCCTGCCCAGGCCCAGTCACAGGCCTGCCCAGGCCCCGGCCTGGCCTGCCCAGGCCCAGTCACAGGCCTGCCCAGGCCCCGGCCCGGCCTGCCCAGGCCCAGTCACAGGCCTGCCCAGGCCCCGGCCCGGCCTGCCCAGGCCCAGTCACAGGCCTGCCCAGGCCCCGGCCCGGCCTGCCCAGTCACAGACCTGCCCAGGCCCAGTCACAGACCTGCCCAGGCCCAGTCACAGGCCTGCCCAGGCCCCGGCCCGGCCTGCACAGTGCTACAGCTCTGCTGTCATACCAATTACTACTGTGACTGCCCTCCTCTCTCTTCTTCATGTAACTCTCATAGCATGTTTCCCCTTTTCTTAAAGGAACACTCCACCAATTTTCAACCAGCTTTGTATCATTACAGAATCAGTAGTATATCAGAAAATTATAAACAGTTTTGCAGTCATTCATTTAGTTTGACAGTTATTGAGAGTTGATTTGAGTGAAGTTGTGGACCAGGGATGTCATTTGTGCATGAATGACATCACTGGTCCACAACTTCACTCAAATGAAAGCTCAATATCTGTCAAACTAAATGAATGTCTGCAAAACTGTTTATAATTTTCAGATATGTGTCAGATTATGTGCAAAATAAATCATCATTGAAAATCGACGGAGTGTCCCTTTAAGGATGCAAAAAGTCAAGCTTCCCACTTCCTTCATCGCGAGTTTTGAAAAATGAGACAGTGCATACTCTACACTACTTGATAATAAATGCATATTTTGCAGAAACAAAAGCAAAACAGTGCATGTGAGCCAAATGTGTAGTTACATACAGAAGGGACTGCCTTATGTAAAGATATGATCAACCTGGAAAAGCCAACTTTCCAGGTTCATCCACACATGGAACATTCCTGGAATGGGGGCGTAATCAAAATGTGTTTTTCTCTACATTTTATTTGTGATGGTTTGATCCAACAATGGTTCTTAAACATGGCAGTATGCACGCTATTATAAAGAGGTTTGCACACACACACACGAGGAATCCCTGTGTGCAGTGCAGGTATAGCTGCATGCACACATTGACTCACACAGCATATTCTTAGCTCTTATCATTACTCGTGCTGACAGAACAGACCAGCTGCAGACCCAAACACATGTGTGTGTTGTCCTTGTGTGGGTGTGTGTGTGTGAATATACAGCACGGTGCTGTATACCCTCAGCCTATATAGCGTGTGATAGATTTATCACCCGCACTTAATACACTCATAAACATTCTCTGGCATGTCACAGAGGCTGTGAACCCCAGCATGGCTGCCTCACTAAATTGGGCCTGTGTAAAGAAGCATTCCGCCCGTCGAAAACTTGACGCGGCAAATTGAAATCCCCCAGCATGCCTCTGTAGCTGGGGAGGGGAGGGGAGGAGGGGGGGGGGGGGGGTTCTCATTTACCACCTGGAGGTTTTAGAAGTGTCATACTCCCAGTTTCTCTCCTCCTCTCTCCTCTTCTCCATTTCTCCAGCTCCTTCCTTCCTTCTCTCTCTCTGGTTTCTCTCTCTCCCTCCCCTCTCTTGCTGAAATACCCTCTGTCAAGTGCTGCATTCACTCTGTGTCAGGCGGACATGTGAGGCCTGTATTTATGATATATTTGAGAAGCCTGATGGCTGACAGGCTGAGGTTAAACAGCACAGTCACACACAGCAACAAGCCCAGTTATTAACCTCCAGCGGGGCGAGCAGAGGACACAGGAAGTCTAGGGGGAGACCCCCAAAAAAGGGGGGGGGGGGGGCAGCCGCGGAGAGCATTTTTGGCCATTCTGTGTGTGTGTGTGTGTGTGTGTGTGTGTGTGCGTGCGTGTTCAAACAACAGCCAATTGTATGCACACTATTTTTCTCTCCCACGCATGCCCACGTATCTCCCATGCACACACACGTGCACACGTACACACACACTAGTGCTGCACGATTTGGGGGAAAGGTGCGATTAGTGATTAGGGTGGACAATATTGTGATTTGCGATTGTGATTGCGATATAATAAACAAATGGTATCTAGGGATGTGCCGGCATGAGTTTTTGCCGGTATGATAACCTTGGACAAAAATACCACGGTTTCACATATCACAGACTAAAATACATGAAATATGTTACAATTTAAAATATATTAAAACTAAAAAAATAAAACAATTTGAAATTAAATTATCTTTACAAAAAAATAAAACGACAGATGGCCTTAAACGCCACACTCACGTGACGCTTCTTGAGAGAGAGGCGAGGTAACGTGCATCTGCAGACTTTATCGAGGGACCATGAAGGAATCATGTGACAGGCTAGCTAGCTTAAGCCTGGAGGTGCTGCTGCAGGCAGCTGCAACAGTGTTTTCTCTGCTATCAACCTTGTAATCTCGCTATATTCTTCATCACAGCGGGTCATTACCGACTGTGCACTTAAACGTGCACTAGTTCTGCATAAGCACCTGCAGCTCTCTCCTTACTTTACTGACTTTCTCACTAATCACACGGCTGTTTACATGTGTTTCTGAACGGCGAGCTAGTTATTAGCATAGCTAGCTGTTAGCGATCATGGATGTTCTCTTTCTCCCTCTTGGTAAGATGTTAGATGTTTGTGAACCTTGCTGCGCATAACATTACTTATTTGCGGGAGTGCATAGGAGAAGTCTCCCGCTAGTGTTGATGCCCAGTGTGATGGCAGAGAAACGTGTGTTTGCTGCGTCGCGTGTAACGTTAGTTTAGAGGAGGCTCACACACACACACACACACACTCAAAAGGACGTGAAAAAAAAAAAAAAAATCGCACACTTTTGCGGTTATGACATTGCAATTGTGATTAGATTAATCGTGCAGGACTAACACACACACACACACACACACACACACACACACACACACACACACACACACACACACACAATGCACCTTCGATACAGAAAGACATGATTTATTTACATAGGATTGTGTTTGGATCCAGGGCCTCTTGTGATTTTTGTGTGCAGACTATTTCAATTGTTCCTTGTGCATTTTGCTGCTGCTACGCAGCTACAGCTTAGCTTCTAGCAAGCCTCACCTCCAGAGTGCAAACCTCCTGACCTACACTATATATACTTTATGACATTATAACCTCCTGACCTACAGTATATATGTACTTTTACCTATCCATATACCGTATATAAAATTGAGTATGTGGGCGATGTTTGTTTGTTTGATTTCAAGTTGTGTGTTCGGCCACAGCTATGCTGTTTTAGGTGCGATCGGGCTGAAACCTTCAGGGTGTGTAAACCTTCAGGGTGACCTGACGGAGCTGGATTCTCTAATTAGGCTGATTAGCTAATGATGTGATGTCATCATCAGTGATGATGTCAAAAATGATGTCATAAGGGCGCACACACACAAGGAGGCATTGTGGCAAGACTGATCAGTGATGTCATAGGGGGACACACACTGATGATGTCATCATCACTGATATCATAATGGGGCACACACACACACACACACACACACAGACAAGGAGGCATTGTGACATCACTGATGCAATAACATAGTGAGCAACACACACACACGCACACACACACGTGCCAATAGGGCAGGCGAGGCCGAGCTACGGGCGAGGCCGAGCTACGGGCGAGGCCACACAGCGGCCTTATATACAAATCCACCCTTGAAGGCACAGAGCCCCGCCCACACACAGGCAGTCAGCATTCCTCAGAGACCTTCGTCCTTCCCATTCCTCATCCCGGGGGACTCTTCCGGCATATCTCTAGTTTTCTTTTCCCTTGGATAACCTCCCTCTCTCCCTCTCCGTCTCTGTCTCTCGCCCGGCACTGTAAGTAATGGGCTGCTTCTGACCCTCCATGCCTCATTGTGTAAGATTTCAGCTTCTGACCTTAAAAAATGAAAGCAAATCGATAGGGCGGGACATGAATTCCAAAGCCCAGGATGCAAGCCAAGTCTGGAGGAGGAGGAGGAGGAGGAGGAGCAGGGCTGAGTATTACTGAGGGGAGAGAGAGAGAGAGAGAGAGAGAGAGAGAGAGAGAGAGAGAGAGAGAGAGAGAGAGAGAGAGAGGCTTTCAATTAACCTTCAGTGCAGGCCCCCACTATGTGCACTACCTCTAGTTTGTGCAGGATAATTTGCATGTAAATGGTGTGTCACACAGACAGTACTTTAAGTATAGTGTGTATAGTGTGTGTATAGTTAAGTATAGTGTGTATAGTGTGTGTATAGTGTGTGTATAGTGTGTATCATGTGGAGTACGGTGGACGAGGGGGGGACAAATAGAGAGGAGGGGAAGGTGATTGTAACAACCTGGTGGTGGAGGCTTGAAAGTGCATCTGTGTGTGCGTGCCAGAGACTGTCAATGGCAGAAAATAGCTCTCACAGAGGGAGAGGGAGCAGCACTCAAGAGCTTAAGATTCCTCCGTGCTACCACAGCGTGGAGGACCGGAAACATGGACGACCAGAGGAGGGTGGTTCTGCTCTGTTCACACCACTCTGTGCAGGCAGGGTGCCCCAGTGTGCCTCTGCCATGCACAAGCTGCCAGAGGAGAGTGGTGGTGGTGTGTGTCTGTCTGTCTGTCTGTCTGTCTGTCTGTCTGTCTGTCTGTCTGTCTGTCTGTCTGTCTATAGTCTGTCTGTCTGTCTACAGTCTGTCTGTCTGTCTGTCTGTCTGTCTGTCTGTCTGTCTGTCTATAGTCTGTCTGTCTGTCTGTCTGTCTGTCTATAGTCTGTCTGTCTGTTTGTCTGTCTGTCTGTCTGTCTGTCTGTCTGTCTATAGTCTGTCTGTCTGTCTGTCTGTCTGTCTGTCTGTCTGTCTGACTGTCTGTCTATAGTCTGTCTGTCTGTCTGTCTGTCTGTCTGTCTGTCTGTCTGTCTGTCTATAGTCTGTCTGTCTGTCTGTCTGTCTGACTGTCTGTCTATAGTCTGTCTGTCTGTCTGTCTGTCTGTCTATAGTCTGTCTGTCTGTCTGTCTGTCTGTCTGTCTGTCTGTCTGTCTATAGTCTGTCTGTCTGTCTGTCTGTCTGTCTATAGTCTGTCTGTCTGTCTGTCTGTCTGTCTATAGTCTGTCTGTCTGTCTGTCTGTCTACAGTCTGTCTGTGTGTCTGTCTCTCTGTCTGTCTATCTGTCTCTCTGTCTGTCTGTGTATCTCTCTGTCTGTCTGTCTGTCTCTCTGTCTCTCTGTCTGTCTGTATGTCTGTCTCTCTGTCTGTCTGTCTACAGTATGAGTAGGACTTCTATGTGAAATAGTCGTTTTCAAAATTGTGCAGTCTGCGACGTGTGTTTATGTATGTGTGTGTTAGTGTGTGCACGTGCGTGCATTTGTGTGTTGTGAAGTTTCAGTGTGTACTGTATGCCTGCATTGACTTCTGTGTGCAAATAGGTGTTTCTAAATGATTTGCGTGTGTATTTGTATGTGTATGCATTGTGTTTATATGCACGTGTTTGCAGGAGTGTGTGTGTGTGTGTGTGAGTGCATGGTGTGTGTCCGGCACTCAAACACACAGCGAGTGGCGGCCCATCAGTTCCAGTTAGCTCAGCGTGGTAATTGGCCGTCCATTGATGGACGTGGCTCCCTCGTCACGCTCCAGGGACCCCGCCTCTTTGTGTATGAGGGGTGGGAGGCGACACGCTGGCACGCCACACACACACACACACACACACTCCAAAATAGCGCATCAAATCAGCCATGCTTCACCAGCCGCTGCTAACGCGAGGGGCGGTATATGGAGGAGGCTAATGGTGTGTGTGCGCGTGTGTGTTTTCAGTGGGTGTGAGTGTCTTTGTGCGTGTGCGCGTGTGTTTTGAGTGGGTATGCGTGTGTGTGTGTGTGTGTCTGTGTTTACCTCATGGTAGGAGGTCTTGGAGAGGCTCTCTCTGGGGAGGCGAAGGGGTTAACGTGGTTAACTGGAGCTGGTGGTGCCATTTAGTCATGTCCCTCTCTCTCTCTCTCTCTCTCTCTCGCTCTCTCTCTCTCTCTCTCTCTCCCTCACAATTTTTTCCTCTCCACTCTTCCATCCATCACTCACTTATAGCAGTGTGCATCGTCCTCTCTCTCTCTCCCCCCCTCCTCCCTCCCTCTCTCCCTCCATGCCCACAGGGCCTGGTTCTCTCTCTCTGTCACTATGCGCAGCGTCCGTGCAATAGAGATATAAATGGGCCTGTGAGTGGGGGGCCCTGACTCCTAGACCATAAATCCACACTAACAACACAACAGCAGGAGGAGGGGGGGAGGCAGAGGGGGAGGGAGGGAGGAGAAAGGGGGGAGAATGAGACATTTAATATGCTTTGAATACACTTTGGAAATGAGGGAAGGATATTGAGAGAAAACAAGGATGCTCATATAGAGATGTTTCAGGAACGGGCTATAGAGAGGACGGCTGCATCAACATCACACCCTCAGAGGTGTAAATTGGTTTTGAGTATAATGAAATTGCTTTTGGGGGGTATGAATAGAAAGCAGGAAGTTGGCATCGTTTAAATCTGTTACAGGCACCGGGGAAGCCCTACAAATAATCTTAATTCCCATGGAGAATCTCTCGCATTGACACGATGATTTCCTATTATATCCCACTGAAGTTTAATGAAAAAAGTTTGTTTTCTGTAAATTAATATCTGCTGACGGGTAGAATAGGTTTTCATTACATTGTGACCCCATCTCTTCTCTCTGTCTTGCAGCAGCCCTGTGCAATCTACATGTACTCAAAAAAAGTTGCAATCGTATTAGTTTGATTGGCAGTGTGTCGGCCATCTCTCTCAAAAGCACCGATGAGTTTTTTTCCTGCTCCTTTCCTCAAATCGTCCTCCTCTGTCTTTAAAATCAAGTTGTTACATCCAACTTATTCCTTGCTCAAAGATAGTGAATCCTCTTCCGAGCGATCCGCCTTAGATATAAGATATTCACAATGTTTTTTCGCCACAAATAAATACTTTTTCCAAATCCGAGATATTCACAATAGTTGATCTTTTCTCTCCTCCTCTCCCATCTTTTCCCAGCAGCCCTATGCTCCACCCCCTCATCCCATGGCTCCTCCCAGCCCCAGCACCAACAGCTGCAGCCAGGGAGGGGCGGAGCAGCTGAGTAAAACCAACCTGTATATCCGAGGCCTGCCCCCCGGGACCACCGACCAGGACCTCATCAAGCTCTGCCAACCGTGAGTACAGGGGGAACCGTACACACACACACACACACACACCAACACATACACACACACACACACACACACACACACACACACACACACACACACACACACCATATACACACCCACACACACCATATACACACCAACACATTCTTGCACCGAGCAATGTGTTTGGTGAGTGATTGTTTTTTCACACCTATATTTTTCATTATGCACAGTATGTCCAGATTGCATCCAGATTATGTAGAGTGTAGATCACAAGGCCTTACTTTCCCCTATATCTCTTTTTCAACATCTATATTGTGAGTCAAATAAGATGTTTCTGCATCCATTTTGGTCGTGGCATGATCAGCTGATAAAAAGCGTTATTAAAATGACAGCCTGAGCTACAGCAAACCTGCTGTGCTTTGATAAACAGCAGAAACATTTGACACGCAACGCTTCTCTGCCAGCTGTCTGTCGCGGAGCGGCAGCCACCAGAGTGACATCAGTAGAGAGACGCACGCACAAGACATGCAGAAATAACATGGATGGTTGTGTGGATATGCTTTGTCTTGTCACGTGTGAAAGTCTCGTCAACCAGGGACGTTAAGATGTCATTATTATTCACATTGTCCCCTTGGGATTTTGATTTTATTTGATTCCAACGGCTAAATGCATCCGTCTGGTGCACTTTGACGTGAACATACTACATACTGTACCATAGGTCTCATTGAAGCAAGCTCTTTGAACAGCCGACTGTAGAGAGACATATATTGTCTCTCTTATCTGTTGCTGACTCTCTCTCTCCTCACTTCTTCATCTCCTCTCCTCATCTCTGTCCTCGTCTCCCAGTTGAATATATAAAACTTTATAGTATTCTCTAATATGCAGTGTGTGTGTGTGTGTGTGTGTGTGTGTGTGTGTGTGTGTGTGTGTGTGTGTGTGTGTGTGTGTGTGTGTGAGTGAGTGAGTGAGTGAGTGAGTGAGTGAGTGAGTGAGTGAGTGAGTGAGTGAGTGTGTGTGTGTGTGTGTGTGTGTGTGTGTGTGTGTGTGTGTGTGTGTGTTACTCCTCATCTGTCTTGTTACTGTGAAGGAAATTATTTTTTGGAATAATCTGAACCTAAAACCTTTGGAACAATGGGATCCTGTGGCTTGTTTAGTGCAGTAGGGGCATGTGGGGAAAATGGCTGCCAACTGAAGCGACCTTAGTCAATACTGCATCAATTTCAACGATTTCTGTTCACATGACTTAGTTATACATGAATATATGAAAATAGGATCCAGGTTGGAAAATACCGAAAATTCTCCTTTAAATCTAATCCAGCACCAATGAATTAAATGTAATGAAATGTTTTCCTTCTATATATTTCACTAAACGCATAATGTTAATAGTAAGCTACTTGTATTTGTTTGTTAGAAACTTGAAATCAATTTGTAGAAACTAAGCTGATATTTTCCATGGTACATCATAGCTGTCTGTAGTAACAAAAGATCATGATGCCATGGAAAGGCTAATCCATTCTCAATGTTATTACATAGAGTAACAAAATCAGAATTCTGTTTTATACATATTTAATGGAAACAATTTCTGAATTTCTTGAAAAAATTATATCGATGTTTCATGTGGAGGGAAATTGTTTTACGCAGCCTAAAAGCTGAACGAGAGGAAGCTGACAAGACTGTGCTGTGCTGCTGGCACACTGGAAACATTCTGTTACAATGACTCAACATACATGGACTGTGGCACTTTGTGCTCTGCTCCATGTCAGGCCTTTTGAAAAGCAATGTCTGTGTTTGGAAACGATCAAGACGTTGGCTGTAACGTAGCTCCTAACCATGAAGCTGGCAGCCAAGTCAAGTGTCAATCCACGCTGCTCCATCTGGCCGCGTGTGGTGGTGAGCTGGCCAGCCAACAGCTGGCTCATTCTGCTGTGTGTCTTTCTCTGTGTGAGTAATCAATCACTCACTGAACCAAACCTCCTATATCATCTTTCTTCTTCTAAAAAAAGAAGAAGATCCATAGAGCCTGCAGATCCTTATATACAGTAAAGTACAAATGTGTATGCAGGAAACCCAATCAACATACAGATGCATTCGTGTGTATGTGGCAGAAACACACAGGACACTTTCTACAATACATATTTATTCGACAGAAATGCAGACAACCTTAGACTCCAGAATCATCATTGTGGCAGTTAGGTGGGGTTATATACATATGATATCTTATGCGGTAGTAAAGCTCTGCACAGTCAGCGAGGAAATGTGAACCGAGGGATAGAATCTAGGTATAGAACCTAGGTATAGAACTGAGGTATAGAACCTAGGTATAGAATCTAGGTATAGAACCTAGGTATATAATCTAGGTATAGAACCTAGGTATAGAACTGAGGTATAGAACCTAGGTATAGAATCTAGGTATAGAACCTAGGTATATAATCTAGGTATAGAACCTAGGTATAGAACTGATGTATAGAACCTAGGTATAGAATCTAGATATAGAACCTAGGTATATAATCTAGATATAGAGCACAACAATAATAATTACAGGCATGGAAAAAATGAAAGGCATCCAGATCCATGTACCATACCTTGCACACCCCATAAAACTGCTACCAACTGAGTGTATTTAGAGACACACACACAAAGGTACTCATAAAGCTTCTTGATAGAGAACACACACACACGTACACACACACACACACACACACACACACATACACATACACACACACGCACGCACACACACACACACACACACACACGCACGCACACACACACACACACACACATACACACATACCTGCACACAGCTCAATAAGGCCTAATAAAGCCTAGATTGGACCACCTCCCCCAGGAATCACAGACCAAGACCTCATCAAGCTGTAACAGTAACACAGAGACACACTGACTTTCTCTCTCTCTCACACACACACACACACACACACACACACACACACACACACACATACACACACACACACACACACACACACACACACACAAGCAGCTTTGTTCAGCTCCATTAGGCCCTTTCGCTTCTAAACCGGTGAAAAGGGGGTCAAGATCATTACTGGACACGAGGCGGGCAGCTTGTGAGATGCAGGCCCTGAGCGAGTCTGTCTGCTTGCATAACCTTTCCTTGGCCATATTTCCAGAAATGTCCCGGTCAAACGCCGCCAATTACTCACTGATCCTTTGGAGACGGGAACACGCTGTCCAGTGCATTTTGGTAATGCTCCCGGTAGCCATGTCATAAGTCGAGCATTTATTCCTGATACTGACCCATCAAAATTCCATTAGCTCAGAGAGGCGGCCCCCCGATAAGATTTGGAAAAGCACTCAGCGTCTTAGACGTTGCATAGCTCTCACATAGCTCTCACATCCCCCCCCCCCCCTTCCCCTGTTATACAGAGCTGGACAGTTTCAATTTCATTTCCAATTGCATACAGAATGATCTTGATTTTCTTTTTTGAGCGGGATTATTTGGAAGGGCAAATCATGTCAGAGCTTATGTAAAAGAGCCAGCCGGGACGGGAGTGTGCGTTCAGGAGTTTACATTTGCATCACAATTTATTTATTTATTTCACTGTGTCACGGAAAAGCTGCTGACTTTGTCTGTTATTTCTAGGATCTGCCTTGCTGTCCTCTAGTGGCTGTCCCCTTGCTCAACTGCCTGCAGTGCTTCCACATTCCCTCTCTATTTCTTATGCTCTCTCTCGATCTCTCTCTCTCTCTATCTCTCTCTCTCCCTCTTCTCATGTCTCTCTCCCACCCTCCTTCCCCCAGTATGTATCGCCTGCCTAAGAGCCCCCAAGGTTGCCCGAGGTGTGCTGTGCCAGTGAAAATCCAATGCCACTGAAACTTTAATTAGCCAGGCTGTGTTTCAGTGGCAGACGGGCGGCAGCGTTCTCCAAAAGGTCATGTGACCGTGCTGCAGTCTGCGGCGCCCTGGGTCTCCCTCGGGTGTCCCGCCCCACAGCACCCAGTGCCTCCTCCCCTCTGGCCCCTCCTCCCCTGGCCCCCAGCCAGGTCAGCTCTCCCCGGGGAGACTCCGTCTTCAATGTAAACCCTCTCCAAATGTGCCACTGTAGTGTTAGAGTACTGTAGTGTTAGAGCACTATTGTGTTAGGGCACTATTGTGTTAGGGCACTATTGTGTTAGGGCACTGTAGTGTTAGGGCACTATTGTGTTAGAGCACTATTGTGTTAGAGCACTATTGTGTTAGGGCACTGTAGTGTTAGAGTATTGTAGTGTTAGAGCACTATTGTGTTAGAGCACTATTGTGTTAGGGCACTATTGTGTTAGGGCACTGTAGTGTTAGGGCACTATTGTGTTAGGGCACTGTAGTGTTAGGGCACTGTAGTGTTAGAGCACTATTGTGTTAGAGCACTATTGTGTTAGGGCACTATTGTGTTAGGGCACTGTAGTGTTAGGGCACTATTGTGTTAGGGCACTGTAGTGTTAGGGCACTATTGTGTTAGAGCACTATTGTGTTAGGGCACTGTAGTGTTAGGGCACTATTGTGTTAGATCACTATTGTGTTAGATCACTATTGTGTTAGATCACTATTGTGTTAGAGCACTATTGTGTTAGAGCACTATTGTGTTATGGCACTATTGTGTTAGGGCACTGTAGTGTTAGGGCACTATTGTGTTAGATCACTATTGTGTTAGAGCACTATTGTGTTAGGGCACTATTGTGTTAGGGCACTATTGTGTTAGGGCACTGTAGTGTTAGGGCACTATTGTGTTAGAGCACTATTGTGTTAGAGCACTATTGTGTTAGGGCACTATTGTGTTAGAGCACTATTGTGTTAGGGCACTGTAGTGTTAGGGCACTGTAGTGTTAGGGCACTATTGTGTTAGAGCACTATTGTGTTAGAGCACTATTGTGTTAGAGCACTATTGTGTTAGGGCACTGTAGTGTTAGGGCACTGTAGTGTTAGGGCACTATTGTGTTAGAGCACTATTGTGTTAGGGCACTATTGTGTTAGGGCACTGTAGTGTTAGGGCACTGTAGTGTTAGGGCACTATTGTGTTAGAGCACTATTGTGTTAGGGCACTATTGTGTTAGGGCACTATTGTGTTAGGGCACTGTAGTGTTAGGGCACTATTGTGTTAGAGCACTATTGTGTTAGAGCACTATTGTGTTAGGGCACTGTAGTGTTAGGGCACTATTGTGTTAGGGCACTATTGTGTTAGGGCACTGTAGTGTTAGGGCACTATAGTGTTAGGGCACTATTGTGTTAGGGCACTGTAGTGTTAGGGCACTATTGTGTTAGGGCACTGTAGTGTTAGGGCACTATTGTGTTAGGGCACTGTAGTGTTAGGGCACTATTGTGTTAGGGCACTGTAGTGTTAGGGCACTATTGTGTTAGGGCACTATTGTGTTAGGGCACTATTGTGTTAGGGCACTGTAGTGTTAGGGCACTATTGTGTTAGGGCACTATTGTGTTAGGGCACTATTGTGTTAGGGCACTGTAGTGTTAGGGCACTGTAGTGTTAGGGCACTGTAGTGTTAGGGCACTGTAGTGTTAGGGCACTGTAGTGTTATGGCACTATAATAACCTGTCGGATTTCAATCACAGTAGCTGCCTAACCTATTTTCCCTCATCAGTAGTAGTAGTGCGTGCGTGTGAGTGCACATGCATTGCACGCGCGTGAGTGTGTGCGCGTGTGTGTGCACGTGCGTGCGTGCGTGTGCGTGTGTGTGTGTGTGTGCGTGTGTGTGTGTGTGTGCGTGCATGTTTGTGCGTGCATGCGTGTGTGTGTGTGCGTGTGCGTGCGTGTGTGTGTGCGCGTGTGCGCGCGCAGTCTCCTTCCCTCCAAGAGGTCCTTGTGAGTGCTGGTAGTGAGAGCATTGGGAGCTGCTTCCTGGGCCAGGGGTTTGTAGGGTCACACGCTCTCACAGCCCCGGCTCACCCCCTATCTCAAAGGCAAACACGCTGCCGCCACACTGACGCATTCTTGACACCCGGCCATACAGTATCGTAGCTGCTGATTGGAGGCTGTTGCACGCCGCCCGAAAGATGTCAGGGAACGCCAAATAATAAATACCTTCTACTGTGGTCGTAACCCCTCGCTGGTGAACTCTACGGCTCTATTGCCAAGATCCTGCAAGGCTTTCAGCAAGTCTCTCCAAGGCCTCCCCACACAATTTACACTTCCTGCATACACACGCACGCATGTACACACACACACACACACGCACGCACGCACGCACGCACACACACACACAGGCACGCATGTACGCACGCAGAGACACAAACACACACGCATGCATGTACACACACACACACACACACACACACACACACACACACACACACACGCATGTACGCAGATACACAAACACACACACGCACACATGTACGCAGATACACAAACACGCAGTTAAAAACAATTGAATATGCAATTACTTGAGTTAGCAAGACCAAGCAAGGTTTTTTATTTCCTGTCCAACCAAACTCCATCAAACTCCGTCTCTATGATCACTGAGGGCGAAAAGTAAAGAGCGTACAACAACAAAGTTCTCACAGTGGTTGGAGTTACACGCCCAGAGCTGTTGGATGAGCAATTAAATGGATTTGGGTGGGTGCTTAATCTCTGTTTTATTCAGCTGGCTGGATGCTGGGTTCTCCGCAGCCGTCAGTCTTGATATATGGGCCTGGAGGAGAGGCCAGACGAGTGGAGAGGGGGGGTTGTTGGCTCAACACCCAGATAGTGAGAGGCCTGCCTGCCTGCTTGCCTGGCTGGCTGGCTGGCTGGCTGGCTGGCTGGCTGGCTGGCTGACTGGCTAGATGGATGTGGATAGATGGATGGATGATAGAACAGAACAGCCGTTACCGTGAGAAAAATGCCTTGGCCCGGCCAGCCAGGTTGAGGCACTGGGCCAACCCCCAACCCCAACACCAACCCTACCCCATCCAACCCAAAGAGCCATGCAGCGCCGGTCCCATCCAACCCAGCCGTCTGAGCCAAACCCAGCCCCAAAAAGCCCTCCTGGGCAGAACCCAGTTTATGATCCATCTCAGCAGCCAGCGAGCGGTCAGGCAGCACCCGCATTTCTTCCCGTGTGGAATCCAGCCTCCAGGAGAGGGAGAGAGAGAGGAAGGCAGGTTGTTGGAGCAAAGACAGAAAAGGCAGAAAGAAAGAAAGCAGGCAGGAAGAAAGAAACAGCTTTCTCGTTTTTCTTCTCCCCCCCCCCACCCACCCTCTTTTATGAGGGGCGACTCCGGGCCCACACCTGCAATAACAGGAGCAAAGCAGCTCACGTTTTCTCTGCCAGCAGCCCCAATCCATAACTCAAAGTGCTGAGATGGAAAGGACCCGAGAGGTCCCTAAACCCCCCTAAAGCCCCCCCGCCTTCCCCCTCCTCTCTCTACAAACCCACTGCCTCCTTCTCTCTCATCTCCATCTCCTTCTGCTTCTCCTCACCCGCTTCCAGCCGTGGCCGGGGGGCCACAGCTGCACCCACGGTCCCACTGGCGTTCCCCTGCGTGCCACCCCCCTGATCAAACACACACAGAGAGAGAGAGAGAGAGAGAGAGAGAGAGCCAAATCAAGAGCTAATCACCACCAATTGTCCAAATAACCTTTCCCATGTGTGTCGGGGGATAGGGAGGGGGGGCATGAGGAAGGCTGAGGGGGGCTGGAGGGAGGGAGGGGGGGAGGGAGGGGTGGTGTAGTGACCCTGGGACCACCTGTTCCGCAGCACAGAGGCCCAGCCACTCAGCATTATCCCTAATGACTCTCCGAGGCCCAGTGTTGACACAAGCTGCCCGGACATCAGAGCAGGCCTATCCCACGGCTCTGTTTCAACAAACTGCCAGAGGGGGCGGGGCGTGAGCGAAGACACTCCAGCCCCGCCTCCACGCCCCAGACTCCTCCCCCCCACACACCCCCTCGAACCGCCCACCGCCGCCTCTGCCCTTTTATGGCGCTTGTCATTTCTTATTTGCTCTTTCTCTCTCTTTGATCTTTATCTCTCTGTTGGGCTCTGTCTATCTGTCTATCTATCTATCTATCTATATATCTATCTATCTGTCTGTATCTCTATCTTTCTGTCTGTCTGTCTGTCTATCTATCTATCTATCTATCTATCTATCTATCTGTCTGTCTCTCTATCTTTCTGTCTGTCTGTCTATCTATCTATCTATCTATCTATTTATCTATCTATCTATCTGTCTCTCTATATTTATGTCTGTCTGTCTGTCTGTCTATCTATCTATCTATCTATCTATCTATCTATCTATTAGGGCTGTGGCGATTCACTTATCTCCCGATTCGATACTATCACGATTCTTGGGTGCCGATTCGATTTATATTGCGATTCTTAAGTATTGCGATTCTACGATTATTGCGATTCGATATTACGATTTATTGCGATTTTTGTTTATTTTTTTCTTTTCTTTTTTCAGTTTGTTTGCTTTTTTACACTAGATTAGAACATGGGAAAAGTTGAATCATACACTAGAGACTGTATATTATATATCATGAGTAGGGCTGGGCGATATAGTTAAAAACAGGGGCGGACTGGGATCATAATTCAGGCCGGGCATTAGATACCAAGCAGGCCAGGCCGATATGGGCCAACGCGTGTGAAATTTGGGCCGTTTGAAGCCAGATTTGGCCCGTTTGAAGTCCAATTTTACAATGAGATGCACCCACTTTAACCCTGAAGTGTAATTATTACTTCAGACTAACTAATAAAGTAATAAAACCACTAGTAAACCAGTAGGCGGCGCCTGGCCTGCTGTTCAGTGAGTGGCCTGACTGCAAGCACCAAAAAAAAAAAAATTATTATTATTATTTTTTATTTATTTGCGATTATCGATTCTGGAATAAAAGATCGATCCAAAAAATCGTGACATTAAAAATCGCGATACTTAGGTGAATCGATTTTTTCCCCCACCCCTACTATCTATCTATCTATCTATCTATCTATCTATCTATCTGTCTGTCTGTCTGTCTGTCTGTCTGTCTGTCTGTCTGTCTGTCTGTCTGTCTCTCTCTCCAGTCCTCCAGCTGGGTTGAGCTGTGCGTCAGTCGGGACATAAAGAGATAGTGGTTCTTAACCTCTGAAAAGCAGCGAGACGACCACAGGAATGCCCAAACTAAACTCCTCCCACAGCTCCAAGCTCCATGCTGAGCACCAAACTAAACTCCTCCCACAGCTCCAAGCTCCATGCTGAGCACCAAACTAAACTCCTCCCACAGCTCCAAGCTCCATGCTGAGCACCAAACTAAACTCCTCCCACAGCTCCAAGCTCCATGCTGAGCACCAAACTAAACTCCTCCCACAGCTCCAAGCTCCATGCTGAGCACCAAACTAAACTCCTCCCACAGCTCCAAGCTCCATGCTGACCACCAAACTAAACTCCTCCCACAGCTCCAAGCTCCATGCTGACCACCAAACTAAACTCCTCCCACAGCTCCAAGCTCCATGCTGAGCACCAAACTAAACTCCTCCCACAGCTCCAAGCTCCATGCTGAGCACCAAACTAAACTCCTCCCACAGCTCCAAGCTCCATGCTGAGCACCAAACTAAACTCCTCCCACAGCTCCAAGCTCCATGCTGAGCACCAAACTAAACTCCTCCCACAGCTCCAAGCTCCATGCTGAGCACCAAACTAAACTCCTCCCACAGCTCCAAGCTCCATGCTGAGCACCAAACTAAACTCCTCCCACAGCTCCAAGCTCCATGCTGAGCACCAAACTAAACTCCTCCCACAGCTCCAAGCTCCATGCTGAGCACCAAACTAAACTCCTCCCACAGCTCCAAGCTCCATGCTGAGCACCAAACTAAACTCCTCCCACAGCTCCAAGCTCCATGCTGAGCACCAAACTAAACTCCTCCCACAGCTCCAAGCTCCATGCTGAGCACCAAACTAAACTCCTCCCACAGCTCCAAGCTCCATGCTGAGCACCAAACTAAACTCCTCCCACAGCTCCAAGCTCCATGCTGAGCACCAAACTAAACTCCTCCCACCGCTCCAAGCTCCATGCTGAGCACCAAACTAAACTCCTCCCACAGCTCCAAGCTCCATGCTGAGCACCAAACTAAACTCCTCCCACAGCTCCAAGCTCCATGCTGAGCACCAAACTAAACTCCTCCCACAGCTCCAAGCTCCATGCTGAGCACCAAACTAAACTCCTCCCACAGCTCCAAGCTCCATGCTGAGCACCAAACTAAACTCCTCCCACAGCTCCAAGCTCCATGCTGAGCACCAAACTAAACTCCTCCCACAGCTCCAAGCTCCATGCTGAGCACCAAACTAAACTCCTCCCACAGCTCCAAGCTCCATGCTGAGCACAAGCATCTGCTATTCCTGGAAGCAGAAGCATCCATACCCACTCTCTGTCTGACTGCTTCCCTCTCTCTCTCTCTCTCTCTGTCTCTGTCTCTCTGTCTCTCTCTCTCTCTCTCTCTGTCTCTGTCTCTCTGTCTCTCTCTCTCTCTCTCTCTCTCTCTCTCTCTCTCTTCCATCTTTTTTCTCTTCTGTCTCTCTTTTGGTGTCTCAGTCACATCTCATCGCTGCATGTTCATCTCCCCTCTGTGACATGGTCATTTCACTGGCCAGGCCAGTCTAATTAAAGTGCAACACCTCTTTTTCTCCCCAAACATCGATGTAAGAGCCAGGCTGAGCAGAGAAGCTGATTTAGCCTTAGGCACGTTGTTTAATTTGTTATCCCCCTATTAAGGCTGTGCTATTACTGTACTGTAGGGGTGGGGGGGGGGATCGATACACCATAGTATCGCGATATTTTACCTGATGATATTGTATCGATATTTGGACGCCAAGTATCAATATTTTATGATATAATGTGCAAATAAACTGTTTGCTATCACCGTACTAGAATGATAGAATCAATTGCTTTTTCAATTGATTCTGTCTACTTGACAATGTTGCTGCAATAAAATGGTTGAAGTCAGATGAACAGAATTGATCTTATATAAACCAGATGTTGGCAAAGTTTTCCTTTGGGGACATCATTTGCAGTTGAAAAAGTAAGAAATCACAATATATCGAAATACCGCAATATTCAATATATCGCAATACTAGCATATCGAAATATCGCAATACTATTGTATCGTGACTCAAGTATCGTTTTAGTATCGTATCGTGGGCATCTGGTGATTCCCACCCCTACTGTACTGTACTATATATATGTACAGGGTGTGCAGACACTTTGCCTATTCAGAGGACATCTGTGTGAGTCACTTCCACTTTTCAGACTGAAGGTAGGCTTCATGTTACTGTATGGAGAAGATACCCAATGAAGTGTTACATTGTGCCTTTATGACGCAGCACAGCCTCTTACAGTAGACACCATCTTGAAGATAATTTTACGTGTTAAAGTGCTTATTTACACTACGCTCGTACAAAACACACGTGCAGTCCTTCACGTCACTCAAGCTGTCTGAGCGTTTTACACCACACTACGTTTTAAAACCATAGCAACCAATCCCATGGCTGCTGTAGCATGCTGCTCTGTGCTACTGTGTGTGTGTGTGTGTGTGTGTGTGTGTGTGTGTGTGTGTGTGTGTGTGTGTGTGCTGTAGCATTGTGTTTGACTGGAGCTGTGTTATAGGCGAGGACAGTTTTAAGCCCCAGCAGCAGCATCAGAGTCCCTGGTGTCTAAAGACTGATTGACGCGAGGGCCAAAACCCCCAACGCTCTCTGGACTCCCATCTGCTTTAACACTGTCTCTCTCTTCTTCCCTCCCTCCCTCCCTCCCTCCCTCCTTCCCTCCCTCCTCCCTCCTTCCTCCCTCCCTCCCTCCCTCCCTCCTCCTCCCTCCCTCCCTCCCTCCTCCCTCCCTCCCTCCCTCCCTCCCTCCCTCCCTCCTCCTCCCTCCCTCCCTCCCCCCCTCCCCCCTCCCTCCCTCCTCCCTCCCTCCCTCCCTCCCTCCCTCCTCCCTCCCTCTCTCCCTCCCTCCTCCCTCCCTCCTCCCTCCCTCCTCTCTCCCTCCCTCCCTCCCTCCCTCCTCTCTCCTCCCTCCTCCCTCCTCCCCCCTCCCCTCCCTCTCTCCTCCCCTCCCTCCCTCCTCCCTCCTCCCTCCTTCATCTGTGTGTAGAGAGCAGCAGCAGCACAGATGAGATGTGTTCATTTGTGCGTGTCAGACAGCAGTGCATGGCATGTGAGCGTGACAGGTTGGACACAGCCAAACAAACAGGGGCTACTCTGCAAGGCTAGGTCTGGGATAGACAACTGTGTGTGTGTGTGTGTGTGTGTGTGTGTGTGTGTGTGTGTGTGTGTGTGTGTGTGTGGGAGTGTGAGAGAGAGAGATACAGTACTAGTTAGCTACACAGGACAACAAGTGATTCCTGCCACCACACCAAATTGTTGCTCTTGTCTTTTCTCTTGTCACTTACAGCACAGGCACGCACACACACACACACACACACACACACACACACATTGCGCCAGACACAGATGCTGCGATGACAGGGACATCTCCAGTGGGCTGCTCTGTGGTCAGATGATGCAGCGAGGGGCGTGTCAGGGTCAAGATAATAGGCCACACCCACAATCAATCAAGCCTGATTGATCCACATCTTGTGGAGGACACTACACCCACTCAGATGTCAGGTGACCACTCATGTGTCACGTGACCACGGGCTATTCTGGTAGTTCTATGAATATGAATATGATTCAGAAGTGTCATCCTGCGTGGCGTCATGGGCAGAGCAAGGCACTTCACGGCCCAGGGTTTGATTCCCACTGAGCATGATGCAAAAGATGAAAGCGCTCATGTTTACCCCCGCAATCACATGGACCAATTAAAAGAGCTGCAAAATAAACAGACCAAAAAAACAACCTCTCAATCATAAAATTACTTCACCGTCAACCACAACAATGGATGCAATTGTTTTCCAAGCATCATCTCTGAAATGTTTATTCCCCTCGTGGGAAGTGGGAAGCTTTGAATGGCTGTAATCAACGCATTGTGCGCCAGACGAAACCATTGTTTGTGAAATGAAATCACATCTGTAGGGAAACCAGCGGAAGCAGCACGCAAATCCAATTGGCTGTAGTGTTGACGGCTCAGGAGGAGCGCCAAACGTTCCAACTTCTCTCAGCTGACCAGACTAGAAGGTGAAGAAGACTTTTAAGAGGGAATACAGGATGACCTTTGTGCTCTGACATCCTTCACACTTTCCCAGAGATTTGAAAGTAACCATTTTTCCAGTTGAGCACAAAGCCAACACACCTACTAACTAAACACCAGAGGATCCCAGCACCTTAAAAGAACAGGAGGAGATTCAGCCAGGGAAACAGATACAGTGAAGCGTGCAAGAAGCCAAAAAAGGCATTATCCCATTTGTTGAAGGCTTGTGATTTATTGCTGCTCGGCCTCGCCAACACCTTGTTTTGAAATTGTAATACTTTTCCAATTAAGACACAGCTCTCCTCTGGTAATATCACTACTACATCAACGTTGACTGGAAATACATCAAACAAGCATCTTGTAATTTGGTTAACCAACCGCCGCCAGGCCACTCACAGCCTTGATCAAAGGAAAGAGTTGTTTTACCTGAGTCAGACTCAGAGGAGGAGAGTTGTTTTACCTGAGTTAGACTCAGAGGAGGAGAGTTGTTTTACCTGAGTTAGACTCAGAGGAGGAGAGTTGTTTTACCTGAGTTAGACTCAGAGGAGGAGAGTTGTTTTACCTGAGTTAGACTCAGAGGAGGAGAGTTGTTTTACCTGAGTTAGACTCAGAGGAGGAGAGTTGTTTTACCTGAGTTAGAGTCAGAGGAGGAGAGTTGTTTTACCTGAGTTAGACTCAGAGGAGGAGAGTTGTTTTACCTGAGTTAGAGTCAGAGGAGAGTTGTTTTACCTGAGTTAGACTCAGAGGAGGAGAGTTGTTTTACCTGAGTTAGACTCAGAGGAGGAGAGTTGTTTTACCTGAGTTAGACTCAGAGGAGGAGAGTTGTTTTACCTGAGTCAGAGTCAGAGGAGAGTTGTTTTACCTGAGTCAGACTCAGAGGAGGAGAGTTGTTTTACCTGAGTTAGACTCAGAGGAGGAGAGTTGTTTTACCTGAGTCAGAGTCAGAGGAGAGTTGTTTTACCTGAGTCAGAGTCAGAGGAGGAGAGTTGTTTTACCTGAGTCAGAGTCAGAGGAGGAGAGTTGTTTTACCTCAGTCAGAGTCAGAGGAGGAGAGTTGTTTTACCTGAGTTAGAGTCAGAGGAGGAGAGTTGTTTTACCTGAGTTAGACTCAGAGGAGGAGAGTTGTTTTACCTGAGTTAGACTCAGAGGAGGAGAGTTGTTTTACCTGAGTCAGACTCAGAGGAGAGTTGTTTTACCTGAGTCAGAGTCAGAGGAGGAGAGTTGTTTTACCTGAGTTAGACTCAGAGGAGGAGAGTTGTTTAACCTGAGTGGAGAGTGGAGGTCAGTGAGTCATGGTGCTGAGATGTGTTATAGTGTCAGTTCCATGCTGGGCTATAGATAAAGGCGATTAGCCCCAAACTGCCAGCTCAGAGCCTCAGAGGTCGTGAGGGGGAAGTCACTGATATCGACTCAGTGCTGCTGGAGTGAACAGCTACTCTGCTCCCTGCCCACACACTTTCTCTCTCCTCTCACTCTCTCTCCATTTCTCTTTATCTCTGTCCCCCTCTCTCTCTCTCTCTCTCTCTCTGTCTCTATTTCTCTCCTTTATCTCTGTCTCTCTCTCTCTCTCTATCAGTTTTTTACTTTCACCGGCCATCTTATTTGACCCGTCCCTCACAATGTCCCTCCATGCTGGAAGGCTTGACATCTCATCGCTCTGCACAGTTCCTCTTCTTCCACTCTGCTGTTCCAGCCCCTAAATCTCCAGCTGCGTTTCCACAGTGACTCTGTGTTTAAAGTGCCACCTTCTCTCTCTCTCTCTCTCTCTCTCCCTTTTTACACAACACAATGGCTGCACCGATCGATCGGCCGCTCGGATCATAAATCCTCCACTAAATAGGTCGTCGGTGATCGGTTCATGACCTTTTTAAGTGCCCACTTCAAAACAAATGGGACAGTTAAACATCAATTGAGAGTTACAGTAAATGTATGTCTGCCATTAAAAAAGTACCAGTTGTTAGCAGAAAGTCTGGCTACAATCAGCGATCAGACTGCTGCTCACAGTCAAGCCTGAACCTACTGTACAATACGGACCAGCTCGAGCCCGAGCTTCCAGACCACAAGAGGATGGAAGACCTGGACCTGGACGTTTGGTCCTCCTGCCGCGCAACGCGGAAGACCGCAGAAGGGACACAGGCGCGCGGCACGCATGAGTTGGCGTGAGTTTGGTCACAGCCAAAAAAAAAGAAAAGTGCGCCCATGGCGCAACGTCTCCAGAGTCGCCACCCTAGAAATGAGTGAGCGAACCGTGTGATATTTCTAGTTATTAATTATTATTAGTATTATTATTATTATTATTAATAATAATTTATTTATTCATGAAGGTTTTTCGTATTTTGCTCCCATTTTCTCCCCAATTGTACTTGGCCAATTCCCCCTGCTGTCCCGGTCATTGCTCCTCCCCCTCTGCTGGTCTGGGGGAAGTTGTAGATTAGCACGTGCTTCCTCCGATACATGTGCAGTCGCTTCTTTTCGCCTGGCAGGACGTAGCGCATGCTAGGATCACGCTATCCCCCCCAGTTCCCCTCACCCCCGAACAGGCCCACTGACCAACCAGAGGAAGCACTAGTGCAGCAGCAACCAGGACACATACCCTTAATGCAGCTTCCCACCCACAGACACGGCCAATTGTGCCTGTATGGACGGGGGGTTAAAACCTGCGACCCTCATTTTGGTAGGCAGGGAAGCTACTGTGCCAGACGCCCATATAGAGTATATTTTGTATGTCGCCGTCGAGTCATAGGTGACATTATGCCATTTACAGAGTCATACATATTTGCAGTCAATATTCTATACAATGTTAATGACAATGTATTGAATCTCTCTCTCTCATGTGTCTTAAGATTGTCTTTCTTCTTCTATGTAGCTGTTTGTTGCCTCCTGCTGACACATTCCTCTGTTGTCTCTTTGATGCTGAAGTAGAAAGCAGCCGCGTGTCTCCTGTGTCCTCTGCGTCTGACACCGCTGACACCTGTCTCTGGCTTTAGCATCAAAGACGGAGCAATATGAAAGACACCCGATGAAGGGTTAGGGCAAGTGGAGTGCTACTGGGATAGCTATACTTTTGTGCGCATGTATTTTTTTACTATATAAGTAAGATCAAACATTCCAAATATATTGTGAGTAAATAAAGATTGAAGGGAAATGCCATCCAAGAATTCACAGATTTTATTTGTCTACAGCAGCTTGTCTCGATCAGTAGTTCACGTCAAGGACCCCAAAACTGAGACAAATGAAAGATTTTGTCCCAGGGTCCCTCATCTGATAAGATTTGAGCTTTTGTGATGATGACCCTCCCACTCTCATGGCTCTGTCTTGCAGGGAGGGGCCTGGTGTTGGGGTCGTTAGGCTGATTGGGTGCACCTAGGGTGACTGTACAGTACAGTGGAGTACAGGCTAGTTAAGTGTTGGTAGTAAGGATTTTGAATTCTAACAGGCTCACAGCACATCCTGTTGTGTTTCTGACTTGGATTGTGGTTCTTTTGATTCATCAAAACAATCAAAATCCTTACTACTGTACAGTCAAACCTAGTGACATCATCTAGCGGCGCCCTAGTTGGCGAAAAGCTGAAAAGTCTTTCTAGCAAATCGAGGTACATTTCAGACTTGAAAGCTGTGTCCTGTCTTGTCTGAGGTGACATGCACATGAAGTCACATGATCAAATGTGTCATATCCTCTTTAACTTCACACGTGGAGTGGTGGACAAGTTAAAGAGGCACTATGCAGTCTGCAGTGAATTGTTTCATGTCAATTCAGTCAATAAATACACATAATTCCCTCTTTAACGTGAGGTATCGTAGATGACATTTCTTGCAATGTATCGATTATCGCAGAATCGCTGTATCGTGATACCATCGTTATCGTGGGCCAAGTATCGTGATAGTATCGTATCGTGAGTTTCCCACCCCTAGTCCCAAAGAGAACATGCTTTAATCTGTGATGTCCTCAGCATGTACACCCTGCAGCTGCTCCACTCACTACAATTGTCTTCTTTCTCTTTTTTTTTTGCTTGACGCCCACATCAGCATGTTTGTATAAACATGTCTAAAATGAAGCAGGTTTTACAGGAGAATGGGAACAGTAAAATCTTGCATACTGTTTCAGTTAGTTTCCATCTTTGTGAATTGATACTGGCTCTTGTTGTAGCCTACGATGGTGGGGAATTATTATTCACTGACTGAACTGATTCCAACAAATACTATTTGATCATACTATACTATTTCTACGCTGGTTTAGGGTTTCTTTTGGAAACCAGTGAGTATTTACAAATGCAATCTCTGCTGCACTGGGTGCATGGTACAGTAGATGTGGATGGTAAATGTCTGCTGCAGCTACTGTTAGTTTAAACAGTCAGCTGCTCCTGCATGAGCAGAGCACTTTAGTGCTGCAGCTCCTCCTCTGTCTCATAAGACTGCAGCTACAGTATCTATCAAGTCAATGTTCTGATACTTATTTTGAGTCAAAAGCTACAAGAGGTGATCAATGATACACACCTGCCCCCTCCCCCGCACATCCCCCCCCCCCCGCTCCCCAGCACAGCCCCGCCCCTCCCCCGCACAGCCCCTCCCCCCCCCCCCCCCGCACAGCCCCCCCCCCCCCCCCCCCCCCCGCTCCCCAGCACAGCCCCTCCGCCTCCCCCGCACAGCCCCTCCCCAGCACAGCCCTCCCCCTCCCTCCGCACAGCCCCTCCCCTCCCTCCGCACAGCCCCGCCCCCTCCCCAGCACAGGTGCCCTGAAGGTGCTGAATAGGTCTGTTTGCATCCTAGGAAGGAGAGCAATGGAGAAAGTGTGTGCAGTAAAGTTTCTGTTCTGTTGTCTCCTCTCCTCCACTCTCCTATCCCTCCCCTTTCCTTCCTCTCCTCTCGTCTCCTCCCCTCTCCTCCCCTCCTCTTCCTTCTCCTCCCCTCCCCTCCCCTCTCCTCCCCTCCCCTCCCCTCTCCTCCCCTCTCCTCTCCTCTCCTCTCCTCCCCTCCTCTTCCCTCCCCTCCCCTCCCCTCTCCTCTCCTCCCCTCCTCTTCCTTCTCCTCCCCTCCCCTCTCCTCCCCTCCCCTCCCCTCTCCTCCCCTCCCCTCTCCTCCCCTCTCCTCTACTCTCCTCCCCTCCTCTTCCTTCTCCTCCCCTCCCCTCTCCTCCCCTCCCCTCCCCTCCCCTCTCCTCTCCTCCCCTCCCCTCCCCTCCCCTCTCCTCCCCTCTCCTCTCCCCTCCTCTCCTCTCCTCCTCTTCCCTCTCCTCTCCTCCACTCTGCTCCCCCCTCCCCTCACCTACCCATCCCTTCTCCACTCTGCTCCCCTCCCCTCTCCTCCCCTCCTCTTCCCTCTCCTCTCCTCCACTCTGCTCCCCCCTCCCCTCTCCTACCCCTCCCTTCTCCTCCACTCTCCTCCCCTCCCCTCCCTTCCCCTCCCCTCCCCTCCCCTCCTCTTCCCTCTCCTCTCCTCCGCTATGTTTTATACTGTTATAATTGAAACAGATGAAACCACACACACTCTGGCTCAGATGCAAAGATATGACATTATAACTCCTACGACTTGACAAAGGCCACCAGGCTGAAACGTTGTCTTGTCTATTAAATCTTTGCATCTGAGCCAGAGTGTGCGGGTTTCATCTTTCTCAATGGATTTGTGCCCGTGACCAGCAGCACCACCAGCACCTCACCGATAGTTTACGCTGTGTGTTTTCTTCACTTTGATATATTGTTATAATAACGCTCTCCCTATCAATACGATACACACCACCCTAATACCAACATCGTATCAGTGCCCAGCGGAAGTATTTCAACTGCTTTCTTTCAACACAGACATGTGTTGTGTTCCTTGTTGTCGGTGTGGCCATGGGGCCCTCAGGGACATCAGACCAGGGGCCCGAGCATCTCAGGTGGCTGGATCACTGTCAGAGCATGGCAGGCTGGAGCTGACAGACAGCAGCACAATGTATCTGAAGAGAAACATGCAGTGAGAGAGGACCACCAACCTGGACCTTACTGGAGCATGGTGCTGGCTTACCTCGTCTGGAAGTCTATGGGTTATTTGTATGGGGGTTTTGGTTAGATGCCTGAAATCAGGTCTGTGGTTAATACGAGTCTATGAAGGTGAGACCTTTGTGTTCAACAAGATCAGCTTCACAAATGAACACCACTTTTCTGATTTTTCAAGCGTAAATGCAAAATAAACCATTGATTTCGAAACCAGGCACCCAGGCGATGCTAACTTCTGGGTTTTACAACTCATTCATGCAGCACTCTATATATTGAGTTTAATTGTAAAAAAAAAAAAAAAAAGTATTTTCTACCTCAAATTCATCTGTCAATGTTTGAAAAACACAGATGGGATTGTGTGTTGAAAAAACATTGTGTTTTGTCAGCTAATGTGTTGAGATGACTCATAGCTTCAACAGTACGATGTGCATGACTTTATTACAAGCACTCGTGTTT
>NC_139643.1:23033656-23043656 GCF_964638095.1 Poromitra crassiceps | reverse complement strand
TTCGTGTGTGTGTGTGTGTGTGTGTGTGTGAGAGAGCGAGAGAGAGCTGGTAGTTTTCCTCTTGGAGCTCATCAGTTCATATCCACCACCCACCCCACCACAGCGTGCAGTAAATAGAGTCTCCGCCACTCGTTGAGAAATGGCACAATTATCCCCCGCTGCTGAAATATGGGCCAGGATGCACCACTGCTTCTTCCCTACAGCGTGTGTGTGTGTGTGTGCGTGTGTGTGTGTGTGTGTGTGTGTGTGTGTGTGTGTGTGTGTGTGTGTGTGTGTGTGTGTGTGTGTGTGTGTGCGTGCGTGCGTGCGTGCGTGTCACACCTACATGCAGAGCTGGCCCACACACACACACACACAAAGTCAGGCATAAATTCACACACACACACACACACACACACACACACACACACACACACACACACACACACACACACACACAAAGTCAGGCATAAATTCATACACACACACACAAAATGCATATACACACTCAGAGAATGGCATACACACACATGCACTTAGTGTGTAGCAGTATATACGGCACATCCCTCTCCTACACGCAGTGCAGGATGTAGCCATTTTTAGCTGACTAGCCGCTAGTATTTTTCCCTCTGTCCATCTGTCAGTAGTAGGGGTGTCACGATAGACTCAGTTCACGATACGATACGATACACGATATTGGGTTCACGATAACGATACGATACGATATTTTAACAATATTTTTTTTGCGATCAATTTGTAAGTTGAGTAATTTCACCGTTTTCATCCTCCGTGTCTGTAACGTCCCTCGTCTGTTCAAACAAAGCAATGAAAAGGAGAGCGAGCATGCAATCAGATGCAGATCAGTGCCACCATGTTCAGCTTCTTTTTCTCGCGATATGAGATTTCATCTCAACGATACATATTGTCACGTTTTGATATCGCGATATATTGTGGGACGATATATTATGACATCCCTAGTCAGTAGGTCTGGTCTGTTGCTCGGTCAGTTATAACACACCACACCATCTGTCAGTAGGTCAGGTCTGTTGCTCGGTCAGTTATAACACACCACACTGTGCATAGAGCTGTGGGACACATAGCAAAATACCTGTGTTTCTCGCACAGCTTAAGCTCACTTGATGCAGGGGTCCTGGGTTCTAATCCCTGCTTGACAAATGAGGCTTTAGTATTTGGTTTCACAGAGTTCAATAGGTCACAGATGATCACAGATGATCACAGATGATCACAGATTACCTGCTTGGTTTTGTGTTATTTCACTGCCAGAGAAAATGTAGTTGTTTGGTTAATAGAGGTCCTGAATTGGAAGCTGACATCCTTAATGTGTTCAGTCTTTCAGCTGCAAATTAATAGTGGATGTTGGGGTTATCGGAAATATTGCTACAGTGTTTGGAGCTGTTATTTACCAGGTTATATTACACAATACAATAAATTGTTATTTTTTTTGTTATCTCCTTGGAAAAACAACTTTTTGTTCATGGTGGAAATTTGCGACACAGACACAATTAATCAGTTAAAGTGACTGCAGATTGAACGTAGATGCTGATATCGCAACACAACTCCCTAAGATAAGTCTTAAAGACTGTTCAGTGACTCCGTCAGATGTCAGAGGGCTGCTGCACATTGAAGCCAGCCGTACACATCATGTTATTAACCTCAAAATAGGTCTCTTTCCAATGACTTTTGACATTTGTGCCGCCACTTTGCAAATTGCTAGTTGCAGCTAAATGGCCAAAAGTATGGAAAATCAGACACGCAGTCTACTTGAACCACGGGATAGCAATGTGAGTGAATTGCCTCCACGAGTCAAAAGGTGCTATGAGTCCAAAATGCTAAAATAGCCGTTTGTGTTTTCTCTTCCTCTGCAGGTATGGAAAAATAGTGTCAACCAAGGCCATTCTGGATAAGAACACCAACCAGTGCAAAGGTACGTCACTACGTCGCCTGTCTTCGCCCCATCCTGTTTGAGCGCTGCCGGCCATCACTCTCAGGACTGCGTCTTGTCACAGGAAGTGCACACCGAGCCCCGTGGCGTGAACGTAGACGTCAGCTGAGGAAGCCTCGCCCTGTAAATCACTCATTTAGCAAGTAGCTGGCTTAGTGCTGCAGGAAGGCTCGGGGTAAACAGATGATAAGCAGGCAGCCAGCAACTGTCTCAGCCCCTCCCGTCCCCTATCTCCTCCTCCATTTCCTCCTCTGTCATCTCCGAGACAATCTTTTGCAAAGTGTGTGTCTGTGAAGGGTCCATTAGTGTCTGTCTGCACAGCAAACGCTGCTGCACACGAGCACTGATCACGTTAGTGGCTCATTTTCAAATGACTAGTGGACCCGTGGGAGTGAGACCCCCCTCTGGGATTTAGACCCCCTCCTGGTACCCAACGGACCAGGGTAGCAATTTAACTTTTTTTTAACAAGGGCTTTTTTTGCCCCTGTGAAATATGTTTCGGGGGCATTTTTTATAAATTCCGGGGCAAATTTTGAATCAAATGTTGGGAAATAGCTTGCCGTAGTTCCTCTATGTTGCATGACAGAGCAATATTCAATAACTTGTATCCAATCTTATTTATTTTATTATTTTATTTCTAAAAGTAATCAAAAATACTAGACAGCTTTCATTGAAACAAGCTGATAAAACATGTGTTAGGCCTATATCCTTATTTCTCTACTCTTTCCGCTACATGAGCGTAACAGGGGTCACCTGTAGGCATCAAGAGTTTTGAAGGGCTCACGAGCCAAAAGCTTGAGAACCACTGGTCTAGTGAGTAGACGAATATGACCAAATAAAAATGAGGGATGCACCGATTGCACAATTTTGGGTCGATACCAATTTGTTGTTGTTGTTGTTACTTATTCTCCCTTTTGTGACAGGGAAACAAAAACAAATCTTCATTTTAAACAAATAGGCCTAACTAGGGGTGTCACGATACACTCAGTTCACGATACGATACGTATCACGATACTGGGTTCACGATAACGATACGATACGATACGATTTTAACAATATTTTTTTAAACTTGAATAATGACAATATATGACTGGAAAAGTAGTATTTTATTTGAAATGCACAAATACAAAACATGCTGTTGTGGGAAATTGTTATTACAATAACAACTAGAAAAAACATGAGATTGGAGATAAGGCTTATCTTGAAATAGAATGAGTTACACCGTCACTTAGATTTACTTTGAACTAAAAGGTTTCTCAGCAGTATAAATTCTCATTATGCATCTTCAGTTTTTCTTCAAACTCAAACAACAAGACTTTTCTTATCTATTTTTTAATGCATCTTCAGTTTTTCCTGTCAAGTAAACAGTTTTGCCAGAAACTCAATTGAATGGTTTCTCTCCTGTATAACTTCTCATGTGTCTCTTCAGAGACTTGTTCAACTGAACTACTTTCCACACATTGAACTTCAACAAACAAAGACGTTTCTTAGTCTATTTTTTGGGGGGGGGGGGGGGGGGGGAAGTTTTTTTTTTTTTTTTTTGCGATATGAGATTTCATCTCAACGATACATATCGTGACGTTTTACTATCGCGAAATTTCGTGGGACGATATATTGTGACACCCCTAGGCCTAACTGATATCGTCTTTCAGCCCATCACACTATCTTTGGTTGGGCACAAATGCAATCATACAAATTTAATTATGAAACAAAATACCTTTAATATAACATTTTTCCACATGTCAAAGATTCTTGTTTGAAAAATAACTTTCAAAGCCTTTTTAGCCTGCTATACAACTACCTACTCAACGTTGAATGTCTCAGATTACCAACAGCGTTTAGCAATGGTGGGGTTTTATTTTGAAAATCCCGACCGGAGGTGTTGTCGTATAGTGCTTGGTTTTCTCTTTTTACAGTCTATAGTTTTCACACAGCGTTTTATTTTGAAAGTAACGGCTGGAGGTGCCGTGTAGTTGTCGTCGCTAGTTTGACGCTGCCGAGTGCAGCCAGAACGCAGAATTAAATGGAAGAAACTGTCTATGTCTTCCTCCATCACGGACCAACTCCTGTTCTGTGTTTATTGACGTGCGTGGATTGTGTTGTTGATATGGAAATGGACAATTTAACGCACACATTCACCTTTATCCCGTCATGGAAACCTGTGCATGCATGCTGGATTGATTGACAAATGCCAGCGGCCACGGTGTGAAAAGGAACAGCAGAGAGGGGAAGAGCGTGCTTCAGTTTGAACGTCTGTCTGTGTTCACCACCCTGTCTCTGTCAGGGGGGGAAGGCATACAGAGTGCCCGGGTGACTACCGTACTACTACTACTGGTGCCAGGACACGCTTTGCAAACAGTCATTTTAACATACAGAAAGTTAACTCATTCTTTTACCAGGGCAAAAAAAGCCCCCGTCATCCCAATTCCAAGATTTTTTACGGGCAAAATGCCCCGAGCCCCCGCTAATATATATATATATATATATATATATATATACATACATACATACATTTATTTTGGGGCATTTTTGCCTTTATTTAGATAGGACAGTAGGCAGACAGGAAAGGATGGGGAGAGAGAGAGAGGGGATTCACATGCGGCAAAGGACCTCGGGTGGGATTTGAACCTGCGTCCGTGGTACCAGGTGAGAGCCACCAGGACGCACAAGACTCATATTCATCATCAATCACTGATGATATCACTAATATGTATAGAATTAGAGATGTCACCAGTGATGTCACTCGAACACTCAGTGATGATGTCATCAGTGAGTGATGTCATCAGTGCTGATGTTCCTCAGGGAAATCATTAGGTAATTATGGCAATTAATGGGCCCTAATGACCTAAGTCAAAAATCCGGCTCCGTGAGGTCACCCGCAGGGTTCCTCTTTACACTTACTTCCTGAAAGATTCAGCCTGATCGCACGTCAAAACGGCAAAGCTGTGGCCGAACACAATTGTGCTCGCAGACAGACAGACAGACAGACATTCAGGGTTTGGTCGCACACACACACTTCTGCACACATTTACATGTGCGCACACACATACTCGGGCCCTGGACCAATTAGAAGGTGAACAAGCTAGTTGGGATGAGATACACGTTAATTACTAGTTATCACCACTCTCACCTTCTTGTGCTTGGCTCTGTCCTCACTTCAGCCGACAGCCACGCTACGCTGCCTGTAAACACATTTCACAAGCTTTTTTCCCTTTTCTCCAATCAGTCGCTAATGGTGAAGACCAGCTTGAGTCTGAGTGGAGAGAGAGAGAGAGAGAGAGAGACAGAGAGAGAGAGAGAGGGAGAGAGAGAGAGAGCGAGAGAGACAGAGAGAGGGAGAGAGAGAGACAGAGAGAGAGAGAGAGAGAGAGAGAGACAGAGAGAGGGAGAGAGAGAGACAGAGAGAGAGAGAGAGAGAGAGAGAGAGACAGAGAGAGAGAACGCCAGAGAGAAGGAGAGAAGAAGAGAGGGTTAGAGACGAAGAAGAAGAAGAAAAACAGATTAGTCTGCTACTTGCCCCGAGGTGTCTGGCAGCTTGGTGTTTAAGAGCTATTGAAGTTCCATCAATAGTTTTAATTGCTTTCCGTGGCTTCCCGGGCTCTGAAGTGTGGCCTCTCAAGGTGAAGCTGCCTTCTTAACCTGCACTGCACACCTGGCTTCATCCTGCCAGGCAGGCTGTGCTGTGCTGTGCTGCTGTGTGGGGGGTCAAACGTCGACGAAAAAGAAACTCAAGTCTTTTTTTTCGAGGCTGTTTATCTGGACCGTCCCTCTGCTTGTGACTCCTGTGGGTGCTGTGGCGGACGTGTTGTCAGGATGGCCCCCGCAGGTCACAGCAGAGAGGGTGGATTAGAGAGGAGGTGAGCTGGCCTCAGACAGGACATGGAGGGAGAGAGGAGAAGTGGAGGTGAGGAGGTCCATGATGGCCAGAGGAAGATAAAGCAGAGGAAGAAGGGGGGCGGAGCTCTGGCTGTGATGAGATGGACTGGGCTGCATGACCGCTTGCTTACCCCCTCCCTGTGTCCAGCTGCTGCGCCAGAAATCAGCTCCGCTTGGCCTTCTGTTGTGTGGGAGGCCATGTTTCCCATACCTCACCCTCCTGGAATGCAGCGCTGCCCACATGCCAAGAACCAAATATAAGCGGGCGCTGTTTTATGAGTGGAAAGGAAGGTCCTGCCTCCTACCCAGAGAGAGAGAGGAGGGGGGGGGGGGGGGGGGGGGGGGGATAGTCCTGCCTCCTACCCAGAGAGAGAGAGAGGAGGGGGGGGAGGATAGTCCTGCCTCGTACCCAGAGAGAGAGAGAGGAGGGGGGGGGGGGGAGGATAGTCCTGCCTCGTACCCAGAGAGAGAGAGAGGAGGGGGGGGGGAGGATAGTCCTGCCTCGTACCCAGAGAGAGAGAGAGGAGGGGGGGGGAGGATAGTCCTGCCTCCTACCCAGAGAGAGAGAGAGGAGGGGGGGGAGGATAGTCCTGCCTCGTACCCAGAGAGAGAGAGAGGAGGGGGGGGGGGGGGGATAGTCCTGCCTCCTACCCAGAGAGAGAGAGAGGAGGGGGGGGAGGATAGTCCTGCCTCCTACCCAGAGAGAGATAGAGGAGGGGGGGGAGGATAGTCCTGCCTCCTACCCAGAGAGAGAGAGAGGAGGGGGGAGGATAGTCCTGCCTCGTACCCAGAGAGAGAGAGAGGAGGGGGGAGGATAGTCCTGCCTCGTACCCAGAGAGAGAGAGAGGAGGGGGGGGGGAGGATAGTCCTGCCTCGTACCCAGAGAGAGAGAGAGGAGGGGGGGGAGGATAGTCCTGCCTCGTACCCAGAGAGAGAGAGAGGAGGGGGGGGAGGATAGTCCTGCCTCCTACCCAGAGAGAGAGAGAGGAGGGGGGGGGGAGGATAGTCCTGCCTCGTACCCAGAGAGAGAGAGAGGAGGGGGGGGAGGATAGTCCTGCCTCGTACCCAGAGAGAGAGAGAGGAGGGGGGAGGATAGTCCTGCCTCCTACCCAGAGAGAGAGAGAGGAGGGGGGGGAGGATAGTCCTGCCTCGTACCCAGAGAGAGAGAGAGGAGGGGGGAGGATAGTCCTGCCTCGTACCCAGAGAGAGAGAGAGGAGGGGGGGAAGGATAGTCCTGCCTCCTACCCAGAGAGAGAGAGAGGAGGGGGGGGGGAGGATAGTCCTGCCTCCTACCCAGAGAGAGAGAGAGGAGGGGGGAGGATAGTCCTGCCTCGTACCCAGAGAGAGAGAGAGGAGGGGGGAGGATAGTCCTGCCTCGTACCCAGAGAGAGAGAGAGGAGGGGGGGGAGGATAGTCCTGCCTCCTACCCAGAGAGAGAGAGAGGAGGGGGGAGGATAGTCCTGCCTCGTACCCAGAGAGAGAGAGAGGAGGGGGGGAGGATAGTCCTGCCTCCTACCCAGAGAGAGAGAGAGGAGGGGGGGGAGGATAGTCCTGCCTCCTACCCAGAGAGAGAGAGAGGAGGGGGGAGGATAGTCCTGCCTCGTACCCAGAGAGAGAGAGAGGAGGGGGGGAGGATAGTCCTGCCTCGTACCCAGAGAGAGAGAGAGGAGGGGGGGGGGAGGATAGTCCTGCCTCCTACCCAGAGAGAGAGAGAGGAGGGGGGGGAGGATAGTCCTGCCTCGTACCCAGAGAGAGAGAGAGGAGGGGGGGGAGGATAGTCCTGCCTCGTACCCAGAGAGAGAGAGAGGAGGGGGGAGGATAGTCCTGCCTCGTACCCAGAGAGAGAGAGAGGAGGGGGGGAAGGATAGTCCTGCCTCCTACCCAGAGAGAGAGAGAGGAGGGGGGGGGAGGATAGTCCTGCCTCCTACCCAGAGAGAGAGAGAGGAGGGGGGAGGATAGTCCTGCCTCGTACCCAGAGAGAGAGAGAGGAGGGGGGAGGATAGTCCTGCCTCGTACCCAGAGAGAGAGAGAGGAGGGGGGGGAGGATAGTCCTGCCTCCTACCCAGAGAGAGAGAGAGGAGGGGGGAGGATAGTCCTGCCTCGTACCCAGAGAGAGAGAGAGGAGGGGGGGAGGATAGTCCTGCCTCCTACCCAGAGAGAGAGAGAGGAGGGGGGGGAGGATAGTCCTGCCTCCTACCCAGAGAGAGAGAGAGGAGGGGGGAGGATAGTCCTGCCTCGTACCCAGAGAGAGAGAGAGGAGGGGGGGAGGATAGTCCTGCCTCGTACCCAGAGAGAGAGAGAGGAGGGGGGGGGGGAGGATAGTCCTGCCTCGTACCCAGAGAGAGAGAGAGGAGGGGGGGGAGGATAGTCCTGCCTCGTACCCAGAGAGAGGAGGGGGGGGAGGATAGTCCTGCCTCCTACCCAGAGAGAGAGAGAGGAGGGGGGGAGGGATAGTCCTGCCTCGTACCCAGAGAGAGAGAGAGGAGGGGGGGAGGATAGTCCTGCCTCCTACCCAGAGAGAGAGAGAGGAGGGGGGAGGATAGTCCTGCCTCCTACCCAGAGAGAGAGAGAGAGGAGGGGGGGAGGATAGTCCTGCCTCGTACCCAGAGAGAGAGAGAGGAGGGGGGGAGGATAGTCCTGCCTCGTACCCAGAGAGAGAGAGAGGAGGGGGGGGGGGGGGGGATAGTCCTGCCTCGTACCCAGAGAGAGAGGAGGGGGGGGGATGATAGTCCTGCCTCGTACCCAGAGAGAGAGAGGAGGGGGGGGGGGGGGGTAGTCCTGTCTCGTACCCAGAGAGAGAGGAGGGGGGGGGGGATAGTCCTGCCTCATACCCAGAGAGAGAGGAGGATAGTCCTGCCTCGTACCCAGAGAGAGAGGAGGGGGGGGGAGGATAGTCCTGCCTCGTACCCAGAGAGAGGAGGAGGAGGAGGGGGGGTAGTCCTGCCTCATACCCAGAGAGAGAGAGGGGGGTGGGGGGTAGTCCTGCCCTCGTACCCAGAGAGAGAGGAGGGGGGGGAGGATAGTCCTGCCTCATACCCAGAGAGAGAGGAGGGGGGGGGGGAGGATAGTCCTGCCTCGTACCCAGAGAGAGGAGGAGGAGGAGGGGGGGTAGTCATGCCTCCTACCCACAGAGAGAGAGAGGAGGGGGGGGGGGAGGATAGTCCTGCCTCCTACCCAGAGAGAGAGAGAGGAGGGGGGGGGAGGATAGTCCTGCCTCGTACCCAGAGAGAGAGAGAGGAGGGGGGGGGGGGTAGTCCTGCCTCGTACCCAGAGAGAGAGGAGGGGGCGGGGGGGATAGTCCTGCCTCATACCCAGAGAGAGAGGAGGATAGTCCTGCCTCGTACCCAGAGAGAGAGGAGAGGGGGGGGGGGAGGATAGTCCTGCCTCGTACCCAGAGAGAGGAGGAGGAGGAGGGGGGGTAGTCCTGCCTCATACCCAGAGAGAGAGAGGGGGGTGGGGGGTAGTCCTGCCCTCGTACCCAGAGAGAGAGGAGGGGGGGGAGGATAGTCCTGCCTCATACCCAGAGAGAGAGGAGAGGGGGGGGGGGGGAGGATAGTCCTGCCTCGTACCCAGAGAGAGGAGGAGGAGGAGGGGGGGTAGTCCTGCCTCGTACCCAGAGAGAGAGGGGGGTGGGGGGTAGTCCTGCCCTCGTACCCAGAGAGAGAGGAGGGGGGGGGGAGGATAGTCCTGCCTCATACCCAGAGAGAGAGGAGAGGGGGGGGGGGGGGAGGATAGTCCTGCCTCGTACCCAGAGAGAGGAGGAGGAGGAGGGGGGGTAGTCCTGCCCTCGTACCCAGAGAGAGAGGAGGGGGGGGAGGATAGTCCTGCCTCATACCCAGAGAGAGAGAGGAGGGGGGGGGAGGATAGTCCTGCCTCGTACCCAGAGAGAGAGAGGAGGGGGGGGAGGATAGTCCTGCCTCATACCCAGAGAGAGAGAGGAGGGGGGGGAGGATAGTCCTGCCTCGTACCCAGAGAGAGAGAGGAGGGGGGGAGGATAGTCCTGCCTCCTACCCAGAGAGAGAGAGGAGGGGGGGAGGTGGAGGAGGGTGAGATGTATACAAAGAGCAGGAAAGACTGTGAGGAGAAGGCGTTAGTAGTATTAACCTCCAAATGTCAATCCGATTTCTTCAGTGTTTTAAAGAGAAGTTGAAGCGATGAGAGATGCATGTATGTGTTTGTGTT
>NC_139643.1:23008656-23028656 GCF_964638095.1 Poromitra crassiceps | reverse complement strand
AGCGATATGAGTTGGTTCAAAGCAAGGTTATAGCTTGTCAGTAAAAACCCCGTGTAAATAATGTTTAGCAAATTCTAAATGCACAGCCTCAGTTTATGCACAGTCCTCTTTGCCTTCTTTTTGTCCGGCCCCACACATTAACCCATTGATACCTGATGCAGCATGTGTGTGTGTATCCCTTTAAGACCTCTTAAAGGGATACACACACACACATGCTGCATCAGGTATCAATGGGTTAAGTGAAATTGCTAATATGAAAAGTGAATCGATGTGGCCGTGCTGCGAGCTGCATATGGAGCCATGCCTGCACACACAGTGTCATTTAAAAGCTTGACCATTACAATGTGAAGCATCCCTGGCTCTCACCGCAGAAGGGGGCTAATGGAGAAATATGGCCGGTGTTACATTCCATAGAAAACAGATTTATTGCTTACATCAGTGGCTGAGTGGAGTATTGCACGCGCATGAGGGCTATTATTGATGAATGGGGTGACGCTCTCTGAAAAGGCCTGTTTCTCATTGGCTCGTGCGTGCGTGTGTGTGTGTGTGTGTGTGTGTGTGTGTGTTTTGGCGGAGGGGCGTGGCGGCCGGGCGGGGTTGGGTGGGGTTGGGATGGGATGGTGGGGGCAGAAAACAGAGAGAGTGCTTTTTACATCCGTTATTGGTTTCTCATTAGCCGAGGCCGAGATATAAACATTTGTCTATGTTGCTGCACACGATGCAATTAAGGATTCTCTTTGCACCCCCTCCTCCTCCCCTCCTCCCCTCCTCCCCCCCGCGCCCTTTGAAAGTGAATTACGTGCAGATGAGCATCTCGACTGAAGTGTGGCCAACGACCACGGACCTTTTCCAAATGCCTCTCTTCCCTCAAAGCCATTCCAGAGAGAGGAGGCGAGATGGGCCGCGGGCAGACGGAGACGGAGGGAGGAGCGGCGCGCGCTGTGTCCTGCTTGCGTTGCGTATTAATGACTCTAATTAGCATAATTAGCAATCGTTGAGGGATAATCACATTGATTGGGACGGGTTCAGCATGCAAAACCTCGCTGGATAACACCCGCAGGCTTAGAGTTCCCTGCGTGTCCCCCCCCATTACCCTCCACCCCGCCCCTTCAGTCTCCGTTCCAGTAAGCCCAAAACTCTTTGGCGTTCCAAGTTGGCTGTTCACCAAGGAGGCGTCTGATTGGCCAAAGCTTGTCGTAAATAGCAGCCGGGGCGACCAGCATTCCTCCAGCTCTGACCTTTTGTACCCCCTCCACTTCCTGTGCTGCTCCTGCAGGGAGTGTGCTCGTCGTCATTGTGTCCTTTGTGTGTGTATTTTGAATGCGTGTGTGTGTGTGTGTGTATTTTGAATGCGTGTGTGTGTGTGTGTGTGTGTGTGTGTTTTTAATGCGTGTGTGTGTGTATTTTTAATGCGTGTGTGTGTGTGTATTTTTAATGCGTGTGTGTGTGTGTGTATTTTTATTGTGTGTGTGTGTGTGTGTGTGTGTGTGTGTTTGCGCCTGTGTGTACACACGTGCACGCTCATGAGATTCCACAGCTACAGGATCAGCGGCCCCACGGACCACACACTCCAGTCCTACGAGCCAAGAGCATTCTTTGCACCAAGAGAACCATTTGATATCAATGAGAATTTGCAGAATGTGTTCATATTTAAGGCATTAGCGTCAACTGCCTAATATCTCTCCCGGATCCAAAAGAGAAAAAGTGAACTCCAGCGCTGACAGGCTCTTGGGAAACGTGGATGTAGCTGTCTGTCACCACCAGCACTTTCTTCTCAGGAGGACATTGGCTTCGTAGACATTTGGCAAAACACATCCGAGAAGTGGCGTCCCCCGGTTTGTGCGTCGTTGTTGACGGATGTCCCGCAGGGCACCGGTGGAAGGTTAGGGGGGCGTAGCGCCGGTCATCTCTTATCCCAAAGCCAACCCCCCTGCTGGCGGGGGGGGGGGACCACAATGGGAGACACATGGCCTTCCACTGACCTGCCAAGGCCCCGGCCTCTGCACATCACATGACTAATGATCAGACCCCTGATTAGTTAAGGAAGGCATCAATCATAACGGCGACCAAGAGGAAGGCTAGCTGGAGGCGGCTAGGCCGGTCCTCATGAATGAATAACAGATGCAGGACCAAAAAAAAAAGAAAAAGCGGGTCTGTGTCGTTGTTTTGAGCTATGGAACACTTTGTCCTTGTCAGGATCTTCATGTTTGTCTCTACCTGGAGATTTATTCCTTGTCCCCCCCCCCCCCCCCCCCCCCCACCTCTGAGGCCGCAAGATTTTCATTGATCCTGCTTTGTTCAAATATTGACCCTGTCCTCTCATCCCGGCCTCGCTGCTACCTGACGTGATTACATTGCTTCTTACAAAGTGCTGCTCAAACGGGCAGAACGCAGTGCCACACAAGATGGCACCCAGTGTGAATACTAAAGCAAGGCCATCTGCAGGTGGAGGTAGGATGAAGAGAGAGAGGGCAGTTATTTTACTAAAGCAATGTAATCTCCAGGATGTAGGATGAAGAGAGAGAGGGCAGTTATTTTACTAAAGCAATGCAATCTCCAGGTGGATGTAGGATGAAGAGAGAGAGGGCAGTTATTTTACTAAAGCAATGCAATCTCCAGGTGGATGTAGGATGAAGAGAGAGAGGGCAGTTATTTTACTAAAGCAATGTAATCTCCAGGTGGACGTAGGATGAAGAGAGAGAGGGCAGTTATTTTACTAAAGCAATGTAATCTCCAGGTGGACGTAGGATGAAGAGAGAGAGGGCAGTTATTTTACTAAAGCAATGTAATCTCCAGGTGGACGTAGGATGAAGAGAGAGAGGGCAGTTATTTTACTAAAGCAATGTAATCTCCAGGTGGACGTAGGATGAAGAGAGAGAGGGCAGTTATTTTACTAAAGCAATGTAATCTCCAGGTGGACGTAGGATGAAGAGAGAGAGGGCAGTTATTTTACTAAAGCAATGTAATCTCCAGGTGGACGTAGGATGAAGAGAGAGAGGGCAGTTATTTTACTAAAGTAATGTAATCTCCAGGTGGATGTAGGATGAAGAGAGAGAGGGCAGTTATTTTACTAAAGCAATGTAATCTCCAGGTGGACGTAGGATGAAGAGAGAGAGGGCAGTTATTTTACTAAAGCAATGTAATCTCCAGGTGGACGTAGGATGAAGAGAGAGAGGGCAGTTATTTTACTAAAGCAATGTAATCTCCAGGTGGAGGTAGCATGAAGAGAGAGAGGGCAGTTATTTTACTAAAGCAATGTAATCTCCAGGTGGACGTAGGATGAAGAGAGAGAGGGCAGTTATTTTACTAAAGCAATGTACTCTCCAGGTGGATGTAGGATGAAGAGAGAGAGGGCAGTTATTTTACTAAAGCAATGTAATCTCCAGGTGGATGTAGGATGAAGAGAGAGAGGGCAGTTATTTTACTAAAGCAATGTACTCTCCAGGTGGAGGTAGGATGAAGAGAGAGAGGGCAGTTATTTTACTAAAGCAATGCACTCTGCAGGTGGAGTTAGGATGAAGAGAGAGAGGGCAGTTATTTTACTAAAGCAATGTAATCTCCAGGTGGATGTAGGATGAAGAGAGAGAGGGCAGTTATTTTACTAAAGCAATGTAATCTCCAGGTGGATGTAGGATGAAGAGAGAGAGGGCAGTTATTTTACTAAAGCAATGTAATCTCCAGGTGGATGTAGGATGAAGAGAGAGAGGGCAGTTATTTTACTAAAGCAATGTAATCTCCAGGTGGATGTAGGATGAAGAGAGAGAGGGCAGTTATTTTACTAAAGCAATGTAATCTCCAGGTGGATGTAGGATGAAGAGAGAGAGGGCAGTTATTTTACTAAAGCAAGGCCATCTGCAGGTGGATGTAGGATGAAGAGAGAGAGGGCAGTTATTTTACTAAAGCAATGTAATCTGCAGGTGGATGTAGGATGAAGAGAGAGAGGGCAGTTATTTTACTAAAGCAATGTAATCTCCAGGTGGATGTAGGATGAAGAGAGATAGGGCACTTATTTTACTAAAGCAATGTAATCTGCAGGTGGATGTAGGATGAAGAGAGAGAGGGCAGTTATTTTACTAAAGCAATGTAATCTCCAGGTGGATGTAGGATGAAGAGAGAGAGGGCAGTTATTTTACTAAAGCAATGTAATCTCCAGGTGTATGTAGGATGAAGAGAGAGAGGGCAGTTATTTTACTAAAGCAATGTAATCTGCAGGTGGATGTAGGATGAAGAGAGAGAGGGCAGTTATTTTACTAAAGCAATGTAATCTCCAGGTGGATGTAGGATGAAGAGAGAGAGGGCAGTTATTTTACTAAAGCAATGTAATCTCCAGGTGGATGTAGGATGAAGAGAGAGAGAGGGCAGTTATTTTACTAAAGCAATGTAATATCCAGGTGGATGTAGGATGAAGAGAGAGAGGGCAGTTATTTTACTAAAGCAATGCATTCTGCAGGTGGACGTAGGATGAAGAGAGAGAGGGCAGTTATTTTACTAAAGCAATGTAATCTCCAGGTGGATGTAGGATGAAGAGAGAGAGGGCAGTTATTTTACTAAAGCAATGTAATCTGCAGGTGGATGTAGGATGAAGAGAGAGAGGGCAGTTATTTTACTAAAGCAATGCACTCTGCAGGTGGATGTAGGATGAAGAGAGAGAGGGCAGTTATTTTACTAAAGCAATGTAATCTCCAGGTGGATGTAGGATGACGAGAGAGAGGGCAGTTATTTTACTAAAGCAATGTGATCTCCAGGTGGACGTAGGATGAAGAGAGAGAGGGCAGTTATTTTACTAAAGCAATGTAATCTCCAGGTGGATGTAGGATGAAGAGAGAGAGGGCAGGTTTTTTACTAAAGCAATGTAATCTCCAGGTGGATGTAGGATGAAGAGAGAGAGGGCAGTTGTTTTACTAAAGCAATGCACTCTGCAGGTGGACGTAGGATGAAGAGAGAGAGGGCAGTTATTTTACTAAAGCAATGTAATCTCCAGGTGGACGTAGGATGAAGAGAGAGAGGGCAGTTATTTTACTAAAGCAATGTAATCTCCAGGTGGATGTAGGATGAAGAGAGAGAGGGCAGTTATTTTACTAAAGCAATGTAATCTCCAGGTGGATGTAGGATGAAGAGAGAGAGGGCAGTTATTTTACTAAAGCAATGCACTCTGCAGGTGGATGTAGGATGAAGAGAGAGAGGGCAGTTATTTTACTAAAGCAATGTAATCTCCAGGTGGATGTAGGATGAAGATAGAGAGGGCAGTTATTTTACTAAAGCAATGCACTCTGCAGGTGGATGTAGGATGAAGAGAGAGAGGGCAGTTATTTTACTAAAGCAATGTAATCTCCAGGTGGATGTAGGATGAAGAGAGAGAGGGCAGTTATTTTACTAAAGCAATGTAATCTCCAGGTGGATGTAGGATGAAGAGAGAGAGGGCAGTTATTTTACTAAAGCAATGTAATCTCCAGGTGGACGTAGGATGAAGAGAGAGAGGGCAGTTATTTTACTAAAGCAATGCACTCTGCAGGTGGATGTAGGATGAAGAGAGAGAGGGCAGTTATTTTACTAAAGCAATGTAATCTCCAGGTGGATGTAGGATGAAGAGAGAGAGGGCAGTTATTTTACTAAAGCAATGCACTCTGCAGGTGGATGTAGGATGAAGAGAGAGAGGGCAGTTATTTTACTAAAGCAATGTAATCTCCAGGTGGACGTAGGATGAAGAGAGAGAGGGCAGTTATTTTACTAAAGCAATGTAATCTCCAGGTGGATGTAGGATGAAGAGAGAGAGGGCAGTTATTTTACTAAAGCAATGTAATCTCCAGGTGGACGTAGGATGAAGAGAGAGAGGGCAGTTATTTTACTAAAGCAATGCACTCTGCAGGTGGATGTAGGATGAAGAGAGAGAGGGCAGTTATTTTACTAAAGCAATGTAATCTCCAGGTGGATGTAGGATGAAGAGAGAGAGGGCAGTTATTTTACTAAAGCAATGTAATCTCCAGGTGGATGTAGGATGAAGAGAGAGAGGGCAGTTATTTTACTAAAGCAATGTAATCTCCAGGTGGATGTAGGATGAAGAGAGAGAGGGCAGTTATTTTACTAAAGCAATGCACTCTGCAGGTGGATGTAGGATGAAGAGAGAGAGGGCAGTTATTTTACTAAAGCAATGTAATCTCCAGGTGGATGTAGGATGAAGAGAGAGAGGGCAGTTATTTTACTAAAGCAATGTAATCTCCAGGTGGACGTAGGATGAAGAGAGAGAGGGCAGTTATTTTACTAAAGCAATGTAATCTCCAGGTGGATGTAGGATGAAGAGAGAGAGGGCCGTTATTTTACTAAAGCAATGAAATCTCCAGGTGGATGTAGGATGAAGAGAGAGAGAGGGCAGTTATTTTACTAAAGCAATGAAATCTCCAGGTGGATGTAGGATGAAGAGAGAGAGGGCAGTTATTTTACTAAAGCAATGTAATCTCCAGGTGGAGGTAGGATGAAGAGAGAGAGGGCAGTTATTTTACTAAAGCAATGTAATCTCCAGGTAGATGTAGGATGAAGAGAGAGAGGGCAGTTATTTCGAGGCGAGGTGAAAGAGATGTGTGAAAAAGAACTGCACCTGCGCTTTGTGCAAAAATGTGCTTATACTGCTGGCAGCGACTGGTAGCATAACGAGCAGCTATTCAAGGTTGATGTTTTAACCTGTGTGTGTGTGTGTGTGTGTGTGTGTGTGTGTGTGTGTGTGTGTGCTCGCGTGTGTGTGTGTTCAGTGAGAGATCTATGTGAGGGTTCTGTATAGCCACTCAGCGTTTCGCCCTGGGTCTCAACTTAACAACCTCTTGACAAGTAATTAACACCCTTCAGACCTCCTCCCTTCAGCCCTCAAACCTTCCTCCAGTGCTCCTCACATGTTTGCTCCAAACAATTTAGCTGATTGTTTTTCCAATCTTACGCAAAACGTTCCGCCCGTCGAAATCAATTCAAGACAGCGGCTCGGACATATTCTTTAAACGCTTGAAATACGCGCTTATCTCTGAAGGCTTGTGCGGGTCTGTGAACCACGCTAGACATGTTGAACAGGATTGACCCATTTCTCTTGTATCTCGCATCTCCAGAGAGAGCCTAATGGTAATGTTAGAAGCCAGGTCTCTTGGAACCAGAGTTGTGCTGTAGTTCCAAGTTTCTTTATTTATATAGCCCTAAATCACAAATATGTCTGGAAGGACTTTACAGAGAGTGTGTCTCGCTGGATCTAACCGAGCACAATCAATGAACACAACTCTACAGACTTATAAAAGACAAGCATAGCGAAAGAACACAAGGGAGGCCAGGGCTGATTTTCACAAGACAAACAATCTATTTATTCTACAGCCTATACCCAGTGATACTCAACTTGCGGCCCGGGGGCCAGATGCGGCACGCGACAGGGTGCAGAGTGCCCCCCCCGACCATTTTCGAATAATTTCAACCTTAGTTTTCATTGTGAATTAGAATCTAATTCACAATAAAAACTTAATGTGAAATAAAGTTTGACTGAGCTCCAGCTAAATTGTCAAATACCGCCGTCTGCTCGCTACCCAGGCACTTATGTACTGTATGTACTTAACCTACCTAACTTAACCTAACTAACTATCCGGTGTGCACAACATTGTCAGACTAAACTCCGGCTGACACCCCAAAAACCTACAATCCGCTACAGAAAAATGTATATAGTTTGTTTATTAACTGGCCCCTGGCCTTCTATCATTTCACGAAAGTGGCCCCCGGGCAAAGCAAGTTGAGTATCCCTTCCCTAACCATATTTAATGTGCAGTACGGCAGCTCCACAGTGAGGACTATAAGCCTTGTCTCCAACACAATACACACATTTTGAATACGGCCTTAACAGCCATGCTGGTTTCAGAGCTGAAGATGTACAGTCGTAGCTGTTATAACTATAATGACTGTGAGTGGATATGAATTAATTAAGAAATCAAGCAAGGAGGCTAGGAAAGGAGGCTAGGAAAGGAGGGTAGGAAGACGGCATGAAGGGTGAGAGAAGAAAATAGGGGTGATGATGGATTAGTGTGAACCCGTGTATAGAAATATGATTTGACTTGTGATTGTGAAGATGTTAATCTCTTATACTGTCCATTTCATCCCCTGCCTCAACATGAGCACTATACAGCAAAATGCTTAGAAGTCTCCTTTTTTCATTGTGAATTGGCAAAACTCAATAGAGAAATTGTTAATATAGAATAAGAGAAAAATAAGAGAGAATCTGCAAGCATCACAAATAGTTGAGCCATTTCATCGCTCTGTTTTCTTTGTTATCTATTACTGTAGTTTTCTACCCATATGGATTCATTCTATAGGTACTGTAGGCTGCATGGCTATTACACATATGGATTCATTCTATAGGTACTGTAGGCTGCATGGCTATTAAACATATGGATTCATTCTATAGGTACTGTAGGCTACATGGCTATTAAACATATGGATTCATTCTATAGGTACTGTAGGCTGCATGGCTATTACACATATGGATTCATTCTATAGGTACTGTAGGCTACATGGCTATTAAACATATGGATTCATTCTATAGGTACTGTAGGCTACATGGCTATTACACATATGGATTCATTCTATAGGTACTGTAGGCTACATGGCTATTACACATATGGATTCATTCTATAGGTACTGTAGGCTGCATGGCTATTACACATATGGATTCATTCTATAGGTACTGTAGGCTACATGGCTATTAAACATATGGATTCATTCTATAGGTACTGTAGGCTACATGGCTATTACACATATGGATTCATTCTATAGGTACTGTAGGCTACATGGCTATTACACATATGGATTCATTCTATAGGTACTGTAGGCTGCATGGCTATTAAACACAAGTCATCCATAACACTCACATATGGTTTTGGATGAGGAGGACAGTTTGTCTCCGGCACAATGAGCTGCCAGTGGCCGGCTTGGCCCCGCCCCCTGCCCTCTGTAGGTCCCAGACAAGGACACGTCTCTACCTGGCCCCGCCCCCTGCAGGTCCCAGACAAGGACACGTCTCTACCTGGCCCCGCCCCCTGCAGGTCCCAGACAAGGACACGTCTCTACCTGGCCCCGCCCCCTGCAGGTCCCAGACAAGGACACGTCTCTACCTGGCTCCGCCCCCTGCAGGTCCCGGACAAGGACACGTCTCTACCTGGCCCCCTGCCCTCTGTAGGTCCCAGACAAGGACACGTCTCTACCTGGCTCCGCCCCCTGCAGGTCCCGGACAAGGACACATCTCTACCTGGCCCCCTGCCCTCTGCAGGTACCTGGCCCCCTGCCCTCTGCAGGTCCCGCACAAGGACACGTCTCTACCTGGCCCCCTGCACTCTGCAGGTCCCGCACAAGGACACGTCTCTACCTGGCCCCCTGCCCTCTGCAGGTCCTGGACAAGGACACGTCTCTACCTGGCCCCCTGCCCTCTGCAGGTCCCGCACAAGGACATGTCTCTACCTGGCCCCCTGCCCTCTGCAGGTACCTGGCCCCCTGCTCTCTGCAGGTCCTGGACAAGGACGCGTCTCTACCTGGCCCCCTGCACTCTGCAGGTCCCGGACAAGGACATGTCTCTACCTGGCCCCCTGCCCTCTGCAGGTCCCGCACAAGGACATGTCTCTACCTGGCCCCCTGCCCTCTGCAGGTACCTGGCCCCCTGCTCTCTGCAGGTCCTGGACAAGGACACGTCTCTACCTGGCCCCCTGCTCTCTGCAGGTCCTGGACAAGGACACGTCTCTACCTGGCCCCCTGCACTCTGCAGGTCCTGGACAAGGACACGTCTCTACCTGGCCCCCTGCCCTCTGCAGGTCCTGGACAAGGACACGTCTCTACCTGGCCCCCTGCTCTCTGCAGGTCCTGGACAAGGACACGTCTCTACCTGGCCCCCTGCTCTCTGCAGGTCCTGGACAAGGACACGTCTCTACCTGGCCCCCTGCACTCTGCAGGTCCTGGACAAGGACACGTCTCTACCTGGCCCCCTGCTCTCTGCAGGTCCTGGACAAGGACACGTCTCTACCTGGCCCCCTGCCCTCTGCATGTCCCGGACAAGGACACGTCTCTACCTGGGTGAGAAGATGACAAGAAATACAAGTAGCCTGGCTGCCTCAGCCCCAGACCAATGCCTTAGCTATAAATCCATGTTGCAGGGTTGATAAGTTAATTGCCTGTAGCGCTCTATCTCACCACCAGTGTCTCATATCAAATAGCCCTCTGCTCTGTGAGAGTTATTTTACAACAAATGGCTTTTGTCTCCAAGCGTAAGGCAGGCAGGACAGTCAGGGACACTGGCCACGTAAAAGAGGGGTTTGTAGTTGGAGGAATTGCAGTGTGTGCGTGTGCGCGAGTGTGTGTGTGTGTGTGTGTGTGCACTTTCAAGCGTGTGCAAGCTATGTGTGAACATGCATACAGTACATGCCTGTGTGTGTGTGTGTGTGTGTGTGTGTGTGTGTGTGTGTGTGTGTGTGTGTGTGTGTGTGTGTGTGTGTGAATTTTCGGGCTGAACGGTATTGAAAAATCTAATTGCGGTTGACTGAATATTGCATACTGTAAGCAAATTTATTTTAAGCAGTGATTCATGTCATCAGAAGTTTTTCCGGTCATAATTTTGTTTTAGAACTTTAAAATAGATTAAGGAAAAGTGATTTTGTTAAAAAACAGAAAATCTCAGTGTGCAATATCTTTCTGAGTTTAGGTATGATGAAAGAGTTTCACCAATATTGTACTTGGAGCACTAAACTATCTTGCTTAGAGAAATGCATGCTACATCCTAAGCAATTCATTGCAGCCTTTGCGATTTGGAAATGGCAGAAGTTCATATTGCAATTTTGCTTTTGTTTTTTTCTCAATTCATTGTTCAGCTTCATATTTCCTCCCGTCTACGGGACATGTCTGTATCCCTCGTGCGTGTACAAACTCTGTGCGTATTTGAAGTGTGTTTTGTTAACACATGGAAACATGGTTGTTTCTTGACTAGCGTGTGTGATGTGGATGTGGCTGTAGTAGTACAGAGGAAGTGTTGCCTGTATGACCTGTCACTTCTCTGTGGTGTTAATGCTCTGACAGCACTCATGTGGTCAGGGCTCTGTAGCCCAAAGCTAACATTTTCATACACAACATTCAAACAAATATGCTTTACAGATGTGCCTCTATGTGATCCTCCAACCCACAGATATATGCATGCTCCTCCCCTGTTTACTCACACACACACACACACACATATGTACACGCGCGCACATGCACACACGCACACGTATGTACACACAAGCGTGCGCACGGACACATGCACGCGCACACACACACACACGCACGCACACACACACACACACACGTATGTACACACACTTGCGCACACGCACATTTGCACGCACGCACACTCACGCACGCACATTGCACACACACACACGGAAACAAACAGATCCAAACAAGTTGGAGCTCACACACACACACACACACACACACACACACACACACACACAGACAGTTGTACACACACACACCCGAACAAACAAACACACACACACACACACACACACACACACACACACACACACACACACACACACCGGTTTAGCGGATGGCAGCCACAAAATTTATCGCCAGTCACCCGGTGGTGGCGCAGGATAAATGGAGCGAGGACAGAGGAATGCAACCCCATCGAGGATGCTCTCCTCTGGGTTTGGAGCGCGACCAAGCCGGTCTTTGGCTTGGCCACAGTTAGTCGTGGATGCCATCTCGCTATTTAAAACCCCCGTGCACTGCCTCAAGTGTTGACACAGCTCACCACAGCCAGCCAAAACCACCACCCACCCTCCCTCCCTGCAGGAGAACGGCTCGGTCAACGCAAGCGGGACCAAACGTATCTATAAATGTACTCACGTCAAAATTATGTCAAGGGCTCCTATGTTTTTTCCTGTTTGTTTTGGGTTTTTTTTTAAATTCTGGGTTGTTTCTGCTTGGATTTGGTTCACGTCAGGTAAACAGCCGTTTCTCAACAACAGAATGCCTCTGGCCGAGTGAAACAGCTATTTTGGTTTTATGAGTCCAGAGACTAAACAGTAGCACGCAGCGCCAACCCTAATGTCACCAGTGTCCTCCAGACTCACTCATCTGTCACGGATGATAATTCCACAAGTTCAAGAGAGGGATGTGGGCTTGGCTGAAGGACCAGGGTCACTCGTAAAAACAACTGTGACCCTGAGGCAGTGAGGCCCACTCAAACGCTCTGTGCGTCTGCTAGGACAGCTCTCCTCCAACTAGCTCTGTTAGCAAACACTGATTCAGGCTGCAGCAGCGACCAGGATTGTCCTTCAGCTTGTCTGACCAAAATATCATTTTATATATTATTAGAAATTCTATATCAAATATAATTTTTGTAATTGATTTGTAATTTAAGAATTTGATTATCGTTTTCCTACTATTTTGGCCAATTATTTCCTGCATTTTCTCTCCCTCATTCTGTTTTTTTTTTTGCATTTGACTGATTTCTAGGGGTGCACAGATCGATCGGCATGCAATCCGTATCGGCCGATTTTGACCCCAAATATGCGATCGGCTGATTGCCGATATTTCGGCTGATTGCCGATATTTCTTTATATATATATATATATATATATATATATATATATATATATATATATATATATATATATAAATATATATATATATATATAAATATATATATATATATATATATATATATATATATATATATATATTTTTTTTTTTATATATTTTTTTTTTATTAAAAAAAATAGCCCTACCACTAATCAGGCTTTCCAACGATATAAAATACAATACCAATTGGTATTATTAAAGGGGAGAAATAATCGACCGAAATAAAGTTTCAAAACTTTTTTTGAGGAGTTTATATATCGGTGATCGGTAATCGGTGATCGGTCGATGATCGGTTGGGCAGATATTTCCCATAGGCGATTGGCAATCGGTGATCGGTGGCAAAAAACGTGATCGTTGCACCCCTAGTGATTTCACTGGTTGTTGTTGTCGTCGTCGTCGTCACTGGTGTTTTACGTTTATGTTCCAAATTAAATGAATATGAGAGAGAAAAGAAGAAGAAAGAAAGAAAGTGTCTGGGATGCTGCAGTGCTTTTCTCCTCCACAGACTGTAGGCGGAGCTTTTAAAAGATAGACGCAGGCTAACATGTAGATGTGTGACGGGGACACTCGACCGCTGTTCCATGAATCATAAGAATCATATTACAGCCGCTGTTCTGCATATTTGTCCATGGAGTGGCCCATCTATCTCCTCCATTAGGCATAATTACTTTCATACATGCAAATGTAGCGATCATTAACATACGTGTAACCGCAGCCATTAATCACCCGTGTGCGACCGCAGCTTCACAACCCCTCTCTCTCTCTCTGACGACTCACAGGGATGTAAACACTTACACTGTTTACCCCGCACACACTGTTGTAACGCTCCGTGACTTGTTGTCGCTGATTCATTATTCATAGTTAGGGGGGTTATTATTCCATTGTATGGGATCATTAGAGCCCAATATGAGAATGTGAAAAATGGGAATATTGGGGGGGAATATGGTGGGTTAGGAAAACCCCAAACAATCCCGACTATTAGCGGATAAAGAATGGTAATTTCCCCCCAGAAGTAATTTAGGATTAACATAATTTGACGGTGAACGCATGAGTGATGCATGGATGATTGATACGTGGATACATGCTGGTTAATGACTCTCTTATCTGTGAAGAGTGGAGACTTTTGCGTGGAGCTCATAGCCCGAGGTGGCATCTGGCTCTCTAGACCTCCACAGGGGGACTATAATGGTAAGGGGGGTAGAGGTCGTCTGATAGGGGGTTCTTAAAAGCTGATAGGCCATTAATCAGCTGATAATGCCCCCCCCCCCCCCCCCTCCTCTCCCGCATGAAACATTTTCACACTGTCGGATTTGAACGATCTTTAACTTTATTTGAAAAACTGGATAACTGTTGAACTGAACGTTTAGCGCCTATTGTGCATTTATGTCTGGCTGCCCAATTGTACTTGGCCAATTTCCCCCCCTGCTGCTGCCCCGGTCGCTGCTCCACCCCCTCTGCCGATCTGCGGAGAGCCGTAGACTAGCACCATGCTTCCCCCGACACATGCGCAGTTGCCAGCCGCTTCTTTACACCTGACAGCGGGGAGCTTCACCGGCAGGACGTACAGTAGCACGTGGGAGGATCACGCTATTCCCACCAGTTCCCTTCCGCCCCAAACAGGCGCCCCGACCGACCAGAGGAGGCGCTAGTGCAGCCACCCAGGACACACACACCCCTAATCTGGCTTCCCACTTGCAGACACAGCCAATCGTGCCTGTATGGACGCCCGACCAAGCCGGAGATAACAAGGGGGCGCGAACCTGTGACCTTCGTGTTGGTAGGCAGGGAATCTACCGCTACATTACCTGGACGCCCAAAGTTAACTTTCATTTAAATATAAATTATCTCAATGACTTTACCTTGATTTCAAAATGGTGACGTGGAGGCTACGCAGCTATCGGCCATACTACTGTTGGAGCCAAGTTCAGCCGATAACAAGTTTGTAAAACATGGACGCCAATTAACTAGTCTACCTCTAGTGAGGAGCATCCTGTTCTCTCTCTCACTCTCTCTCTTACACACACACACACACACACGCACGCACGCACACGCACACACACACACACACACACACACACACACACACACACACCAGGGATACTAACAGTAGAGCTCTATCCTACAGTAACAGTAACTGATTGAAGATGGCCCTTTTATCTCGACAGGCCTGTTAGAGCCAGACCAGGAAATACAATATGGCAGCTCATGTTCTCTTATTCCTCTCAGAGAGATGTGTGTGTGCATATGTGTGCATATGTGTGTGTGTGTGTGTGTGTGTGTGTGTGTGTGTGTGAGTGAGAGAGTGTGTGTGTGTGTGTGTGTGTGTGTGTGTGTGTGTGTGTGAGTGAGAGAGTGTGTGTGTGTGTGTGTGTGTGTGTGTGTGTGTGTGTGTGTGTGTGTGTGTGTGTGAGTGAGAGAGTGTGTGTGTGTGTGTGTGTGTGTGTGTGTGTGTGTGTGTGTGTGTGTGTGTGTGTGTGTGTGTGTGTGTGTGAGTGAGAGAGTGTGTGTGTGTGTGTGTGTGTGTGTGTGTGTGTGTGTGTGTGTGTGTGCGTGCGTGCGTGCGTGCGTGCAATGGTGTGCAGCTATCCCACATGATCAGCAGCCATGCATGTAGTCAGTCACTTTGAGCTGCTTCTAAATGACAGCTATTTATTGGTTGCTTGCGTTGTTACAGAGGCTTCAAAACAACACCTACCCGTCTCCATCCCACTTTACATTGCAATACTGTGTCGAGTACATTAAACACAGGGTATCAGGATAGCACTATCTCCATGTGTGTGTGAGCGTGTGTGGGTGTGTGTGTGTGTGTGTGTGTGTGTGTGCGCGCACACGTGTGTGTATATGAGATGTGATGAGTGTAGTCTCGACGCCAGACCCATGAGAGTTCTTACGCTGATACACTACGTTACTGCATGCTGCAGAGCTCTCTCTGGGTCTGATACACTACGTTACTGTATGCTGCAGAGCTCTCTCTGGGTCTGATACACTACGTTACTGCATGCTGCAGATCTCTCTCTGGGTCTGATACACTACGTTACTGCATGCTGCAGATCTCTCTCTGGGTCTGATACACTATGTTACTGCATGCTGCAGAGCTCTCTCTGGGTCTGATACACTACGTTACTGCATGCTGCAGATCTCTCTCTGGGTCTGATACACTACGTTACTGCATGCTGCAGATCTCTCTCTGGGTCTGATACACTACGTTACTGCATGCTGCAGATCTCTCTCTGGGTCTGATACACTACGTTACTGCATGCTGCAGATCTCTCTCTGGGTCTGATACACTACGTTACTGCATGCTGCAGATCTCTCTCTGGGTCTGATACACTACGTTACTGCATGCTGCAGAGCTCTCTCTGGGTCTGATACACTACGTTACTGCATGCTGCAGAGCTCTCTCTGGGTCTGATACACTACGTTACTGCATGCTGCAGATCTCTCTCTGGGTCTGATACACTACGTTACTGCATGCTGCAGAGCTCTCTCTGGGTCTGGGACACTACGTTACTGCATGCTGCAGATCTCTCTCTGGGTCTGGCACACTTTCCCTCAGAGGGCTGGTTATGGGAGGGAACCGTTCACTTGGCCAGTCATATGCCAGTGATGGCTTCAGTCCTCTCCAATCAGTAACGACTTTGCGATCAGACGACACGGGAGGCGCAGCCCATTTGCTCTCTCATCGGTGCTACGACCTGTCACTCATTCAATTTCAACCCAGCAGCTAAACTGCTAGTTAGCACTTGGATACAAGTGGCTAACATTAGCTTCATCCATTTACAACAGTGGTTTACAACGTTAGCAAATAGGAATTTGTTACATAACAGCTACATTACCATCTTCAGTGGATCCCAGCTGCTGGGCGATCTGAAGATCTACTGTCCTTGATTTCGGTGTTGATCGTTATGATGTTTGTCAGATAAAATTGGATGTTGAGAAACCAAATTGATGAGCCGGGTTTGGCAAGAGTAGTGGTGGTATGACATCAGCTGTAAACAAAGGATTTCATTGGTCAAACGTATTTTCCGCAGGCGTTTCCGTGCAGACGTCAATGTCCATCTGGAAAAATAAAATGCCACACGAATGTTCGGCTGCGGTGTGCAAGCTTCAATTACAACTAATTAAAAAAATGTTTTGCAAATGTCTGTGCCGATTATTCGCACGGAGATCCGCACCGGTGTGAAACGGCCTTAAGTGACTTTGTATTTGCCTGAGTGACTCCCCAGGGATCTCACACACACACACACACACACACACACACACACACACACACACACACACACACACACACACACACACACACACACACACACACGCACTTGGACTTCTATCCTTATCAGGGCCTTAATTGATATTCATTGGCTAACATTAACCCTTTCCCTAACCTAACCCGAACTCCAAGCTTAACGGCCCATTCACATTTAGAATGATAGCTATAAAGATAACTGTACTGTATAAAACGAATCGTTACACGCAAATAGAATAGCTCTCACACTACAAAACTATAAAGCACCACGATAGTCTTGCCCACCTAATTCTAATCCTAACATTAAAGCATGCAACCAAGTCAAGTCCTAACCCTAAACTAAAGTTAACCTAAACCTCTAATTCCAACCTTAAACCTAAACCCCACACTAACCCATTTATAGAAGTGAGGACCGGCCAAAATGACCAAACTTCACAAACATGTCGTGACTGCAAGGATCCCAAGCTCAGACTCGTGCTCACAAGGATAGGAGCATGCACGCGCGCGCGCACGCGCACACACACACACGCACACACACACACACACACACACACACACACACACACACACACACACACACACACACACACACACACACACACACACACACACACAGGCTTTTCTACAAGCTCTGCAGCCATTCTGCCTGAAGCAGAGAGAAGTTGAGAGAAGGTCTCAGTGTCTCTCCATTGTGAACAGAAGCAGCCCTGAACAGTTTGAGCACGTGAACACAACCCAAACCTTCCACAATGCAGCGTTCTGTATTATGACTATCAGCTACAATAACAGTAGAGAAGTGCAAGCTGGAGGAAGCTTGGCTCCTCTTCACTGCATGGATGTGACCCCAGGTAACCCTCACCCTCACTGTCTCTCTCTCTCTATCTGACCCCAGGTAACCCTCACCCTCACTGTCTCTCTCTCTCTATCTGACCTCAGGTAACCCTCACCCTCACTGTCTCTCTCTCTCTCTCTGACCCCAGGTAACCCTCACCCTCACTGTCTCTCTCTCTCTCTCTGACCCCAGGTAACCCTCACCCTCACTGTCTCTCTCTCTCTATCTGACCCCAGGTAACCCTCACCCTCACTGTCTCTCTCTCTCTATCTGACCCCAGGTAACCCTCACCCTCACTGCCTCTCTCTCTCTATCTGACCCCAGGTAACCCTCACCCTCACTGTCTATCTCTCTCTATCTGACCCCAGGTAACCCTCACCCTCACTGTCTCTCTCTCTGACCCCAGGTAACCCTCACCCTCACTGTCTCTCTCTCTCTATCTGACCCCAGGTAACCCTCACCCTCACTGTCTCTCTCTCTATCTGACCCCAGGTAACCCTCACCCTCACTGTCTCTCTCTCTGACCCCAGGTAACCCTCACCCTCACTGTCTCTCTCTCTCTATCTGACCCCAGGTAACCCTCACCCTCACTGTCTCTCTATCTGACCCCAGGTAACCCTCACCCTCACTGTTTCTCTCTATCTGACCCCAGGTAACCCTCACCCTCACTGTCTCTCTCTCTCTATCTGACCCCAGGTAACCCTCACCCTCACTGTCTCTCTCTCTATCTGACCCCAGGTAACCCTCACCCTCACTGTCTCTCTCTCTCTATCTGACCCCAGGTAACCCTCACCCTCACTGTCTCTCTCTATCTGACCACAGGTAACCCTCACCCTCACTGCCTCTCTCTCTCTATCTGACCCCAGGTAACCCTCACCCTCACTGTCTCCCTCTCTCTCTCTGACCCCAGGTAACCCTCACCCTCACTGTCTCTCTCTCTCTCTCTCTGACCCCAGGTAACCCTCACCCTCACTGTCTCTCTCTCTCTATCTGACCCCAGGTAACCCTCACCCTCAATGTCTCTCTCTATCTGACCCCAGGTAACCCTCACCCTCACTGTCTCTCTCTCTATCTGACCCCAGGTAACCCTCACCCTCACTGTCTCTCTCTCTCTCTCTGACCCCAGGTAACCCTCACCCTCACTGTCTATCTCTCTATCTGACCCCAGGTAACCCTCACCCTCACTGTCTCTCTCTCTCTCCCTCTCTCTGACCCCAGGTAACCCTCACCCTCACTGTCTCTCTCTCTATCTGATCCCAGGTAACCCTCACCCTCACTGTCTCTCTCTCTATCTGACCCCAGGTAACCCTCACCCTCACTGTCTCTCTCTCTATCTGACCCCAGGTAACCCTCACCCTCACTGTTTCTCTCTCTATCTGACCCCAGGTAACCCTCACCCTCACTGTCTCTCTCTCTATCTGACCCCAGGTAACCCTCACCCTCACTGTCTCTCTCTTTCTCTGACCCCAGGTAACCCTCACCCTCACTGTCTCTCTCTCTATCTGACCCCAGGTAACCCTCACCCTCACTGTCTCTCTCTCTCTATCTGACCCCAGGTAACCCTCACCCTCACTGTCTCTCTCTCTATCTGACCCCAGGTAACCCTCACCCTCACTGTCTCTCTCTCTCTATCTGACCCCAGGTAACCCTCACCCTCACTCTCTCTCTCTCTATCTCTGACCCCAGGTAACCCTCACCCTCACTGTCTCTCTCTCTATCTGACCCCAGGTAACCCTCACCCTCACTGTCTCTCTCTCTATCTCTGACCCCAGGTAACCCTCACCCTCACTGTCTCTCTCTCTATCTCTGACCCCAGGTAACCCTCACCCTCACTGTCTCTCTCTCTCTCTGACCCCAGGTAACCCTCACCCTCACTGTCTCTCTCTCTCTCTCTCTCTCTCACCACCGCCCCTTCCCTCTCCGTCTCCTCCCATTCAGAGTGGTCTGAATGTAGGTCAGGATTCTCTCAAATCCCTCCCCCTGCTGAAAGTGTGATAAGTGCACTCCAGGTGGTCGTGGAGGGAATATTAAATTTGTCATTTGGGGTTCCTAAATATCCACCCATGGCATAGTGTGATTATGAAAGAGAGTCAGCCTCAGCCCACAGGAGTAGAACTCTGCCTGCTTCTGATAATATGTTCATATATTTAAAAAGGGGGGAAATGCAATATCAACTTTAAGTTTGCTGGGTAAAAAATATATCTTTATTAGCTGCTTTATGCTATGTGAATCCAGCTATTTCAGCTGCTTTCTTTATATATTCAGTGGAGCCTATTTGCAGCTTCCAAAAAATACGATATT
>NC_139643.1:22986156-23003656 GCF_964638095.1 Poromitra crassiceps | reverse complement strand
TTGACACATTGCTAGTGACAGATAAGGTAATACCAGACAGTAGCATAAAAGCAGTGAATATGGTGATGATGATGATGAGGTAAACCATGAGTGATTTTCTCAGCCTCCATGTCCTGCATTTGATCTGATCCTGAAATCCCCCCTCCCTCCTCCCGTGAAGCTTTCAAGCCAAAGACGCCTGATGAGATGGAGAATGGTGATGGTGCCAGAGAAGATGACAGAATTGACGGTAGCGATGAAGGTGGCAATTATTTTGATGAAATGGGATGAGAGCTGACAGGAGGAGATGATATTCCGGGCGGCGCTCAGGTGTGCCATTTCTCAAATGCACCATTTGGCCGTTTCCTCTCCCCACCAGTGTCCTTCTTCCAATATTTATAAGAGGCCAGCAGGCTCTCAGAATACAGATCTGTGCCCATCTCATTTGAACTGCATACTTTGCATCGCCCCCTTTATTCAGTCAATATTTTCACGAGAGGGCTTTTGTGTCCCAATACAAAGGAGATGACCTTTTTAAGGATGTTTGTTCGTGTGTGTGTGCGTGTGTGTGTGTGTGTGTGCGTGCGTGCGTGCGTGTGTTTGGGTGTGTGTGTTTGGGCACATTCACAAAATCGTTTTCCATCAGCATTTGTGTATCAAAGTTTATTTTTGAATCTTCCCTATTCTGCTCACATATACAGTAAATAGAAAGGCCGGCATTCTGCTGCCTTTATCACAAATCTGAGAGACGTTTAGGAGCGGTTTGCTTTTATACACTCTCTCTCTCTCTGCATCTCTCACTAATGTCTCTTTACCTGCCATCACTAGCAGCTTACACACACACACACACACACACACACGCACACACACACACACACGCACACGCTGCCATACTCACACATTCATAAACACATTTGTATTCACATCCACCATGTGTTCACCTGCCAAAACATCCGATGACTGCAATTTATTCCCATCAATAATTAACAGACAGGCTGTCTGCTTGTCTGCCTGTCTGTCTGTGTGTCTGTCTGTGTGTCTGTCTGTCTGTCTGTCTGTCTGTCTGTCTGTCTGTCTGTCTGTCTGTCTGCCTGTCTGCCTGTCTGTCTGTCTGTCTGTCTGCCTGTCTGTGTGTAGAGCTGTGCATCTTCACTGATCTCACGATTCGATACGATTCGATTATACAAGTCTACGATTCGATTCGATTCGATTATACGATGCATCTTAAATCGATGCATGACTTTTTCCGCAATACATGATTTTTTTTTTCTCACTTTCTTTTTTCTCACTGTGTGGCTACTTTTAAAATAAAAGTGCATTTGGAATTGCATTGTATTATGATCCATAATTAAAATAAACAACTGCATGTACTTACATTCTATTTTATTTGATTATAAAAAAAAAAAAAAAAAATTTTTTTTTTTTTTTTTTTTTAATAATCGATTTTTTATATTTGTTAATCGATTCAGAATCGTCCTATTAAGCATCGCGATGCATCTCTGAATCGATTATTTTCGGCAGCTCTATCTGTGTGTCTGTCTGTCTGTCTGTCTGTCTGCCTGTCTGCCTGTATGTCTGTCTGTCTGTCTGCCTGCCTGTCTGTCTGTCTGTCTGTCTGCCTGTCTGTCTGTCTGTCTGTCTGTCTGTCTGCCTGTCTGTCTGTCTGTCTGCCTGTCTGTCTGTCTGCCTGTCTGTCTGTCTGCTCCACATCTGTCATCTGCTGTGCCCTAGTCCAACAGTAGGTATGTTTTCGATACAGCAAAAGTAGAAATGCTTAAAAGTAGAAACTTTTTTTTTACATATTTATTTATAATTTATTATTTTCACAGTCTAGTTGAATTTTTTATTTCAATTCATGACAATGGTTTTTTTTAACACCTTTCGTCTTTTTTGTCTCAGTTTGATTTGTTGGCTTTGCAATGCTTATTGAGCCTAAAGCCTTGTACCTAAAGGGTTCAATATGAATACGTGTAGCTATACCTCTAGCACTGATGACGTCCACACTAGGGCTGTCAATCTTCCTCTATAATCCAATTCGATTTTCAGTGGCTTTATTATTTTAATATTAGATTTTTATTTATTTATTCACTAATTTTGAATTCATAACCATAATCGAGTTGTATTCATATTTATGCAAATCGAATACTTTTCAAATACCAACATTCGTTTCAACAGCCCTAGTCCACACTAAGAGCATTCCGCCTCATTCTCCCCCTCCCTCAGCTCCATTTTGTCACATATATCTCCCCGCAACAAAGTAATAAAGGAATAGCGAGTCAGAGCCAGAGGCTTTGAGCTCATTAAATAAAAGCGTCACACTAATCAAATTGTGCCTGCTTTTCTTTTTCCTGCCTTGACGCCATTAAAAGGCTTTTATTAAGGTGCCTTATTTTAAACACAGCTGCAGAGGAGGCAAGAAGAGAGACGCAGAGGAGGAAAAGGAGTCCTCACTTGATTTCCTCTTCCTCCTCCTCCTTCCTCCTCCTGCTCCTCCTCTTCCTCCTCCTGCTCCTCCTCCTCCTCTTCCTCCTCCTCCTCTTCCTCCTCCTGCTCCTCCTCTTCCTCCTCCTCCTCCTCCTTCCTCCTCCTGCTCCTCATATTCCTCCTCCTGCTCTTCCTCCTCCTGCTCCTCCTCTTCCTCCTCCTCCTGTTCTTCCTCCTCCTCCTCCTGCCTCCTGCTCCTCCTCTTCCTCCTCCTGCTCCTCCTCTTCCTCCTCCTCCTCTTCCTCCTCCTGCTCCTCCTCTTCCTCCTCCTCATGTTCTTGCTCCTGCCTCCTGCCTGGGTCTCCTGCCTCTTACTCCCCTTGGAATTTGAAATACCAAGGCAGGAGAGATGAGACATGGCCTCCCTTTTGTCTGGCCCTCCCCCGGGGACGCTGACAGCCAGAGGGAGGAGACGAGCCATAATTAAGACACGTAAAGGACACACCCTCCCCCCGCGTCCCCCTGCCTGTCACTCACCTCCACACAAGCCACAAATAAGAGTACTCAGCATAGGACAGAGAGAGAGAGAGGCACTGTACGTATATATCTCTCCTCGCAGCGTGGACTCTATTCTCCGTGTCGTTTTGTTCTGGTAGCTTTCCGATCTGAGCAAACTGACACGTTGGGGAGACAGAATGATAACAGGTAAACGCAAACCTGTCAACGAGCCGCACGCCTCACTCTCCACAGGCTGCCATTTTCCCCCTTGAGCCAATCAGAGCGAATTATGGGCAGGGCGCCCTCGATTGTGGTGTCTGTGTCGGCGAGGTAATTCCTCCTGACAGCTGCTTGCTTTCAGACAACAGCCAGTCTTTATGGAAATCATCCCTGCCTATATTGTAGCTGCAGACAGCTTCTGCTGATAACAGGCCTGATGGAAACAACACTGTCCCTCTCTCTCCTCTCTGTCTCCCTCTCTTCCTCTTCCTCTAGCTGTCCCTCTCTCTCCTCTCTGTCTCACTCTCTTCCTCTAGCTGTCCCTCTCTCTCCTCTCTGTCTCCCTCTCTTCCTCTTCCTCTAGCTGTCCCTCTCTCTCCTCTCTGTCTCACTCTCTTCCTCTTCCTCTAGCTGTCCCTCTCTCTCCTCTCTGTCTCACTCTCTTCCTCTAGCTGTCCCTCTCTCTCCTCTCTGTCTCACTCTCTTCCTCTAGCTGTCCCTCTCTCTCCTCTCTGTCTCCCTCTCTTCCTCTTCATCTAGCTGTCCCTCTCTCTCCTCTCTGTCTCCCTCTCTTCCTCTAGCTGTCCCTCTCTCTCCTCTCTGTCTCCCTCTCCTCCTCTTCCTCTAGCTGTCCCTCTCTCTCCTCTCTGTCTCACTATCTTCCTCTAGCTGTCCCTCTCTCTCCTCTCTGTCTCTCTCTCTTCCTCTTCCTCTTCCTCTAGCTGTCCCTCTCTCTCCTCTCTGTCTCACTCTCTTCCTCTAGCTGTCCCTCTCTCTCCTCTCTGTCTCACTCTCTTCCTCTAGCTGTCCCTCTCTCTCGTCTCTGTCTCACTCTCTTCCTCTAGCTGTCCCTCTATCTCCTCTCTCTCTCACTCTCTTCCTCTTCCTCTAGCTGTCCCTCTCTCTCCTCTGTCTCACTCTCTTCCTCTAGCTGTCCCTCTCTCTCCTCTCTGTCTCACTCTCTTCCTCTCGGCATGGACAGCCTACGAATAGTAACACACCTCTAACATCCTATAGAGTCGGACCATGTGCACCACCTTGCTTTCAAGTTCAAATATATATTTAGACCCAATAAACTTAGTGCTAAAATGTTATGTCTTTAAATTGATCCAAACATGATCTTATTCTCATTAGGGGTGTCAAAAATAATCGATTATAAGATGCATCGCGATGCGGACGTGCACGATTCTGCATCGATTCACAAATGTCAAAAATCGATTATTATTATTTTATTTTTTTTATTTTTTTTTATAATAAAATATAATGGAAGTACATGCAGTTGTTTATTTTAATTATGGATCATAATACAATGCAATTCCAAATGCACTTTTATTTTAAAAGTAGCCACACAGTGAAAAAAAAGCAAGTGAGAAAAAATAAATCAAAAAAGTGATGCATCGATTTAAGATGCATCGAGATGCATCGATAATCGTAATCGAATCGAATCGTAGCCCTCTGAATCGTAATCGAATCGAATCGTGAGGCCAGTGAAGATTCACAGCCCTAATTCTCATAGAGATGCATGTGGATTTGTGTTGGTTTTATTCTGTAATAATAGTGTGGTATAATTCCCTGTTGAGTTCCCATGTTGGATTCTTAGTATACAGAGAGGCAAAGTGGAACGTCACTTCCTGCTTCAGCACTGCACCAGAGATTTTCAACCGCCATTTATTTTCCCATAGACATTTCGGAAAATGCTTATAAAATAGTTTTACTTCATCGAACCAAACGGTTCAGCTAACACTATAATCTATAAACCATAGAACATTTCACTCAGACCAAAATTTAAAAAAACAACATTGAAAAAATATTTTCTTTAAACCCGCATTTTTTTTTACATTTGGTCCCAGTGAAATGTTATGCGATCTCTCCTGTTTCTAAATATATCTGTACCGTTTTTGGTTTGAACCAGTAAAACTATTTTTATACGCATTCTACGAAATGTGTATGGGAAAATAAATGGCGGATGAAAATCTCTGGTACAGTGCTGAAGCAGGAAGCTAGGTGGTCACTTTACCTCTCTATAGCATCTCCGGTTTCTAGGGGCATTTACTGTATATTAAGAAAATGACTGTGGTTTATGTTTCTATTTAGAAACGGCTTAATAATGTTTCCAATCACCATGAAAGGCATCAAAAACGGCATCGTATCATTTGAGAACAGGTGTCAAAGTTGAAGCATTAGAACTGAACTGGTATTTGGTTTGGGGAAGTTTCCACTGATGGCCAGTGTAAAGCAGCAGGGACGGAGGCTGTGCTGCTATCGCTATCCCTGTTCCAATATCCACTATTTATAAGGATCACAGAGGCTGCAGACAGACACAGAGGCGCTGCTCGCCCTTCATGTCTTGTTCACATTACAGCGGACGGAATTACACTATGCTAACAGCATCATTAAAGTCCCTCCATCAACTGACTACTAAATGTTTGTGATACGCGGCCGCTCGCCTCGGGCCAGCGGGCGCTTCAGATGCTTAAACCGCGTGAAAGGAAGTCCCCCTCTCCTTATTCTCCTCATATTTCACTTGCTCTGTCTTTTTCCCCTTCTCTCCTGGGTAAAAAAGCTCCCCCGTCAATATCGCATTTATATTCATATGAAACGCACGGCGCCCCCTCTGGGTGGTCGGCAGGCAGGCAGGCAGTCAGCGATCTTCTTATTATCCTTTAGAGGTGACTCCTCTGATGCCTGACCTCCACTGACCCCCGAGGAGCCCGCGGGTCAGCTCAACACAGGGTGACCTCTGGGCACCAATCAAAGGGACGGCTGACAGCGCTGTTACAGTTGGTTGCTGAGCGCGGCTATATAGCCTGCCTGGCGAGCTCCGCCTCCTCCCCCCCGAGCACAGGTGAACTCTGAGCGGAGCGCAGGGGAGAACATATTGTGTTGCGGGGTACAGCGGTCTAATTGGAGAGACTTGGGGGCGTACAGGTGCTCACTCAGCAGCATCAGTCACCTCTCCGCTCGACGGGCGCCACCTTGGATGCGGTTGCCATTCCCAGTCGACATCCCCCACATTTATCCCCCCCCCCCCGCCAAGCATCTGTTGTCAGAGCGCACTGTGGGAATGATCAGCACTCTTCTCTCCTCTCTTCACCTCCCCCCATATGTTTTTGTCTACCATGCTCCACATCCCCATGCAGTTTGAAAGGCTCTGAATGGCGCTGTAGTCAGCACAGAGGCGTATAGTGTATCCTATACTTCACTCCTTTGTTGTCATGTATAGTGTTATCTCTCCCAGGCCTTCATATGCTCGCCCTCCCGCGGTGACAGCATGCCGTTCTGACAGCATGTAGCACAGAGCTAGCTCACCCTGCTTTTCCCCCATCTCATGTGCTGCTGCGTGGTTTCTCCTCCTCGTGTGCTGCTGCGTGGTTTCTCCTCCTCGTGTGCTGCTGCGTGGTTTCTCCTCCTCGTGTGCTGCTGCGTGGTTTCTCCTCCTCGTGTGCTGCTGCGTGGTTTCTCCTCCTCGTGTGCTGCTGCGTGGTTTCTCCTCCTCGTGTGCTGCTGCGTGGTTTCTCCTCCTCGTGTGCTGCTGTGTGGTTTCTCCTCCTCGTGTGCTGCTGTGTGGTCTCTCCTCCTCGTGTGCTGCTGCGTGGTTTCTCCTCCTCGTGTGCTGCTGCGTGGTTTCTCCTCCTCGTGTGCTGCTGTGTGGTCTCTCCTCCTCGTGTGCTGCTGCGTGGTTTCTCCTCGTGTGCTGCTGTGTGGTTTCTCCTCCTCGTGTGCTGCTGCGTGGTCTCTCCTCCTCGTGTGCTGCTGCGTGGTTTCTCCTCCTCGTGTGCTGCTGCGTGGTTTCTCCTCCTCACTCATATCTCCTCAATGCTTAATGATGCAGCCAGGCCTCATGTCACCTCCTCATACAGCACGCTGCAAAAGACAGGTTCCACACACAGGTTTTATCTTTCAAAGTCAAACTCATCAGGCTTAGTCTGTGATATTTGTTTCACTGCACAAGCAGATACCTTTGATGGTTTCGGTGAATTTAACATTTTCCCCAGGATAACGTAGTTTGTTTACAACAGGTAAAATCTTTTCAAGATGTGTTTCTCTCCTTCCAGGATGTTATTTTCTTGCCTTGCCTTGCCTCTGACGGATGACATATTGACATGAACAACAGAGTCAGATTGTCTCGCTGCTGCACTGCAGATCATTCCTAGCCTGGTCAAATTAGAATATAACCGGGCCACTCGGGGACAGTGCCGTAGTAGTTGACAAAGTAACCGGCCAATCAGGGATGCCGCTGGCAAAACGGTAATGTCTCCCAAAGCAACGAGTGGTAACGTTAGCGTTAGTAGAGTAAACAAACACAGCACAGTGTTATAGACTCAATAACAACAATTTAAGGATGGCTTTACCCATTATCAACCCACTGTGTATCATTATAATGTTGTTAATATAATAAGCAGATGAGCAGTGTTTACCTTCACTATATGTTTTCCACACGGAGATCTCCCATTTCCTCCTCTGGCAAAACGCTCGGCTGTGACGTGTTTTACGTCACAACACGAAGAATCACATCGAGAGCCTTAATGACTTGCAGCTGGTCGGGGGCGGAGTTTCTGCAAGCTGGACAAACGGAGTTGGATTTCTCTGTGGAAAACATATAGTGAAGGTAAACACTGCCCATCTGCTTATACTGTATTAACGACATTATAATGATACAAAGTGGGTTGATAATGGGTAAAGCCATCCTTGAAATAAGAGCAGGAGTATCGCACCTGCTTTCTCGGCAGAAAGGTTTCCGCTGTTCTTCTGAGTGGATTTGGATTGTATTTGGCGAAGCTGATTGACTGAAGGAGCTGTCTGTCAAGGCAAGTACGGCCCGCCCACTGAAATCCATGTGTGCGGCTGGAAGTCCAGACCAAGACGTAACGTAGAGCGAAACAGAAGGTGAGGTCAAGTCATCACGATGATTTGACCAGGCTATAGCCTAACCCTAACCCTATAGCTCTCTGCAGTGACCAGGCTATAGCCTAACCCTAACCCTATAGCTCTCTGCAGTGACCAGGCTATAGCCTAACCCTAACCCTATAGCTCTCTGCAGTGACCAGGCTATAGCCTAACCCTAACCCTATAGCTCTCTGCAGTGACCAGGCTATAGCCTAACCCTAACCCTATAGCTCTCTGCAGTGACCAGGCTATAGCCTAACCCTAACCCTATAGCTCTCTGCAGTGACCAGGCTATAGCCTAACCCTAACCCTATAGCTCTCTGCAGTGACCAGGCTATAGCCTAACCCTAACCCTATAGCTCTCTGCAGTGACCAGGCTATAGCCTAACCCTATAGCTCTCTGCAGTGACCAGGCTATAGCCTAACCCTAACCCTATAGCTCTCTGCAGTGACCAGGCTATAGCCTAACCCTATAGCTCTCTGCAGTGACCAGGCTATAGCCTAACCCTAACCCTATAGCTCTCTGCAGTGACCAGGCTATAGCCTAACCCTAACCATATAGCTCTCTGCAGTGCAGGAGATCATCTGACTCTGACGTGAAAAAAGTGTTATTACAGTACGAGATGAAATCACTGGGCGACGTATCATCTTTTGCAGCGCTGCGGTTAGCCTGTGCACACACCTCCCCCTCCCTCCTCCCTTCCCTCCCTCCCTCCCTCCTCCTCCCTCCCTCCTCCCTTACCTCCCTCCCTCCCTCCTCCCTCCTACCTCCCTCCCCTCCCTCCTCCCTCCCTCCTCCCTTCCTCCTCCCTCCCTCCCTCCTCCCTCCCTCCCTCCTCCCTCCCTCCCTCCTCCCTCCCTCCCTCCCTCCCTCCTCCCTCCTACCTCCCTCCCTCCCTCCTCCCTTCCTCCTCCCTCCCTCCCTCCTCCCTCCTACCTCCCTCCCTCCTCCCTCATCCCTCCTCCTCCCTCCTCTCTCCCTCCTCCCTCCCTCCCTCCCTCCCTCCCTCCCTCCTCCCTCCCTTCCTCCCCTCCTCCCTCCCTCCCTCCTCCCTCCTCCCTCCTCCCTCCCCCTCCTCCCTCCCTCCTCCCTCCTCCCTCCCTCCACCTGCAGAAGTGACGCTGTAGTTTTGAAGGGCAAAGCCAGTGAGAGTGAGACGGACCATCTGACGAGCTCCGGCTCCCAGAAGCCCCTCCCCCTCCTCTGTTGGCTTCCACCGTCTCTGCCGTCTAATTACGCTTCCATCATCGGCGGGAGCTCCGCGTGCGGTAAATTATTTCAGCGAGCAGCGCGGAGACGTGCCGGGCCCAGAGCCGCACAGAGACAGAGACAGAGACTAAGTAGAAAACAGCCAGAGTCGCAGTGGAAAACAGGAAAGACGAGAGAGGGGGAGGAGAGAGAGAGGGAGACGGAGATGAAGAAAGTGAGGAGTGAGAGATGGAATGACAGAAAGAGAGAGAGAGACATTACAGAAGGAGACATGGATGGAAGAGGAGAGGCCTGCCAGCCATAATGTAGCCTCAGACAGCCTCTGCAGCAGGAGACAGGCCAGCTGTAATGAACAAAGTTACAAACCTATCACTTACCAGCCAGAGACAGAGAGAGGGAGAGAGAGAGAGAGAGAGAGACAGAGAGAGAGGGGGAGAGACAGAGAGGGAGAGAGAGAGGGAGAGAGAGAGAGAGAGAGAGAGAGAGAGAGAGGGAGAGAGGGGGAGAGACAGAGAGGGAGAGAGAGAGAGAGAGAGAGAGGGAGAGGGAGACTGAGAGAGAGACAGAGAAAGGCAGAGAGAGAGACAGAGAGAGAGAGAGAGGGAAAGGGATAGTTGGCATAACTTGTAATGGATAGCATGGACATAGCTAAACCTGCACTACATCCAGGCTGGTACGGCTGGCTTTACACGGTGAAACTTGCACGCAACTAGTTGCAGGTTGCAAGTTGCATGCAACCCAATTTCCATGCAACTTCACAGTTACACAAAGCAATTAAAAAATAATCAAGTCTCGTGCAACTTGGCAGTTTCTTCCAGCAAAACTAGCTAGCTAGATTGGTCATTTTTCATCTATTGTATGGTTTTCTTCTTTTTTCAAGTGAGAATTGTCATTCTGCATCTTTGTATCGTATTTCATATCGTTTTCTCGCTGGAAAATATCAATTCGGACTCGGAGGTGTTGTATCGGTTTTTCTTCTGGCACTGGCTGGCTGGTTGGCTAGCTAGCTAGCTACTTTGTTAGATAAAATATGGCTGTCCCGGGCCCCGAGAATAGGAAGAGAGCTATTAGTGCATTAATACTCATGGATATGTTGGAGGAGGAGGAGGAAAAAACACAACATGAAAAAAAAGTTAAACGTATGTGGGTGAAGGACTGGCTACTTAAAAGACATACCAGTGGATCGTTTCACACTCTTTTCAAGGAGCTTGATCCAATGAGCCTCCGGTGAGTGCATTGTTATTATTTTTCTCCAATTTATTGATTGATTCAAGGAAAATAAATAAATAAATAGCTCGTTGTTGCCACCTTGTGACAACAGTATGAAATTGTAGCTTCATATATAGATAACTGATTATCATTAAAACATATATAGCATAGCATTGAACAGTTATGTGATCACTATACTTCACAACATGTTAATATTATTTTTAACCCATGTAGATCCTGGCTCCGCATGGATCAGAATACATTCAATGCTCTGGGATGCTCATCAAACATCTGAAGTCGTTTGTGACCGTACGGGTGTGACCATGTACGGCCGAGTTACAAACCGCTTTCTGTCTGGCCAGTAGGGGGCGATCTGCCTATCACTCCAAATTGTCATGTAGATGTGTTCCGGCTGGGATGGTCATCAAACATGTGAAGTTTGGTGCGCGTGTGAGCATGTAGGGGCGAGTTACAAACCACTTTCTGTGTTGCCAGTAGGGGGCGCTATGACTATAAATGGATATTGACATATAGATGTCTACAGGCATGGACACTTATGCATGACACGTTTGGAGCAGATTGGACAATCTACAATAAAGTTACTCCAACTTCCTGTGTGGCCAGTAGGGGGCGCTCTGCCTATAACTCCAAATGGTCATCTAGATGTCTTCAGGCTGGGATGCTCATCAAACATGTGAAGTTTGGTGCACGTGTGAGCATGTAGGGCCAAGTTACAAACCACTTTCTGTGTTGCCAGTAGGGGGCGCTCTGCCTATAACTCTAAATGGTCATCTAGATGTCTTCAGGCTGGGATGCTCATCAAACATGTGAAGTTTGGTGCACGTGTGAGCATGTAGGGCCAAGTTACAAACCACTTTCTGTGTTGCCAGTAGGGGGCGCTATGACTATAAATGGATATTGACATATAGATGTCTTCTGAGACTGCGCACTGATTCAGACAGCCAGAGCCTATGTGATCAGCTGACTGGTTCTCAGCATTTTGATTGGCTGTTGCATGAAACTAGTTCCACAAAGTTGAGCGCTTTGCAACTGTTGCGGCTGAGTTTCACAGAAGTTTCAAGTGAGTTGCAGAAGGATTTATACCATGCAATTCATTTGCAACTTGGTTTCACCTAAGTTTCATGCAACTAAAGTTGCGTGCAAGTTTCACCGTGTAAAGCCAGCCTAACTGTACATACTTCTGCTGTGTGCATAACTTACAGCAATCGCACAGAAATTATTGTAATTTTTTCCACATTAAAATTACAAAGTGCGTCTGCGTCATTAGTCTCTTTTTGCCCGTGTTTTTATTGGTTTCCAACCAAGCTGCAAACAATAGGAGTCTAATGAAAGCACGACTTGCAGTGGTTGAGTTTTGTGTGTGAATATTCTGCTCTATTACCACATTGAACCCACCATGGCCTTGTGCCTACTGTCAAGTGTGTGTGTGGAAAAGGATCGCATTCTCAATATGTTCAATGTCGCCGCGTTCGCTTTGAAGCCAATACAAAGATGGCGTTTTCAGGCTTGGTGATGGCCAGCGTGTGCAGTCATTACACTCTCTTTGATGTGCCAACTGTGCCAACCCGCTCGCTGTCGCTGTCAATTGATCTGGCTCAATTAGCAGGCCCAGGCAGAGAGGCAGCAGGCCCAGGCAGAGAGGCAGCAGGCCCAGGCAGAGAGGCAGCAGGCCCAGGCAGAGAGGCAGGCCCAGGCAGAGAGGCAGCAGGCCCAGGCAGAGAGGCAGGCCCAGGCAGAGAGGCAGCAGGCCCAGGCAGAGAGGCAGCAGGCCCAGGCAGAGAGGCAGCAGGCCCAGGCAGAGAGGCAGGCCCAGGCAGAGAGGCAGCAGGTCCAGGCAGAGAGGCAGCAGGCCCAGGCAGAGAGGCAGCAGGCCCAGGCAGAGAGGCAGCAGGCCCAGGCAGAGAGGCAGCAGGCCCAGGCAGAGAGGCAGGCCCAGGCAGAGAGGCAGCAGGCCCAGGCAGAGAGGCAGCAGGCCCAGGCAGAGAGGCAGCAGGCCCAGGCAGAGAGGCAGGCCCAGGCAGAGAGGCAGCAGGCCCAGGCAGAGAGGCAGCAGGCCCAGGCAGAGAGGCAGCAGGTCCAGGCAGAGAGGCAGCAGGCCCAGGCAGAGAGGCAGGCCCAGGCAGAGAGGCAGCAGGCCCAGGCAGAGAGGCAGCAGGCCCAGGCAGAGAGGCAGGCCCAGGCAGAGAGGCAGCAGGCCCAGGCAGAGAGGCAGGCCCAGGCAGAGAGGCAGCAGGCCCAGGCAGAGAGGCAGCAGGCCCAGGCAGAGAGGCAGCAGGCCCAGGCAGAGAGGCAGGCCCAGGCAGAGAGGCAGGCCCAGGCAGAGAGGCAGCAGGCCCAGGCAGAGAGGCAGCAGGCCCAGGCAGAGAGGCAGCAGGCCCAGGCAGAGAGGCAGCAGGCCCAGGCAGAGAGGCAGGCCCAGGCAGAGAGGCAGGCCCAGGCAGAGAGGCAGCAGGCCCAGGCAGAGAGGCAGCAGGCCCAGGCAGAGAGGCAGGCCCAGGCAGAGAGGCAGGCCCAGGCAGAGAGGCAGCAGGCCCAGGCAGAGAGGCAGGCCCAGGCAGAGGCAGCAGGCCCAGGCAGAGAGGCAGCAGGCCCAGGCAGAGAGGCAGGCCCAGGCAGAGAGGCAGCAGGCCCAGGCAGAGAGGCAGGCCCAGGCAGAGAGGCAGCAGGTCCAGGCAGAGAGGCAGGCCCAGGCAGAGAGGCAGCAGGTCCAGGCAGAGAGGCAGGCCCAGGCAGAGAGGCAGCAGGTCCAGGCAGAGAGGCAGGCCCAGGCAGAGAGGCAGCAGGCCCAGGCAGAGAGGCAGGCCCAGGCAGAGAGGCAGGCCCAGGCAGAGAGGCAGCAGGCCCAGGCAGAGAGGCAGGCCCAGGCAGAGAGGCAGCAGGCCCAGGCAGAGAGGCAGGCCCAGGCAGAGAGGCAGCAGGTCCAGGCAGAGAGGCAGCAGGCCCAGGCAGAGAGGCAGGCCCAGGCAGAGAGGCAGCAGGCCCAGGCAGAGAGGCAGGCCCAGGCAGAGAGGCAGGCCCAGGCAGAGAGGCAGCAGGCCCAGGCAGAGAGGCAGGCCCAGGCAGAGAGGCAGCAGGCCCAGGCAGAGAGGCAGGCCCAGGCAGAGAGGCAGCAGGTCCAGGCAGAGAGGCAGCAGGCCCAGGCAGAGAGGCAGGCCCAGGCAGAGAGGCAGCAGGCCCAGGCAGAGAGGCAGGCCCAGGCAGAGAGGCAGCAGGTCCAGGCAGAGAGGCAGCAGGCCCAGGCAGAGAGGCAGGCCCAGGCAGAGAGGCAGCAGGCCCAGGCAGAGAGGCAGCAGGCCCAGGCAGAGAGGCAGCAGGCCCAGGCAGAGAGGCAGGCCCAGGCAGAGAGGCAGCAGGCCCAGGCAGAGAGGCAGGCCCAGGCAGAGAGGCAGCAGGCCCAGGCAGAGAGGCAGGCCCAGGCAGAGAGGCAGCAGGTCCAGGCAGAGAGGCAGGCCCAGGCAGAGAGGCAGCAGGCCCAGGCAGAGAGGCAGGCCCAGGCAGAGAGGCAGCAGGCCCAGGCAGAGAGGCAGCAGGCCCAGGCAGAGACACAGCTTCCACGCTCAGCACTGACACACATACTGGAGCCTAGGTGAACTGCTTTGCATTCATTTACCCAGCTGGCTCGGAGGTGAATAGATGGGAATACTTTAAAATCACTGGTGTGACTTTATCTTAAAGCAGCTCTTGGCTAGAGAAGCAGAGTTCCATTTCAAATCAAATAAACTTGTGTTGCATTTTAAGCGTGGCCTAAAATAACATTTGTCCACTCATAACAATGTCCACTCATATCCAACCAGACAATCACATAACATTCACCTTCCATTTCCCCGTACAAATTTAGGTCAATTTAACATTAGATATAGAGGTCCATCCTTATGGAATTCCACCCCCCCTTCAATCAGAACCTGTCAATCATTGCCTATTCTTAAATCTAGAATGAAAAAAACCCTGTTAAATCAATAACATCTCTTATCTGCATACATGTTTTTATCTCTTCTTCTTTACTTTCTTTTCTTTCTTTTTGTTCGTTAAATTTTAATTTTATTTCATACTTACTGATTTTATTTCTACTTATGTTATACAAGTAGAGGCCTCGTATAGGCCCTTGCGGGTCTCCTGCCTCTACTTTGCACATTTATTGTCGTGTTGATAACTATCAGTATTTTTTTTTGTATGTTTGAATATGTGCTAAATAAAAAAAAAAAAAAAAAAAAAAACATTTATAATCCAGCGCACAGCAGGATATAAAGATTGACACTTATTTTTATTAATAGATGACATTAAAAAAGCAAGAAGGAGCAAACGTGTTTCATGCATTGCTTCATCAAATTTGTTTTGTAAATCTTTTTTGGGGGTCAAAAGTAGCTTATTTTTGCCTAATAATGCTTGGAGTCAAGATTGTATTTTTTTACACTACTTTACAACTACTTTGACAAAAATTTGGCGGGCCCTCTGCCATACCTCTGCGGACCCCTAGGGGTCACGGAAGACCGCTGTCGCTTTCCACCAAGAATTCACTCAGTCCCACGTTAATTGTCTGTGTGCGTGCGTGTGTGTGTGTGTGTGTGTGTGTGTGTGTGTGTGTGCGCGCGCGCGCGCGCGTGTGTGTGTGTGTGTGTGTGTGCATGTGCGTGTGCGTGTGTGTGTGTGTGTGTCTGTGCGTGCGTGTGCGTGTGCTGTGCGTGTGTGTGTGTGTGTGTGTGTGTCTGTGCGTGCGTGTGCATGTGCGTGCGTGTGTGTGTGCGCGCTGTACACCATGAACCCTCTCCAGCCCATTTCCTGCCAGCTCCTGAGTCAGCTGACCCGTTTCAATTTGTCTTCATCAGTCATACCAATTAACTCAGGCATTACATTCCTCACTGCCAGCCATCCCCAGCCTTCCCCCCATTCCCCACCTCTTATTCCCTTCCTCTATCCCTCCTTCCATCTCTCCATCTCTCCATCCCTCTATTCCTCTATCCCTCCTTCCATCTCTCCATCCCTCTATTCCTCTATCCCTCCTTCCATCTCTCCATCCCTCTATTCCTCTATCCCTCCTTCCATCTCTCCATCCCTCTATTCCTCTATCCCTCCTTCCATCTCTCCATCCCTCTATTCCTCTATCCCTCCTTCCATCTCTCCATCCCTCTATTCCTCTATCCCTCCTTCCATCTCTCCATCCCTCTATTCCTCTATCCCTCCTTCCATCTCTCCATCCCTCTATTCCTCTATCCCTCCTTCCATCTCTCCATCCCTCTATTCCTCTATCCCTCCTTCCATCTCTCCATCCCTCTATTCCTCTATCCCTCCTTCCATCTCTCCATCCCTCTATTCCTCTATTCCTCTCCCTCCTTCCATCTCTCCATCCTGACTGCCACTGCCCAAATGTTGTACATTTCCAAACTCAGTGGTCATAATGGACTTCTCGGCATAGGTTGAGGCGATGTCTCGTCAGTCGTCACAGACGCTGGGTTAGCTGGCTCAGCCTGGCTGGGGGCGTGGTCAGGGTGGGGTAAATCCCCCGTTCTATCCATTCAGCAAAGTTAGAATTTAGCTGATAGCCCAGCCCAGGCAGACACGATCGGGGATTTAACCACCGCAGTAAACACACATCTGAGCAGACGTCTTGTGTCTGCTCTAGAACCCCCAAGCATGTAGTTTAGAGCCGCAGCACCGTCTTTTGGTGAGTCAGCCCATGTATGGGCGGTTTTACCCCACTCGCACGCCAGCCGTTTAACATTTTGTGGGCGTTCCCAGACATGCGGACTGTGTCTATTGCTGCTGGACTGTTTGCTATGCGCATGAAGGGAGCGCACAACAAACCCCTTTCTCTTTCAGTGGATTTGAGATGTCAGAGATACTATACAGTACTACATGTACTACTACAGTACCACTGCAGTACTACAACCACTGCAGTACTACTTAGCGCTATCCTATTGTTTGTCTGTTTCTTTTTGCTGCTTATATATCGGCCTTCAAGAAGGGGGAAAGTGTCGTTTCCCTCTTTAAACCTGTAAACTGCACCGTGAGCAGCCTGAAGACACCAGCCGCAGGGCTAGCACACACACACACACACACACACACACACACACACACACACACACACAGAGCTTATCGAATAAACAGTGAATCATTAGATTATGAGCAAAGATACATGCGGTATCATCACTAAACACTCCACTCTGCATTTGCATTGATTGAGCTAAATACAGAATGCACGGGTGAAGGCAGGCAGCCATAATGAATTCACACTGAAGCTTGTGTGTCCTCTCTCACTAGTCTCATAATGGCCTCTCTCACACACACGCACACGCGCACGCACGCACACACACACACACACACACTCTAACACACACGCACACACACTCACACACACATACTTACTCACACACACACACACACACACACACACACACGCACACACGCACACGCACGCATGCACACACACACACACACACTCTAACACACACGCACACTCACACACACTCACACACACATACTTACTCACACACACACACACACACACACACACACGCACACGCACACACACACACACAAAGCTGCTGCATTACAAAACAGGATCATTGTTAATTCCCCAGAAAATGTAATAGAATGAATAAGTCCACCTGCCCTGCATCCAGCATGCCAGTGAGTTCCTATTTCCTCCTCATAATTCTTAGTTAAAAAATTGTCTAATTGGGCGGTCGTCTGTCGCGATTTGTGACGGAAGTGATGTCATTCAGTGATGTCACTCGAGCAATGTGATGTCACTGTCTGTCAGTCATGATTTGGGGAGCCCACAGAGCGGGCGATTTCCATAACTGCTGCCATGGCGCCTCATCTCCAGAATCTCCACCCTACTGTAGGAATGGAGCGCTCCTCAGTCCTCAATATAATACATTGTATATTATACTGTATATAGCCATATGAGGAGCATGATATATTGAATATATAATACTGGGTGTTGTTGCTGCACAGTTAGATTCAGATTGGTGTCAAAGCTATCACTAATTAATGCTCCTAACTTTTTTTAACAGCTGCACGGCCGAGGGAGATAGACTGATAACACATGGATTT
>NC_139643.1:22979730-22985956 GCF_964638095.1 Poromitra crassiceps | reverse complement strand
GCAGACGACACAGCAGTCGTGGGGCTGATCTCGGGAGAGGAGGTGAGGGCCCTGGAACAATGGTGCCAGGACAACCACCTCTCTCTGAACGTCTCCAAGACCAAGGAGATCATTGTGGACTACAGGAGAGGGGGGGGCGCACACCCCCCAATCACCATCAACGGCACAGTGGTGGAAAGGGTGGACAGCTTCAAGTACCTGGGAGTCAACATCCACCAGGACCTGACCTGGGCCGGTCACACCGCCACTGTTGTCAAAAAGGCCCAACAGCAAATACACGGACTCAGGCACCTGAAGAAATTTGGGCTAAGGAAAGAAATCCTCAGGGACTTCTACAGAGGCACCATTGAAAGCCTGCTGACTGGCGGCTTCACCACCTGGTACGGGAACTGTACCACCATGGACCGCAGGGCGCTACGGAGGGTGAGGCGCCCGGCCCAGCACGTAACAGGATGTGAGTTGCCAGAACTGCATGAACTGTATAACCAGCGGTGCCTCAGGAGGTCCCTGAAGATCATCAAAGACACAAACCATCCCCACAACAGCCTGTTCTCCCTGCTACCCTCAGGGAGGAGATACAGGGTTCCAAAAGCACGCACAAATCGCTTGAGGAACAGTTTCTTCCCGCAGGCCACAAGACTCCTTAACATACACAAATAGTGTAGTAGTCGTACCGTACCGTACTGCAGCTGCTACCATTACGTATGTCTAATGTTTAATTGTATGTTTAATAAGGTACATGCTATTTGCACCTGTATGTCAAATACGTCGAATTTAAAATGTTTAAGCACGTCTAACGTATGCACATGACATGTGCACATATGTGCAGTGAATATGCCACTGTCTCGGACTGTCTTATCACTATACTGCCTTATTGCTTATTGTTGCTTATTGCTTATTGCTTATTGCCTTATTGCTTATTGTTTTTGCACTCATTGTTATATTTGTACTATGTCGTAAACGGAGTCTACAGCACAAGAATTTCACACGTGATACTTGTACCATGGAGTGACAATAAAAATCTTGAATCTTGGTCTCCAGATCTGTCATGCTCAGGCCACGGTGTGGCCTGCTCTGCATATTTCCTGAGGAGCTGAACTCAGTGGACTTTATGCTTATAATAGAGAAATAAGTTCTGTTTATTCCGTGTGTAGTCTCTGTCTGTTCCCCACCTGTTCATGTTCCCTTGTTAGTCTGCCTTAATTCCTCCCACCTGTTGCCTATGTCTCGTTAGTCTGCCCTATTACCTGAGTTCTCCCCACCAACAGTTCTCCCATTTTGCCCTGTGTTCCTGCCTTCCCAGCTGTCCCTGATGTGTCATTAGTTAGCTGTCTATATATTGTCTGAGTCTGTGTGTGGTGTTTGTCGGTTCATTGTCTCTCTGTTCCCCGGTATGGTATGTACTAGCAACCCTGTCCTGTGTTCTGTCTGTTCTGATATCCTGTTCCTGAGTATAGCCTAGCCTCGGGCTAGTGCGTTTTTGTATTTTGTATTTTTGAGTCATTCAGTGAAGACTTTATTTTCTCCTCAAATCCTTGCCTGCCTGGTCTGCCTTGCCTGCTGCCTCTCTCTCTGCATTTGGGTCCACACAATACACCATCTAACCATACCAAACCCTAACAAGATCAACACTAAGAAAACACAAATACTTGTGGAGGAGTTCACTCCCCAGCCAAACACGCCTATCTTCACCCTTGACGGGCATCCATTAGCCACCGTCCCTCGGTTTACCTACCTCGGTAGCACCCTGTCATCATCCTGCACCATATACGATGACGTCCAGGCTCGCATCGGCCTGGCCTCTGCTGCCTTTGGAAGGCTAAGGTCCAGGGTCTTCCAGAACAGGAACCTCACCATCTCCACCAAGGCAGATGTGTATAGGGCAGTCTGCCTCTCCACGCTGCTTTATGGCTCGGAAACCTGAACACCCTACCAGAGGCACATCCACAGTCTAGAAGCCTTCCACATCCGATGCCTCCAAAGGATCCTAGGCTTAACGTGGAAAGACAGGGTGCCCTATACTGAAATCTATGACCGGACCAACACACCCAGCATTACATGGCTCCTTGGCCAAAAACATCTGAGATGGGTTGGGCATGTGATCCGAATGCCAGCCCACCGTCTACCCCGACAGATCCTGTATGGCCAGCTCCTAGACGGTCAAAGGTCTGCTGGGGGTCAGAAAAAACGGTTCAAGGACCACATTAAAACCCTCCTGAAGAAGTGTGACATCAAACCACCAGCACTAGAGTCCCTGGCTGCTGATCGCCACACCTGGAGCTCAACCTGTCACCAGGGGATCACTCGTCTTCAGGAGAAGTTCACAGAGAGGAGAGTACAGCGGCATGCACAGCGGCACCAACGTGCCATAGCACCACCGACCACTACTGCTGCCTTCCCCTGCACCTCCTGTGACAAAATCTGCGGATCACGCATCGGTCTGAGCAGCCACCTGGCTATGCACAGGCGAAAGACATTACAATAACCAACCTCACAAATTCCATTTGGAGCAACGTCATCGTCGACATCGACGGACTGCCATAAGCAAGTAAGTAAGATAGATGCTACATCTCTCTGCTACTTTACAACAAAGCAGGATGAAAAACATTTCAGCAGAATAAAGTGAAACATAAACAAACCTCCAGTTTGCTTAAAGCGCTGCTTTATGTTCTCAATGGTGTTTTTGTAGATCTGCTGGGCACTCAGACACCACTCAGTTTGTCTCTTCCAGTACTGTGGATCATCTGCTGTTGCGTTGATCATCCAGTCCTGTTTGGGTTCTGCTCTCTTCGTGTTGCTATCAAAGTGAAACACCTGAATTCCATCAACAAACCCAACCACCACAAACTCTGGGCTGTTTGTGACTCCAGAGGATGTAGTGCTGAGATACTTCAGGGAGTGAGTCACTGTGGGACAAACAGGGAAGAAACTCAGCTTTTGAGTTACATTTTAAATATATTTGTACACTAACAACACAATAAAGAATTTCAATCTCTGTTCAGTGACGATGTCGCCAAATCACACTTAATTCAATTAATTAATGCACTCTTTCAAACCATTCTATAGATTTAAACTGCTTTACAGTGAGCAGCCTCCAGGAGAACTGAACTCATTTTGTGAGATTGATAAACTCGCCAGTGGATGAAAAACTCTAACATGCTGCTGGTGAGTGGACACACATTGTCAGATGAAATAATACTATAATATGAGTGATGTGAGTCAAGAGTGATCATCTGAAAGCATCAACAGGCTATAGAAAATATTTATTCACATCAATTCTCCATTTAACTTATCAATACTAGGAAGGTTCAAATGTATTCACGCTCATACACTTAAAAGCAGATGTGAATATAATTTGATATTTATAATTATATAATTATACTTAAAATTATTTATAATTATATAATTATAATTGCAGGAAAGATTTGAAATGTGATCTTACCTGGAGATGCATCGTGAAACCAAAGGAGCAACAAAACCAACGCCTTCATCTTGTTTTGGTAAAGATGTTGTATTTAACGATAAAGATATCTCAGTGACATTCAGTTAAGTCCTGTTTGTATGTTTATAGCTTTGTCCTTGATAAGTCCTTATTCTGAAGATGAGGTTATAGGCTAGTTGTTATCTTGTCTCAGAGGCACAGAAGTGGCACAGCATCAAAGCTGCTCATGTATGTGGAAATGCTTTTATTAGTTGAGGGTGTGTCTTGTCACAGGAAGCGAACATTGTGGTCACAGCAAAGGAACAAACACATCATACTAAATTACATCTTCAGAATAATCGCACGCGCACACACACACACACACACACACACACACACACACACACACACACACACACACACACACACACACACTCACACACACACACACACACACACACACACACACACACACACACACACACACACACACAAAGGATACTGAGAAATAGATGATGACTTTCTTTTCCATGACTCACTCAACAAAACCAGAAAAGGTTTGTCCTCAAATTAAACTTGAGACAAATCTAAATATTGAGGGCTTGTCACCGTGCTGCCGTGGTTGTCATCACAAAGACGCCAGGATATCCCAGCTGGAGGAGAGAGTAGCTCTGCTCCACCAGCTCAAAGATGAAGAAATGTTCATGGACTCCTTGGTCAAATCCTGCGTCCCGATCTTGTCTCCACCTACTGCCAAGCTGGACTCCGACTCTTTAATCATTGTGGGTCGCGCTGCCGCTGTTAACATCTCTGCAGCCCTGGCAGACACTGTCCTGGACCCAGACATTGACATTTCCCGGACTGACAAATACGAGTGGCTAGGTAACAAGCCCAAAGTCCTAGCAAACTCCACCCCCGGTCAGAACCAGCTGTGGAAATCAGCTGGCAAGGGCAATCATGGTGGGAAACTCCTTCCTCGCCGTTCCCCACCGGAGAACCGCCCACTGCCCACTTACAACAAGTTTTCCTCTCTAAGCGAAGAAACAACATCTTCTCCATCCACGTCCAGTCCACCTGCTGTCCCCTCTGTCCCATCATCCCGACGCACCCCTCTCGTCCATTCTGCTAAATTCGTCTTCACTCCCTGTCCCTCCCCCAGATCGCCGCCCCTGTCCGCTCCTCCAGCACTTGTTCTCTCCAAGCACGTTATCCCACCATCATCATCCAGTAATAATTTGTCAAATACCCTCCTCGTCCCCTCCCGCGTCTCATCCACAAACCCCCCCGCTCATCCTTCTCACTCGCGTCCATCTCTCCTGCCCCGTCTCATACCCCCCACTGTGCTGATAATTGGCGACTCCATAACCCGGAATCTCCGCTTCGTTAACACAGTCACACACTGTTTTCCCGGTGCCACCACGACGGACATCATCAATAGACTCCCAGCAATCATAGTCTCAATGCCGCCAACAATAAAGAAAATAATAGTCCACATTGGGTCCAACGATGTCAATAAGCAGCAGTCTGAACTGACGAAAAAACATTTTGTCATTCTTTTCGGCCTGCTCAACAACACTGGAAAATCCATTTTCCTCTCTGGTCCCATTCCAACGTTCCGTCGCGGTGACATGCGCTTCAGTCGCCTGCTCGCTCTCCACACCTGGCTTCACTCCGTCTGCATCACTCACGGCATCACTTTCATCCACAATTTCACTCTGTTTTGGGAGCGCTCCTCTTTCTATTCTCCCGACGGCCTTCATCCGAGCACACTAGGCTCACAAATGCTTGCTGCTAATCTACATCGTGCCCTGGCTGTCAAAGCGTCCGCTACCCCTCGCGCATGACTTTCAGGTACATCTCCCCTATTGGTCACTTCCGGCCAGTTCCAACAAGACACTCCAGTCTATGTAAAACTTAGCTTTAGCTCCCCCTCTCGGCCTGGCGGCCCCATTACGCCTCCTGTCCCTATCACTATCTCTGCTACTACATGTTTTTTCACTCAAATCCCCCGTACACATTTCTGCTATCCTCTCCACTGATCGTCTTTCTCGCCATACAGCAAGACCTAGGGGCGTCACTGAGAACAATCTTGCCCACTTTAAACACTCCAATGTTCCTTTCACAATTTCTGGCGGGCTTTGGAACTGCCAGTCAGCTGTCAACAAAACTGATTTCATTTCTGCTCACGCTCTCTCACAATCCCTCCTCTTTCTTGCTCTCACTGAGACATGGATTACACCTGGAAATACTGCGACTCCAGCTGCTCTTTCTTCTGCGTTCTCTCTTTCACACACCCCCAGGGCCTCCGGCCGTGGGGGGGGCACTGCCCTTCTCATTTCCCCAAAATGGACGTATACGGTTACTTCTCTCTCTCATCTTTCTCTATCTTCTCTTGAATCTCACGCTGTCACTGTATCCCTTCCTTTCAAACTTAGTATTATAGTAATTTACCGCCCTCCCGGCCTGTCGAGGGACGACAGATGGAAATTAGCTATCTAGCTAACTCTGATACATTTACATGTCATGTTACACTTACATGACTTGTTGATTAATGTACACTGTCCCTGATAAATAAATGAATAAATAAATAAATCTTGGAATTTTCCTGGACGAATTAGATACCCTTCTCTCCATATTTCCAGAAGATGGCACTCCACTGATCCTGCTTGGCGATTTTAATATCCTGCCAGCAACCATGCAATCTCCCCTCTTTCTCAACTTTTTCGCGTCTTTTGACCTCTCCCTCTCTTTTTCTCCGCCCACTCATAAGGCGGGGAACATCCTCGACCTGGTCTTCACCCGTTC
>NC_139643.1:22942230-22974730 GCF_964638095.1 Poromitra crassiceps | reverse complement strand
CCAGTTTTTTTAATTATAGCCCCATTTCGAGGAAAATAGGCGATATACTGTACTTCGGATATTGGGGAACAGTAATACTTCCGCCCGTTAGAGGCAGCAATGTGCCGCAAAGGCATCTAGTCTGCGGAAAGTACACGAATAAGAAAACCTAACAAAACAATGCTAGCAATTAGCAAGTCATACTTTAGCAAATTATCAGAAAATAGCGTTACTTTATGATATTTTAATAATGTTAGTAGACACACGTAACTGTATAGATGGCATACATGTAACGTGACGCTCATAACATGGCGGACCATTTAACGTTATCTAACGGTATGTAAAGTAGCCTAACGTTAAATGGTCTGTCCATGTTATACAGTAAGCGTCATAAGGTTATTACGTGACATAACATCACAAGTTTTTGCAGACTTGAATGCTGTTGGTCGTTTGTTCAATTTGCTTTTCTGTATGGTACTGGACATTTAAAAATGATACACTTGTCGTGAGGCATCCGCCAAGCTCAGCAATTTGTCATCCTTATTTTAAAACATACTTTATCAGATCGATCTCAACATAGCCTAAGGTCTTGCATGAATATGTCTACTGGTAAATTAGGCATATATAGATAATCTACCAAGCAACACTTGATACAAATATAGGTAACCATTTCACAGCAGTCCAGCCTACCATGGTGGAAAATTAACCATTCTTTAAGTTTGAATTATATCAAAATATATGTTGCATGGTGTAGCCTTTGTTTATGTCGAATTGTTACAGATAACCATATTTCAATAAATATAAATCATTCGTTGATTTGAAGCAGTCGGTTGGTTCTCCATCTTCATTCTTCTTCCTGGTCATTTTGTCCAAGCTGGTTCACTCGACATCAAATATCTTTATATCACATCTTATTAACAACCTGCCTGCTCTGACCAGACAACTATAATGGGCTCGTTCTATGATATTTGCGGTACATTCGGGTACATGATTTACTTTAGTACATAGCCTACACAACAAGGTTATTTGTTGGCAATGTTTATTGACAAAAGCACAGTGGCAGATACATACCAAATGGTTCAAAGTAAATCTATCAAAAGTCTCAAATCTGTCAGCATTTAGCTTATGTTATTGCAATATCTTAGGTTGAACAACTGATGGTCAGCAATATTCTCACAGTAATATGCACATGGGAATCAAAACGTAGCATTAATTTTCACAAATAATTTGACCAGGGGACAATGTGCCTCTGTTGTGTTGTGCTGTTCCTCCTCCACCATGGTACTCCGGCGGCCATCCCTTGAAGAAACAAACGACACCGTGTTATATTAATGACTATAACATAACGCCACCAAATGTCCGTTAAAATAGGCTATAGCAACGGTGCTCACCACCTTGCTCACACGTTAGCACACGATGCTAATCGAGCTAGCGTTAGCTTACAAACATGAGCATAACTCAAACAGTCCAACATAGACATATAGAGCACCAAGTGCGCGATCAAATCTACCTCAGTTATAAAGTTTAGAGTTTGCCCAGAGATAAGTATAATAGCAGTTTACCTTGTGGAGGGTTAGCAGCAGCTAGCAGGCTGGAGGCTCACACCAGGCACAATGCACCAGGATCACACCACACCATGGTCTCTTGGCCAGGCCCCGGACAAGACGGTGGTCGGCTGACTGGACTCCTACTCGCCCATACCTTCGGACTAAAAGTTATTATATTCGTTGTCCTGGACCATTTGACCACTGCAACCAGCCAGCCAGCGAGCAAGCTAGCAAACAGAAGCGAACAACAAGATGGCAGTCAGTTCAAGCCTGTGAGACAAATTCGGAAACTCCCCCGGCAGCCGCTAGGGGCAGCCGCCCCCTCCTTCTGCTTCTTCTTCTACTAGTGTTTTAACAGCCCTCTCTCCCCGTACTTCCGTGTAGAATTAATCCATTCAACCAATCAACGATGAGCAGGAAGCGGGGATTCAAGCCTCATTTTCTGCTATCAAAACCCAATGGGTGACGTCACGTTGACATTGTCCAATTCTATTATACAGTCCATGCAAAAAACACAATTGCTTGAGTGACATCACTGATGGCATTGTGACATCATCAGTCCCTATGACATCATCTCTGCTCAAGGCTTGGCCATGTCTGTGGGTGGGAAGCCCGATTAAGGTTAGCCTACGTGTCGTTGCTGCACTAGTGCCTCCTCTGGCCGGTCGGAGCACTTGTTCGAAGGTGGGAATAGCATGAGAATCTGGAAAAAGTAAGTCTGGGCGAGTATCAGACAAGTTGAATCAAGTTTTAAGATTCTCCCCCCTTCTCTCCCCAATTGTACTTGGCCAATTCCCCCTGCTGTCCTGGTCATTGCTCCACCCCGCCTGCCGCTTCTTTACACCCGACAGTGAGAGTTTCACCAGCAGGATGTAGTGTGTGAGAGGATCACGCTATTCCCCCCAGTTCCCCTCCACTGCGACCAGGACACATACCCCCAATCAGGCTTCCCACCCGCAGACACAGCCAATCGTGCCCGTATGGACGCGCGACCAAGCCGGAGGTAACACGGGAGTGGGAGCCTACGACCCTCGTGTTGGTAGGCAGGGAATCTACCGCTACACTACCCGGACGCCCCATACTTGGGGCTTTTTAACAGGGAAGCACCTAACTAAGATTACAAAGCAGTCTTGTAGTTCATGATTTTGCTGTTCTAAGCTAATAAGTGCACTTTCTTTTTCTTTTCTTTTAGGCCACGATGACAGAGTTCTTCATGCCACTCTGAGCCCAGACAACTCCACATGTGCTACTATTGGTGCTGATGAGACTGTGTTCATGCACACACACATGTAAACTTAGGGGCAATGACATTTTGTGAGCAACACACACCAGTTTATTTTGTGCTACTCTGATTTAAGGCCTTGTTAATGCTTCAATACCATGAACTAACAGTGTAGTCCAAGTGACACTGGACTAAGCAGGATGTCAAGAGTCTTAGGGATTCCCTATCCAGTAAGCTTGCCCTCCTGATTTGGTATCTAGTTCTGGAACTAACCTTACCCACACTTTTCAAGGCCATCGTGGAAGCACAGTCATTTTGTCCATTTAAAACGTAACTTTGCATGTCAAGAAAGTCGCAGTTTGTCGCCAAACTGTTGCACTAGAAGTTATAAATCAGAAAGACTACATACACTGTCGCCTAAGTGACGTGACTTTCTCTACCGGCAAAGCTGAAGACCGGCGACCTGCTTCCACGAGCTATGTAGTTTTTATACCAAACTAACGACAAACTGCCACTTTCTTTACATGCAAAGTTATGTTTTAAATTGACAAAATTAATGTTGGCACCCCGTGGCACAATTCAAACGGGATCAAAAAAGTAACGTTATTCTCCGTTCACTGCCATTCATATTTTTTCCAGCGCTTGGTACAGAGAGAAAGCAGGAAGTGACTTTTCACTTTGGCTCTCTATAGGAGTGGACCTCTCCTCAAACACAATAACTGGCCTTTAATGTTTGGAGTTCTTCCATCAGGGTCTTGTTCCGTTTCTCTAGATCAGCTTCACGTTTTTCCAGATGCTGAAAATAATCCTTTCTCTTCCGGTGACATTCACAGGCTTGATCTCTGTTTTTTGCCAGCTGGAGTTCCTTCTCAGACAGTCCCACAGGAGAGGTCCTGGTCTGAGACAGGGATCTGGATGTGGCTGCTGTGCTGATCTGGTCTCCTCCTGCACCTTGTACGACCACCTGGTCACTGGGCGCCATCTGCTGGCCATAAGGTGTCTGGGCATACTGGGGGGTGCTGCTTTTCTGGGCTGCAGAGTTGGCCATGGTGACCGGTAGGCCTTGAATGTGGCCAGTTCAAGTACCGAGCGATGCTGCTCCAGTCTACTGTGGAAGCAGAGCTGTCATATATGTATGTATGTATGTATGTATGTATGTATGTAAGTGTCTGTGTGTGTGTGTGTGTGTGTGTGTGTGTGTGCGCGCGCGTGCGTGCGTGTGTGTGTGCGTGCGTGTGTGTGTGTGTATGTATATTGTAACGTATCCGTTATCTCATGAGGCAGAGGCTTCTTGATGGTACAAGGGTCTTTATTCACAGTTAGTTATATTACAACTCTCGGCGGTTGTCACGCTCAAAGCTAGCAGCTTTCCCTCCAAGTAGTGTGTGTGGACTGACGCGCATGCTCAGTTCACTCCAGAAGTATCCCCACCGCATAGTGTTCCCCCAATACAACACTCCCACACATCAGTTCCTATCTGCAGTCGAGACACTACCAATGCTCACCCCTGTATGTGTACTGCTGATTCGCTACATACTCCCCGCCCAACAATAAGGTCAACGCCCACGTTGATAACACATCACACACCCCCTTGTACCAAAACATCTTTTTTTCTTTAACAGCTTCTTTTTTTTTCAATCACAGCATGTTGCACTCTCAGACTTCCCCACATCATCTCCCCCACAATATCTCATGTCATGCACCTTTTTTTTACTTTCTGTTACAACAATACAACATCTCCAACCACCATCTCCTCTCTTTTTTTTTTTTTTTTTTTTTTTTTTTTTTTTTAGTACAACTCAAAGTTGTGGAATCGTCCTGGAGCCCTTGGCTCTCTCCGTGGCCGTGTTAGTCTCTGTGAATCTGTCTGCGGGGCTGATCCCACCTGCATTGTCTCTGGGCTTTCACGCCCCTGGGTGGGGCCCGCCCGGTCATAGCCGGACGCCCCTCTCTGTGGGAACAGAGTCCTTCTTTCAGCCGGTCTAGGTGAAACCGCCGGGCGGCCGAGATCTGGGGAAAAGGTGCACCCCCCCCGGTATGGGGCCAACCTGTCTCTGTGGAGTACCTTCCTGCCACCAAGTGGCATCTGCACTCGGTACACCACTTCCCCCATTCTCTCCATGACCCTGCATGGGCCTGTCCAGTGACAGTCCAGTTTAGGGCTACGCCCTTTTTTTCTCTGGGGTGTGTACACCCAGACCAACTCCCCCCCCTGGAAATGGTTTCCTTTTGCCCTCACATCATAGTTCCTTTTTTGTTTCATGCCTGCTTTCTCTAGCTGGTCCCGCGCGAAGTGGTGAGCGGACTCTAAGCGATCTTGTAGCCTCCTGGCGTACTCTCGCCCTGGGGGAGCGTCCAGTGCATCTGGTGGCTTACCGAACGCTATTTCTGCTGGTGTCCGCAGTTCTCGACCTAACATGAGCAGAGCTGGGGTGCAGGAGGTGGACTCGTGTGTGGCGGATCTGTAGGCCATGAGGATGAGCGGCAGGTGCGTGTCCCAGTCTCTCTGGTGTTCCTCCGTGAGGATGGCCAACTGCTTTTTCAGCGTTCTATTGAATCTTTCTACAAGGCCATCGCTCTGGGGGTGCAATGCTGTGGTCCGTGTCTTTTTAATGTTCAGTTTCTCGCACATGGTGGCGAACACTCGTGACTCAAAGTTTCTCCCTTGGTCACTGTGTAGGGTCTCTGGTGCTCCGAACCTACTGAACATGCCGGTTACTAATGCGTCGACCACCGTCCCCGCCTCCTGGTCGGGTAGTGCGTACGCCTCTGGCCATTTTGTGAAATAGTCCATGGCGACCAGGACGTACTTGTTTCCACTGTCTGAGCAGGGAAAAGGTCCCATCACGTCTACCCCTACCCTCTCCATGGGGGCTCCTGCTGCTAGTTGTTGAAGCGGGCGCGAGACTGATCTAACGGCCCTTTGTACGCTGCGCAGAGGTCGCAGCGTCGACAGAAGTCCTGTACGTCTCTCCCCATCCTCCCCCAATAAAACCCTTGTCTGATACGGCGGAGCGTTTTGTTTACCCCGAAGTGCCCAGCCCCTACAGTTCCATGGCAGCTCCTGCACACCTCCTCCCTCAACGTTGTCGGCACTACTTTCCGCCACTTATGCTCTCCTGTCGCTGGCTCCTTCCAGGACTTCATCAGCACTCCGTTACTCAAACTCAGGGTGTCGAACCCCGCCCACAGCCCTTTGGTTGTGTCGGTGGCCCCTGCCACCTCTTCCCAGGGCGGCTTCTGGCCCTCTTCTACCCATTGCAGTACTGGTGACAGCTCTCTGTCGTTTTCTTGGTGGCCCCTCCAATCCGCTGCCTCTGCTACCCGCAGCGTCCTGCACACTGGCCCATCCCCTGTGTGGTTAGGGCAGATCCTAGCTTCCTCTTGGAGCTCTCTCTCTCTTCCTTCTCTTTTTTCGCAGTATGTACACCCTCTCTCTGCACAGGGTCGTCTTGACAGGGCGTCTGCGTTGACGTGGCGCGCCCCTGCCCTGTGTTCTATCGTGAAGTTGTAGTCTGCCATTTTCTCTAACCAGCGGCACACTTGTCCCTCCGGCTCTCTGAAGGACCATAGCCACTGCAGCGCCGAGTGGTCGGTCCGTATGGTGAACCGTGGCTGTCCCAGGAGGTAATATCTAAAGTGTCTTAGTGCTTCTACTACGGCGAGGAGCTCCCGGCGGGTGACGCAGTAGTTACGTTCTGCTTTATCGAAAGTCTTGCTATAGTACGCCACCACCCGCTCCCCGTCCGGCCCCGCCTGGGACAGCACGGCTCCCATACCCCCATTGCTGGCATCAGTGTCTAGTAGGAACGGCAGGGCGGGGTCTGGTGCTCTAAGCACTGGAGACTCGGTCAGTGCTTTCTTGAGGGCTTTGAATGCTAGGTGGCATTCTGTCGTCCAGTGGAAGTCTGCGTTCTTCTCTTTTAACCTGAACAGCGGTTCCGCTATTTTAGAAAACCCGTTCACGAATTTCCTGTAGTATGCGGCTAGCCCTACGAAGCTCTCGAGTTCGCCTTTGTTTCTGGGGGTGGGCCACTCCATGACCGCCTGAGTCTTCTCTTCTAGGGTGCGAATGCCCCCCGCGCCGATGCCATGCCCTAAGAACTCCACCCTCCTCTTCAGGAAGTGGCACTTGTCTGGGTGTAACTTTAGACCCGCCTCTGCTATCTTCTGCAGGACTTTTCGTAACGCCCCCACTGCGGCCTGGAACGTGCCCCCGTGTGTCAAGATGTCATCTAAATACACGACGCATTCGGATCGCGGAATGTCTCCCAGCAACTTCTCCATTAACCTCTCGAACGTTGCTGGTGCGTTGCACAGCCCGAAGCTGAGTACTCGAAACTGCCACAGCCCCTTCTCTGTGCGGAAGGCGGTCTTTTGCTTGGCATCGTCGCGGAGGGGCACCTGCCAGTACCCGCTACGGAGGTCTAGGGATGAGAACCAGGATGACTCTCCCGCGGCGTCTAACAGTTCCTCTATGATGGGCATCGGGTATGCGTCTTTTTTTGTTACTTTGTTCAGCCCCCTATAGTCTACACAAAATCGCATTTTGGTGCTATTTTTCTTTTTCACCAGCACTACCCCCGACGCCCACGGGCTGTCTGATGGCTCAATGATCCCCGCCCGCAGCATGTTCTCTACAGCTTCGTTCGCTATCTCTCTCCTCGCCGCTGGGATCCGACGGGGATATGACCTGACGGGTCGCGCCCCCTCCGTGTCTATTTCGTGTTCCACCAGGTGGGTACATCCTAGCTCATCATCTGACATGGCGAAAATGTCTTTATATTCCTCTAGTACCCTCCACAGTTCATCGCTCTGCTGGGTCTCTAACCCTTCGCTTTGGCGTTTGTGCAATCCCCTGAGCATCTCTAACCTCTCTCTCTCCCCCTCTGCCTGTTGCGCTGGCTGAGGGCAAGTGTTTGGAGGTGGGCTAGGGGTGGGGCTTTGTGGAGGGGCTTGGTCTGCTGGGTGGGGCTCATGCACTACGGTGACGCGATATACAGTGATATTATTTACATTAGCTCTCTCCTCTGGAACGGTGGGAGGGTGGCCCATCTGGACTACTGGCCCCCCTGCAAATGTCAATGTGCTTTTTCCTAGGTCTACTGTGCATTTGTTTAGCGTCAAGTAGTCTTCCCCTAGGATGCAGGGTCCCGTCATTTCTACCACCCACACCGGAAAGTCCACTGTCTGTTCTCCCACTGTTATCATTACGTGCCCCCTCCCCCTCATTGGCATCAACTCACCGGATACTGTTCTTAGTAGTTGTGCTGCTGGCTGCTCCAGGCGCGTCCCCTCGGGCATCATGTTGACGTTCACCAGCGTTGCCGTACACCCCGTGTCCACCAGGGCGGCGCAGTATCTCCCCTGTATGTAGACTGGAACATGGCAGCCGTTCATCGCGCGCGGCCCGCTCTGCATGCTGACAGCTCCGGCGATGACGTCTACTTCGGGGCCCGGCGGAGCCCCACCTCTCCGTTGCTGTCGGTGGGCCCCCTCCTGCGATGATGTGGCTACGGGGACTGTGGCATCGTAGACCCGTCTCGCCCCATCTGGACGGGCCCTGTGCCGTTTCCCTGGTTCCACGCTCTCCGGCGGCAGTCTGCTTCCCGATGTCCGGGGCGTCCGCATCCCCAGCAGATCATGTTCCCTCTGGCCCAGCTGTTGTTCCGCTGAGTGGGCTGTCGAGCGGGGTTGGGCTGCAGGGTCGCTCTGCGGAGCAGTTGTTCTGTCAGCTGTTGTACTGACTCGGACAGTTCTTTCACCCTGTCGCCCTGCTCTCTCACCGTGTTGCTTTGCTCTGCCCAGGCCGTCTTCCACGCTGGTTCTTCTTGTAACTGGCTCTCCGCGGCCATTCTGACCACTGGGGCGGCCTCCATTATGCTGCTGCTCTTGTCCCAGCCTTCTACTGTCTCTATCTCCAGTGCCAGCCCCAGCGCTGCTCCCAATGTTTTCGGGTGTCCCAGCGTTACTTTCTGGCTTAGGCTCCGTGGCTCGATGGCCTGGACAAAGTAGCTTAGGGCTAGTCCATCCAGCGTCTCCGTCGGTAGCTGGCTGTATGCGCGCCGGCTGAGAGTCTCAATGTCCGTTGCCAGTGCACGTAGTGACTCACCCTGTCGTCTGCGTCTGTTACACAGTTCTGCGGCTACGATGGCCTGCTCCTCGCATCGGCCGAAACGTCTCTGCAGGACCCCCATCACCACATCCCAGTCCTTTGTATCAGCTATTGCCGACACGCACGCTGTAGCTTCGCCCTCGAGGGCCATGACGAGGTAGCTGGCTCTCTCCTTTCTCGTCCAGCCATTCCAATCTGCAGCCTCTGTAAACTGCTTGCAGTACGCCTCCCATTCGACTTTACCGTTGAATTTTGGCGGGGTGATTTCCTTTCTTCCCCGCCGCTCGCCGTCTTTTGCCGCCTCGACCCGTGTCCCGTCTTTGTCCTCGGGCCGTAGGCTGGTTCCGCTGGTCTGTGGCACAGCCTCCATGGCTACAGCGGCAGTGTCAACCCGCTCGATCTTCACTCTCACCGGTCCCGGTTCTTCCGCTCCTTCTCCCGCCTCGCTAGCTTGCCTGCTAGCTCCCTTGGGCTGCGGGTTAGCTTCCGTGGCTACGGTGCTAGCTCTGTCTGGCTCGGATTTTATTTTCACCAACCCCAGGCTTTCTGTTGTTTTTCTTTCTTGGATCCCTGTGGTAGCAGCTGCGTCTACCCAGACATCATCCTCCTCGGCCGGCTGGTAGTCTGCCCCGGCTCTCGCCTCTCCCGCCTCTCGGTTGAGCCGCTTGCGCTCTTTCTTCAGGAACTTGTTAACCATTTCGCTAATCTGGAGGCAATATTCACCGTTTAAACTTCTGACGCCAGTGTAACGTATCCGTTATCTCATGAGGCAGAGGCTTCTTGATGGTACAAGGGTCTTTATTCACAGTTAGTTATATTACAACTCTCGGCGGTTGTCACGCTCAAAGCTAGCAGCTTTCCCTCCAAGTAGTGTGTGTGGACTGACGCGCATGCTCAGTTCACTCCAGAAGTATCCCCACCGCATAGTGTTCCCCCAATACAACACTCCCACACATCAGTTCCTATCTGCAGTCGAGACACTACCAATGCTCACCCCTGTATGTGTACTGCTGATTCGCTACAATATATATATATATACATATATATATATATATATATACATACATATATCCTATATATATCCTACTGCACCTGTATATCCTGGTACTGTGGTACAACTAAGAGATTTTAAATAGTTAATTGGCTCCCCGTTGAAAGTAGAGTTCAACAGTTAAAAATGATCATGGTCTATAAAATATTGCATGAACTTTGTCCAAATTATTTTACCAAGTACTTTCAGTTTGTGCGGGACATTCATGATCGGAACACGAGGGCTAGCATAACGAACTTGAAACTATACCCAATCTGAAAAGCAAAGTAGGGAGAACTAGCTTCCTGGGGGTCAATGGAACAAGATCCATAAGGAAATTATGTCTGTGAATTCTCTGAATGGTTTTAAAAACTTTCTGAAAAAATTCTTGCTGAGTAAACTATAGAGTAACGTGCTGAGCCTTGTTCTTTTGATTGTTCTATATTGTTTATTTGATGTTATGTATGTCCTGATTTATAAGAACAGGGACCATGTTGGAAATAAGTGTTCGCACTTTTACATGTCTGTCCCTTGGATTTGGTTCTGCTATATCCATAAATAAAATCAATCAATCAATCAATCAACTTGGTGAACATTATAGCCAATGTTTCTCTGGTCATAAGAACAGAAAAGAAAAAAGGCGGTTGGTTCCTTGTTTTCTGTACACACATGAATCACAAGTCCTCTATAAAATATTTAAAAGGATACTTATTCTAATAGATTGTTGTAAAAAAAGATACTGATAGATGTCTGTAAAATCAGAATCAGAATTGTCTTTATTGCCAAGTAAGTTTACACACAGGCTACAAGGAATTTACTTTGGTGTTCAGTGCATAACATCAATAAAGATAGTAAGAGAACTTTGGAGAGTAAATGTAAAAGGCAAGTGCTGCAAGTCAAGAAGCATCAAATATAAAATACACATGTTCAAAGTAATCTATTACCGCTTCCTGTCGTGAGAGTAAGTGTTGTTCTTCGGCTGCTAGTTCAGTGAGTTTTGCTCGTAGACTGATCAGACTGATACTGTTGGAATCTGTGGATTCAGCTTTCATTTGACATCTTGTTGGACTCTTATTGCAAACAAACAGCAACCATTATTACTGCGACCACCACGACATGTACTTTTGTGGCAAGGGGGTATTTCGAAACAGGTACTCTGCACAAATATCAATAATATCAAATATCAAATAAAAACATTTAGCCTACACAAAGAATAATACATATCTTTTATAATAAAAAGTCAAAGCTTGAGGGAGTGAAGGCTTTGCCACCTCAATGATGTGTTTTTGAGTCATGCAGATGCATCACTAATGCACTTTCCTCTGTCCAGATTTTCAAACCAGCACAGCTGATCACAGTTTGAAGGTGTTGTACCTCGAGGAGAGTTTTTTTGTTCTCTTTCTTTACTTTGTCCTTTATTACAAATTAAATAGGAGTGATGAGATTCATGGTAACAAATAGACTCTTTTCATCACAGAGCCCAGAACAGGTGTGTTGTAAAGTGGTCATTCCTTCACTCCCCTGGACATGGACCCAGTCACACTCTCTATAGTCACATACTGTACACACAGAGCAGAGTGACACTCCCTATAGTCACATACTGTACACACAGAGCAGAGTGACACTCCCTATAGTCACATACTGTACACACAGAGCAGAGTGACACTCCCTATAGTCACATACTGTACACACAGAGCAGAGTGACACTCCCTATAGTCACATACTGTACACACAGAGCAGAGTGACACTCCCTATAGTCACATACTGTACACACAGAGCAGAGTGACACTCTCTATAGTCACATACTGTACACACAGAGCAGAGTGACACTCCCTAGTTAGACTGTACACAGAGTGACACATTATATATGTGTGTGTGTGTGTGTGTGTGTGTGTGTGTGTGTGTGTGTGTGTGTGTGTGTACGAACATACGTACATACGTACATACATACATACAGTAAGATGTAGCTATGTTTCTATATATAGAGATGATTTGTCACATTTATGTTTTTAATATAGCCTATATTGGCAAATTTTGGTACTATTTTTTCTACATTTTTTTCAAAAATATTTTCTCTTTTTGTTAGATTCTCTACCAGAGCTAATTGATTGATTGAACTATGCGTTTAGGGGCCGGCCGTTCTATCACACGGCCGCTACAAAGGTGTGTTAGATCACCCTCATTTTATGAATGAACCTGATGAAGCACATCTGTGAAACATGATGTTCTGACATCTGTTGCCAAAAAATTATGTATCTTTGAAAGTCGGTCTTCTTGCAGATTTGTGGAGTGTGCGGTCTCCCTATAAACGCCTATTTCACATCCCACCCAAATCAGCCATTTTGTGTCAAAAAGGCAGGAAGTAAAACAGGTGCAAGCAAGACATTGATTAGAGCCCCGGGACTGGACCAGCTGTCCCTGCAGCGGAGGAACAGCAAACAGGACCTTCTTTGCACCTCTGTTTTACTTCCTGCGTTTTAGACGGAAAATGGCTGATTTGGGTGAGATGTGAAATAGGCTAATGGACTTATCCTGATGAGTTTGTTTTTTATCCAGAATAGAATACTACTTTATTAATCTCTCTCCCCGGCAACCTTCAGATAGTCCACTGCTCAAACCTCTGGGCTACCTACCGCCCATGTCTACCAGTCCACCCTATATCAGGCTCAAGGTCTTTTTAGAACAAAAGAGAAAAATATGTGTGAATAAATCGCACGACAAAAAGGGGAAAAAATACAAATCCGCTCAGCAAATTTTTATTTGGTATGAATAGTCCCACAGAGATAAATGTTTGTTTGTTTGTTTGTTTGTTTGTTTGTTTGTTCTTAATCGCCATGCAATTCATTCACACTGATTATTCGCTTTTGGTCTGAAAAGATTAAAACTGGCCTTGCTCGAGAGTAGCTATGTTTGGTCTTGATCCATGGTAGTTGGATTGAGGCTCTGGTAGGTGGAGTCTGGCTGCGGAGTAGAGTATGTTTGGTCTTGGTCCATGGTGGCTGGATTGAGGCCCTGGTAGGTGGAGTCTGGCTGCAGAGTAGAGTATGTTTGGTCTTGGTCCATGGTGGCTGGATTGAGGCCCTGGTAGGTGGAGTCTGGCTGGGATGTGGAGGCTCGAGGCCAGTTGGCATAGGTGACATTCTGAAAAAAAAATCATAAAATATTAAGTTCAGTAAGGGTACAAGGCAGGAGAGCACACCAGCGGTAGCCATGGAAACAGTCCTCCATCTTGCATGTATCCTACATCTATGCTGTTTTAGGCTGTGTCCATATAGTGTTTTTCCTCATTAAAAGCAGAGAGAGGCTGCAAGGTGCAGAAAAGATGGCCTCTGCAGAAAAGAGCTTTTGTCTTCCTAAAGGCACATCAATCAAATATTATCCAACCAACACAGGAGAGACCATAGAACCATAGACCATAGAACATTTCACTCGAACCAAAACGTAAAAACAACATCGATTTTTTTTTCTTTAAATCCGCAATTTCTTTTACGTTTTGGTCCGAGTTAAATGTTATGGTCTCCCATGTTTCTAAATATATCTGAACCGTTTGGTTTGAACAAGTAAAACTGTTTTTATAAGCATTTTACGAAATGTCTATGGGGAAATGAATGGCGGATGAAAATCTCTGGTACAGTGCTGAAGCAGGAAGTGACGTTCACTTTGGCTCTCTATGCCATCAAACATTCTCCAACAACTGCCAGCATCCTCAGACAACTGCCTGTTGGTGTTTGTCCGTGTTTGTTGGAGAATGTTTGATTGGTTTGCCTTGTGCTTAACTTTAACTAATTATAAACAAACTTACAGTATCAGAAAGATGAGCACTTGAACATACGTCAGTGTGATAAGAACTACCTAAAATGACAGAAACCATCAGCCAGACACCAGAGGGCAATCGAGGTGTTTTGGCTTCACTTTTTGGGAGCTGCCATGACGTCCATATATTATACCGTCAATGGTGGAACTGGAAACTAACTATGAGAATAAACAGAGATACAAAGAGTTAAAACAATTCACCTGCAGGTTTATGGAGCCTGAGTTTCCCCTGGTGTTCGAACCTGTGGAACAGACAGAACAAAGATTATTATTTGTGTGTGTGTGTGTGTGTTTGTGTGTGTGTGTGTGTGTGTGTGTGTGTGTGTGTGTGTGTGTGTGTGTGTGTGTGTAGGCTACTGGAAGATGATGGAAGATGATAGTTTACACGGTTGAAAGCAACTCACCATCACTTTCTCTCTTTCTCTTCCATCTGTAGAGCAGCAGACTGACAGTCAGCAGCACCAAAACAACCACAACAACAACACTCACACACACAGCCACGACCAGGAAGTCACCTGGGCGAGAGAGATAGAGGGCGTGTGGGGAAGGAGGGAGAGAGAGGAGTGAGAAAGAGAGAGAAGCAGGGGGTGCAGGGCCAAAAAGATTAAGGGAATAATATAAATGAGAAAATCATCCTATTTTATGTGACTATCAAATAGTTTGGTATCATCAACTAAAGAGGAGACAAACTGGAAATCATAAGTCAGATGTTTTCTGAGTGACAGCTGATTCATCTATATCCTAACTTGTACTTAGAAACAATGTTAACATGTTCAACACATCCTAAACTACATGTGTATCTTGTGTTACTGTAAACTCCTCTAAAAATATGACATTTTTACACTTATATGCATGTATAAAACATTTTACATTGTGGAAAAATATGATATCGTTTTTACAACATGTGTGAAATTGTCTTACTTGTCTCAATTGGAGAGGAGGAATCAGCTCTGGTTGTTGTTGCAGGCAGGTCAGCTGGAGGAAGAGGAACTGGTTAAAGGTGAAACACATTCTGTTATGTTTTTTAAGTTTTTTCTACCTTTAGGCAGGTTTTAACTTAAATTAATTGATGCTTGAAACACTTAGATCCAGTTAGCATATTCACCATGTAATAATCAAATATAGCCACAAGCGGCAATTGAGGGGTCCAAGCACAATTTGAAAAGACAAACAGACCAACCATTCCAGAAGGTAAAACGACACACACAAACTGACATGTTGTGAGGTTCAGACATGCAGTCTTAGCTTTAGTGTCGGCCCGTGACTTCTGTCAAGTTCATCTTTTCATTATAATCACATTGATGGAGCTGTTCACAACTGACAAACTTCCTATTATTTGTTCTTAATGACTGATGAGTTTGGAACGGACACGTCTGGATTAGATCTCACAAACTTCCACATGAAAGGTTGAGCCTTTACCTACTGAGCCAAATAAACACCTGGTATAGGTTTAGTGAGGAGAAACTAACTAAAGGGAGAAGTCATGTGATACTGCAACCTATGGCAAGTATGACTTGTCCACCTGGGGATTTGAACCCTCGACCTTTGTAACTCCAAAGAAGGTGTCTTTACTGCCTGCTCCACTGGAGAGACATTATTGTTATGTCTGTCTCTGTTATGTTTTATGTTCAGACGTTGGCCCTGCTCCGGTTGAGTGAACGCTGGTGCGTTTAGCTGCCGCTGCTCTCTGGTTGCTATGGCCAACTCCCCCCCCCCCCCCCACAACCCCCCCCCCCCTTCCTTTCCTTTTGTTGTTTGTGTTTTATGTCTGTCTCTGTTATGTTTTATGTTTGACCCATGTATTCTGTAAAGCGACTTTGAGTACTTGAAAAGCACTATATAAAATAAATGTATTATTATTATTAATGTTTAGACACAAAATATTACAGAAGGTAGAACAAGAACAGCGCTCACTGCTTCACTCTCTTTTTCTTTGCAGAGCTGTGATTTGATGAAATTGTCAAATAAATTAATTCCTTCATGCACTACAAGTCAGGTGTAAGAAGTAAAGTAAATGTGTCTCTCCTCCTCCATCAGCTGTGATCCCAGTCTTACCTGGGTTGTTGGTCTTGATCACTGCTGGGTCCAGTTTGGTGATGATGTCCTCCTTGACACCAAAGAGCTGAAACACACACTCGTACTTCCCCCAGTCTTCAGGTTTGACTGATGAAACGTTCAGCGGAACGCTCGTCTGGAAGGTTCCATCATGGTTGGGGAGGATCTCTCCCTGGTCCATGACGTCCTGAAGCTTCTCTCCATCTCTCATCCAGAACAACATGCCTCTGTCTGGGTAGAAACCTGTAGCATGGCAGCTGACTGGAGTGGAGGGAGACTTCTGGAGGAGAGACACCGAGGGAAGAACTGGAGAGGGAGACACACACACACACACACACACACACACACACACACACACACACACACACACACACACACACACACACACACACACACACACACACACACAAATAAAATCTTTGTACGGTCTGTTCCACAGGTTCAAACACGAGGGGAAACTCAGACACCATAAACCTGCAGGTGAGTTACTTTAACTCTTTGTGTCTCTGTTTATTTTTCATAGTTATTTTCCACCATTGACTGTATAAAATATGGACGTCATGTCAGCTCCCAAAAAGTGAAGCCATCTTGATTGCCCTCTGGTGGCTGGCTGCAGTATGGGTCATGAATCCTGCCCCCTTCATGTTAGTGGACGGGGCATGAGCCAAACTAAATAATCAAAATACACATCAAAGATATTTTCTCCAAAGATGGTTTCTGTCATTTTAGGTAGTTCTTATCACGCTGATGTATGTTCAACATCTCTCTACACCTCAACCCACCACCCAGGCCCGGCGCCACGAGGGGGCCTAAGGGGGCTTAGCCCCCTCAGTTCAATTTTCGGCCCCCTCACTTGATTTTTTTTTTTTTTTTTTTTTTTTTTAAGAATAGTTAACCTATAAAGGCCAGTTAGGCAATGTTTGTACCTGATATGTTTAGGCTGCTGTTTCTGCAGTCTTCATCAAATTTGATCAGTTTAAGTTGATGTAGGGCCAGGCTACCCCCTGTAAACATAGCTCTGTTGTTTCAGAATTGGCAGGGAAGCGCTATTTGCTGTCCTTTGGTTGTCACAAGGTGTCAGAGATGTAGCTATTTATTAAATTTGAACCTATGAACCCTTGAACCTCTATTAATGCCTTAATCTGCTGCTGTGAAATAAATGTTTTATTTGATTTTGAATAGTAGTCTTTCTTGTGTTGTTATTGCGCTTTTCAGAGGTTATTATGGTTAAAAAGTCCAGAAATAGGCATAGCGGGTATATAACCTACCTAAAAAAAAAAAAAAAAAAAAAAAATCAGCCCCCTCGCCAGTTATAACAGCCCCCTCAGTCATTTCATCCTGGTGCCGGCCCTGCCACCACCAGGCACAGACACAATCAAGATCACGTCGTCAACAACATGGGGAAAGAGCTTGTGAACTGAATTGAGAGGAGAGAGAGAGAGAGAGAGAGAGATGCAGAGAGAGGGAGGCAGAGAGAGGGAGGCCAGGAGAGACAGATAAAGAGGAGGAGAGAGAGAGAGAGAGAGAGAGAGAGAGAGGGAGGCCAGGGGAGACAGATAAAGAGGAGGGGAGAGAGAGAGAGAGAGAGGGAGGCCAGGGGAGACAGATAAAGAGGAGGGGAGAGAGAGACAGAGAGAGAGAGAATGACGAAGACAGAAACAGGGAGACAGGGAGCAAGACAAAAAGATGTGTGCAAACGGAAAAACATGACAGTTGTATACTGTGTGTGTGTGTGTGTGTGTGTGTGTGTGTGTGTGTGTGTGTGTGTGTGTGTGTGTGTGTGTGTGTGTGTGCGCTGGTTCATATTCACTGTCATGTTTCTGTACATTAGAAACAGAAGAGACAGATGAACATTGTTGTGTTGATGAAACTACATCAGGTCATGTGACTCTACCTGTTCTCTGCAGAGTGCTCTTCCCATAGGACACATACTTCTTCAGCCCATTAATGCAGGTCTGTGAAAAATACTTCTTGTTCTCTGCTAACTGAGCTGTGTTCTTATTCCAGCTCTCTGTCCAACTGACAGCCTCTGGTTTAGCAGCGATCCATGTCCATGTTGTCATGTTCAACACCAGCCAGTCTTCTCCATCATAGCCATACTGATTGAAAGCAGTAACTTCTCCTGTCTCATCATCCCATTCACAGCCATGCATCCTCTGGTAGGTGTGGACACCTGAGAGAGAGAGAGAGAGAGAGAGAGAGAGAGGGAGAGAGAGAGAGAGAGAGAGAGAGAGAGAGAGAGAGAGAGGGAGAGAGGGAGACACAGTGAGGCAGAGAGAGAGAGAGAGAGAATGTAATCTCTGTTGGTTATTATGGGATGGACAGAAACACTGTATCAGTATCAGACAGGATGTATGATACCAGACAAGCATAGTATTAGTTGTGTGTGTGTGTGTGTGTGTGTGTGTACGTGCGTGCATGCGTGCGTGCGTGCGCGCAGCGCGCGTGTCTGCGTTTGTGCGGGTGTATGGGCCGTTATATGTGAGTAGCTACAGTACATGGCACATTTACGTGCGCGCTTGTCTGTGGGCCCGTTCGTGTGTGTGCGCATCCGTCCGTCGCGCACATATGCAACCGCGTGCGCACTGCACACGTGTGTGTCATGCGCGTAGCCACGGGTGCACTAGGGTGTGCAAATGCCACCCAGACAGGCCGCTGGCACACCCAAACAAATGGGGTAAAAAAGGTATTTTGTTTTGTCTGCAAAACACATGTCAACGCTGTCATGCACTGTGTCCAACTGTCCGCTGACCTATGTGCCCCGGAGCATCATGGGAAACTAGTTAAGCTGTTGTCCACGTAAAGTAAACAAATGCACGTGCAGCAGCAGCAGCGCCAAATCAAGAAGACATGAAACAAAGCTCGCTTTTAAGCTTTTTCGGCAAAGGCAAGAAACGTCGCATTGACGACAAGGAAGAAGATGACTCGTCGTCACCCTCCCCCTCAACAAGTGTGGATTGTAGTGCACCCGTTCCCGCACCTGTATTGGTGGTGTACAGTGGAGAACAGACAAACGATGATGAAGAAGATGATGCAGCCGAAACAATGACGTTAACACCGGGGAACGCAGCCAACAACACACCGGAGGTTTGTGCAGAGCCAGAGGACACTAACGCTACAGATCTCTCTGCAGTAGACGAACATGCCAACCAAATTTGCGTTCTTTCCCGACTAGAACACTCATTGGAAAAAGTAGGTGAGACTTTTTTGAGATACTAAACAAAGTGGTTTTACATGTTGCCAAAAAATACAATTTAATTGACTGCTTCTACCTGCTAATAATGAGTGCGAAAAGGAGCAAACAACACACAAATATTCCTCTAAATCTGGTTTGAAAAGACCCAAAAAAATTCGGCGGCGGCCTTGTGGCCGCCACCAAATGGTCCGCCCCCTGGCATACCCTGGCTTTCTGTGGCACACCCAATGAGCCAAGTCTGGCTACGCTACTGGTGTGTGTGTGTGTGTGTGTTCAGCGCGCGTGTCTGCGTTCGTGCCTGTGTACGTGTGTGTGTATGTTTGTGTCAGTGATGGAGGCTCTCTGCATCTCTCTGCTACTTTACAACAAAGCAGGATGAAAAACATTTCAGCAGAATAAAGTGAAACATAAACAAACCTCCAGTTTGCTTAAAGCGACGCTTTATGTCCTCAATGTAGTTTTTGTAGATCTGCTGGCTACTCAGACACGCCTCAGTCCTCCTCTCCCAGTACTCTGGAACATCTGCTGTTGCGTTGATCATCCAGTCGTGTTTGAGTTCTGCTCTCTTGGTGTTGCTGTCACAGTGAAACACCTGAACTCCATCAACGAACCCAACCACCACATACTCTGTGCTGTTTGTGACTCTTGAGGATGTAGTGATGAGATATTTCAGGGAGTGAAGCACTGTGGGACAAACAGGGAAGGAACTCAGCTTTTGATTTACATTTTAAATATATTTGTACACTAACAACACAATAAATAATTTCAATCTCTGTTCAATGACGATGTCGCCAAATCACACTTAATTCAATTCTATAGATTTAAACTGCTTTACAGTGAGCAGCCTCCAGGAGAACTGAACTAATTTTGTGAGATTTATAAACTCACCAGTGGAGGAAAAACTCTAACATGCTGCTGGTGAGTGGACACACATTGGCTGGGTTTCCCAAAAGCTTCTTAGCGCTAAGAAGCTAATTTAACCCTTCTTAAGGCCCCCTTAACTCATTCACCGCCAGTTTAGGACTGCCAATATTTAGCACAGGCCAAAGATTTTCATAATTGTTGGTCATCTTTCAAGACCCACAGTAAATTATCTATTAGCACCAGAGTGATTTGCAATACCTCAAAATGAAGATGTACGTCTCTGGGTTCACCAGGGGAAAAAAAGTGAGCTTTTAGCATGTTCTGTACTCTACTTATAGCCATTTATATACACCCTGTTTTCACCCAAAAGGTCTCTCTGAGAAAAGAAATAGCAGAAAATGGCATTTATGTACAGCACACAATATCAGGTAGAACTCGCTCTCAATTATTTTATTTTGAACTGTATTGACATCAGACATGTAAATATTATTCGTTATGACACAAATGACAAAAAAAATATATATATATATATACCGGTATATATATATATATGAAGTGCTTTTTTTACATTCAACAATACAGTTTGCTCAGTGTGAGTGAGTGTACAGACAGACACACAGACAGACAGACAGACAGACAGACACACACACACACACACACACACACACACACACACACACACACACACACACACACACACACACACACACACACACACACACACACACACACACACACACACAGAGAGAGAGAGAGAGTTCTGTCCACAGCTGCTGCTAGATCGCACCTCCTTCCCCCTCCTTCCCCATCAGCGTTTTGCCTCCTCTGCTGCAGCCTCCTCTGCTGCTCGTTTTCCTCCTCTCGTTGGGACGAATGCTGCGACACGACACAGGAACGGGTCCGCGGCTTGGCTTTGGGACCAGGCGCTGCTGGAACCGGATCGATCATGTTCGTCACGGGTTTGACTAGGCAATCCAGGTTCGCCCTGCAGCAAGGCAGCAGTGCAGCGCGCCGAGAGGCGTTTCAATGGCGTTTTTTCCTCTGTACAAGGAAGCGTGTTTCTCTGTTTTTCCTCCTTTCCTCCTTCTTTCTCGTTTCAAACAACAGCTGCGGTATGTGTTTGATAACGTGCTGTCGGCTTGACTTTGAGGTTAGGGACGTGAAAACATGTCACAGGCTGGGTAAGTGTTTGAACTAAGCGCTGCAGTAATAAAACCAAAAACACGTCAAACACGTCATTGGCGGGGAGGGCTATTTCTGATAACACGTCAAAGACGTCTTTGGCGGTGAATGAGTTAAGAAGCAAACGCGTTTCCCAATTGCTTCTTTACGAAGGCATGCGTTTCCCAAAAGCTTCTTAGCGCTAAGAAGCTTCTTTGACCCTTCTTAAGGCTCCCGTAAGAAGCCAACGAAGCCAACGCGTTTCCCGATTGCTTCTTAGCCTAAAATTATCTTCTATTAAGAAGGCTGCGTTTCCCAAAAGCTTCTTAGCGCTAAGATGATCTTTCGTTAAGAAGGTTTTGTAAGAAGGGTCTGGGGCATTCTTAACACCTTCTTAATGACAAAACACTGGCAGATCCAGCCGCGTCAGGCAAAAGGAGATACTTGTGTCCACTGTTCCTCTTGTGTTTTTCCCTGTTTCCTTTCTTTCATGCACCCTTTAGTGTTTAAAATTGGGGAACACTTGAAAATCTCCCCTGTATGTCTGGTTACTCGTGTTTTAAATGTTTTACCGTAGGCTATATTCCTCTAATCAGAATGGATTCCTTTTATAATAAGAATGTTGTGGATTTATATAGCACCTTTCACAGAACCCAAGGTCGCTTAAATTCTGTAGTGTTTCTCGCAATTCTGTTGTATGCTGTGTATATAAAGCAATTTGAACTGCAGTCCATGTCTGAAATAAATAATGTTTAATAGAAGAAGTTCTTGTTTAACATGACCACGATTAGGTTATTCTACAACAGTGTTTCTCAACCACTCGTGGCCCACTGGTGGGCTCAGAGTGCCATCTAGTGGGCCGCAGAGGACCTCTCACATCGAGATGGTGGACAGCTCCAGTTAAGATGCTTCTTAACACGTTCACTGCCGTGGACGCGATATCTCGTCAAGCAGAAACCAACGGTTGACTGCCGTGGACGAGATATCTCGTAAATCTTTTTTTTTTTTTTTTGACAGTGGGACGTCGATCAAACCCTTTTACATCTCCTATAAAAATATGGGAGGTATTGAATGTGTATAATCTATTTTACCGACCCACTAAGTGGCGACAGTGCTCTCCAGACTAGACGAAGCCAAGCAAAAACAGCAGCGTGAGGAAGCCATTCTCATGAAAATGGATTGGCGAAAACGCTTTCGCTTTCACGCAGGGAGCTGGCGGTGGGGGATTGCAAATTTGCATAATAGATTACGGGTGAAACACACTTTGAAACACCGGCAGAAAGCCCAGAATCGCACGCAGCTTCATTCCAGCTGAGCTCACAACCGAAAAACGAGCCCCATCCAGACTCGCCCAAAGAGCGGCCGCCAGCAGCCAGGCAGCACAGACAGGCAGGAGAGACTCGCTTGTGACAAACGCTGCAAAGCCACCAGAGACACACCCACGGAGGGAGGAGTTTGGAGGAGAGGGGGGTGAGGGTGCTGTTATAGAGGAAATTACTGTTCAAAGAACTATTGTTTAGATGTCTGATGTCTCACTGATGCCAAAAATAAATAGTTAAAGTGACTGTTCTATCGAATTTCACAAAAATGCATTTTTCTCAGCTTTTCTTCTCAGACGCTGAAACCATGCTGTATTCAACTGCTAATGCCTACATAACTACTAACTCTACAAACTAACTCTTTTAGACAGAGAAAGCACACATTCTATTAGTTCTTTTGAGATATTTTGTGTTCACAAATTCCTAGCAGAAAATAATCCTCGGCTCTTGAAAGATGAGCCAGAATCCTCAAAAAAACCCTTGGCAGAAGCTACCTACAGTAAAAAAAAAACTGTTGGCAGTGAATGTGTTAACTCATTGAGTGCCAATGACGACTATCGTCGTCAATTCAAATAGTAACGTAGAGTGCCAATGACGACTAAAGTCGTCAATTGCGTTTTTTGACCGTGGGACGTGGATCAAAGCCAGATGCATCTCCTGTAAAAATATGGGCGATGTCGAATGTGTATAAGCTATTTTACGGACCCATTAGGTGGCGACAGTGCTCTCCAGATTAGAGAAAGGTGAGGAAAAAAACAGAAGAAGCCGTGGGGACACGGAAACCGCATCGGTATGCATCGATATGCATGAAGCATAACGTTAGCTGTGCCTGCAGCAGCCAATCTGCTCCCACAATTGAGCCCCTCCGTCTCCGCTGCGATAGCTCCTCCACATGATTAGTTGTGGAGTTGTTATTATTCTCAGTTGGAAGCACTGGGAGCCGGTGACGAATACACGCGGAACGCTGTGAAAAAGCTGGGTTTTCAGTGCAGAGCAAACGCAGCCGAGAGCCACCAGAGCCACCAGAGACACACCCACGGATGAGGGGTTTGCAGTTGAGGGGGGTGGGCCACGCAGCGCAGCATACAACACTGACCCAGACAGCAGGCTCGATGGACAGATTGGTTGGCAAACACAAGCTAGAATATCTGATGCCCACCAGCAGTAAATCAAGACCAGCAAGAAGGTGTAGGGTCTGCGGCGCACGCAGGGGCCAGCGCTGCTGGTTGCAGCTAAAAAATATTATTTTGCCAAACAAAATTCCTTTGTTTTCGCTGTTTTATTGAAGGAAATTATTTTTGAGGTGTCACTACATCAGAAAATATTAGCTTCAGAGTCAGTGATGTGCTTGAAATGCTTCATTTCACAAAAGGCTGATTATCTCAGCTTCTAGTTTGAAACGTCTGTTTTTGGTGAAAACAACCTATCTTCTCCGGCTGATAACTAAAGAACGGAAAATGATATCAATAAACTTTTTTTTGCTGATGATACAATAGAGTCTCATCGTTCTTTGGCCATGTTCGGTGTTTACATAGTAATATCACACAATATTCTGTGGGCCTCGAGAAATCACTGAAAGCGCTCTGAAAGGGCTGGCACTGGGAGCATCCGTTTTCCAAAAGTGGCTGGCACTCAATGAGTTAACAGAAGAGAGAAAAAAAAAAAAAAGGCTCTTAAGAAGGCGTTTGGGAAACACTTCTTTGGAGCCTTCTTAACTCCTTAAGAAGCTTCTTAACTCTTAAGAAGCTTCTTTGTTGGGAAACTCAGCCAATGTCAGATGAAATAATACTATAATATGAGTGATGTGAGTCAAGAGTGATCATCTGAAAGCATCAACAGGCTATAGAAAATATATATTCACATCAATTCTCCATTTAACTTAGCAATACTAGGCAGGTTCAAATGTATTCACGTTCATACACTTAAAAGCAGATGTGAATATAATTCATCTTAACATGATATCAGCCTAATCACATTTCACTGATAACGACATGTTTAAAGGAAAGATTTGAAATGTGATCTTACCTGGAGATGCATCATGAAACAAAAGGAGCAACAAAACCAACGCCTTCATCTTATTTTGATGAATAAGTTGTATTTAACGATAAAGATATGTCAATGACATTCAGTTAAGTCCTGGTTGTATGTTTTATAGCTTTGTCCTTGATAAGTCCTTATTCTGAAGATGAGGTTATAGGCTAGTTGTTATCTTGTCTCAGATGAGGTTATAGACTAGTTGTTATCTTGTCTCAGATGAGGTTATAGGCTAGTTGTTATCTTGTCTCAGATGAGGTTATAGGCTAGTTGTTCTCTTGTCTCAGAGGCACAGCAGTGGCATAGCATCAAAGCTGCTCATGTATGTGGAAATGCTTTTATTAGTTGAGGGTGTGTCTTGTCACAGGAAACGAACATTGTGGTCACAACAAAGGAACATGAGCTGTTTAGCTTTTTCTTCTCAAACACGTCATATTAAATTACATCTTCAGAATAATCTTCCCTTTGTTCCCAAACATATGATGCATAGGCTGTATTGCTTATAGCCTATCTAAAATAAATCATCTACAAATAATATCTATAACAAACTTTTATTTTTTATTTATTTTCTGTCTGACCGGTAAATAAATCAAGTAGATAGGCCCGGTCTGGCCTAATTACATCTTTAAACTCGTCCCCCTCAGGCTCAGTGACGTACATCTACAGACTGCAACAACAAAAGAAGTGTCAAAATGGATATGACGAAATTCAAGGGAGGCGTGGAGAATTCACATGTCAAATAAAGTCAGGCCCTTCAGGCAGATGCTGGCAAATGTGCCACCGTGGGGGGCACGGTGGGACAGTGGTAGCGCTGTCGCCTCACAGCTAGAAGGTCCTGGGTTCGATTCCCGCTGTGGGTGCTGAGGGTGTGTTCCTCCCATGTCTTCAGTGCCTATACTGCCCAGGTGGGCTATCTCGTCGAAAGGGCCTTTCTGTGTGGAGTTTGCATGTTCTCCCTGTGCTCCCTGGGGTTCCTCCGTATATAACCCTCAACTAAAAACATGCAGAAGATCGTCGTCTGACCAGCGGAGGTTGGAAGAAGTTGGTCCCCGGGCGCTTCACTGAAGCTGCTTAATAAACTGAATAAAGACGGGGTTTGTCCGTCGGGTTTAATTTAATCTAAAACGTCCTGACATGTCTGCTGCAGGACCTCCTTTGGCACCTGTGGGCACAGTGAGGATGATGAGGAGAGGGAGAGAGATGAAGGTGAGAGTGGAGGGAGGAGCTTACAGTAAGCAGAAGCTAAACTGTATTAAATATAAAAGCAACTCATATGAAAAAGCCCATGTTAAAGATTGTTGTTTCCACCATGAAGTTTCAAAGGCCTGAATGAAGAGTTAATGCCAAACCCTTACAGAGTATAACCCCCTCACACACACACACACACACACACACACACACACACACACACACACACACACACACACACACACACACACACACACAACACAAACCCTTACAGAGTATAACCCCCCCCCTCTACACACACACACACACACACACAAACCCGTACAGAGTATAACCCCCTCCCTCCCACACACACACACACACACACACACACACACACACACACACACACACACAAAAGAAAAGAGTGACCATCTTGTGATGGGAGCACACCGACCTAACCTCGCGTCACCAGGCTCTTCCTGAGGAGAAGAGACTGGTGACGCATTACTACAGGCAGGATGTCCCGCCCTGTGTTCTGGTCCTGTGTTCTGGTCCTGTGTTCCGGTCCTGTGTTCTGGTCCTGTGTTCCGGTCCTGTGTTCCGGTCCTGTGTTCCGGTCCTGTGTTCTGGTCCTGTGTTCCGGTCCTGTGTTCTGGTCCTGTGTTCCGGCCCTGTGTTCCGGTCTTGTGTTCTGGTCCTGTGTTCTGGTCCTGTGTTCCGGTCCTGTGTTCCGGTCTTGTGTTCTGGTCCTGTGTTCCGGTCCTGTGTTCCGGTCCTGTGTTCCGGTCCGCATTGTGTTCGTTCCCACATAGAAATGCAGCAGTAGGCAGCCTAACCTCACCAGCTATGAGTTAGAGAAGAAATAAGAAGCATGGCCATACCAAACGAAATATTCAAAGAAGTACTTGAAGAAACTTGCTGGATCCATAACATCACGTCTGAACAGAATCTTTTCCTGGAGTTCAGCACTTTGATTCCTATGTTCCGCCCATAACGAACACCCACCCCTCTATTTCCGGCCCCCTTGCCTTGACCACACCCTTCTTGGGACTCCGCCTTCTATGATCTGAACTACATGCCTGTAAAGTTCCATGACTGCATCTTGAAACGTTTAAATCCTCTGATAAACTGAGCACCGCTGCTCTCTACTGCTGCTCAGGCGGGGAGGTGAAGTTACTCTTAAAGGAACACGACAACATTCTGTAAGATTCACATATTTGCCATATTCCTGATAATAAGATGAGAAGATAGATGCTTTCTCTTCCCTGTGTGTGCAGCAGAAAGTAGCGAGGTGCCCCTCCTGCTACAGTGGTAGTGAACGGTACAGCAGCCTATCCCCTGTCTTAAGCCCACTTTATACTTGGTCTGTCGACACTTTTGAAACCGTCACCGACAGAAATGAGGACTTGAGTCGACACTTTCAAGTGTTGATGAGAAGTGTCTCCTACCTAGTGAAATGTCTAATGTCGCTCACTACGTCACATAGTGTCGTGCATCATACATGTGTGATTGGCTAGATAGAAGCCACGCGCGCTTGACTTCCTTGTTTTGATTTTCGCTGTATGGAAATCGATTGAAATGAATATGAAAACGTGTCCCTGCTATTTTTATGGGCCTGTCCTGGATGTATGACTTTGTGAAAATCACAAAGAACACCGTGACCAACTTCCCAGAGAGAGAGGAGGTGAGTTGTGTGTCATTATGCTGTAGTTAAACGTTACATCAGGTTGCAGGGATTATCATGATACAGGTTGATGGTCTACCTGCCGGGCATTGCTGCCTGACGCACCTCCACCAGTGCCTTTTGTGCTGGTGTGCTCCTATGAACACCTCTGAGGGCCTATGTGGGTCATCAGCTGGGGACCACCAAACCAGGCCACAATACAGAACATAAGAACAGATTAAATAACGCTTCTGTAGAAAATCGTCATCATTACAGAAGAGACATTAAAGGAACGCATTTTCCTCTGGAAAAAAAGACGATGCGGGGCTTTTTTTTGATGTGGCAGCAACATGAGAATCAAAACACAGTTTGTTGTCAAGAACAACAGCCAGGTATTTATAGCTGTCCACAAGCTCAATGTCTGTGTCTTTGATGTAAGTAGGAGTAGGAGTAGGAGGGGACTTTCTAAAGCTGATGATCATGTCTTTAGTTTTAGACACATTCAGCTGTAAGGACTCGTCGCACCAAGTTATGAAGTCATCGACCACTGGTCCGTCCTGTGAATCATCCTCGTCAAGTATAGGCTAACAATGAGAGAATCATCTGCAAATGTGATGATATGTGGGTTGGGGTGATTTGCTACTACGACAGTCATTGGTGTATAAGATGTAGAGTAATGAGGAGAGACAGCAGGCTTGGAGAGGGAGGGGGAGGTCAAAGGTCAGGCCAACTCTAGAAAGATAGAGAGGGAGACAGAAGACGCTTTCACCCAGGCCTTGAAAGCGGTATGTTACGGCCTTGGTCAGAGCCTGGCCTTGGATTTGGTCTGTGTGTTGCATTCTCTCACCTCTGTCTCTATTCCAGACACGCACCCCCCCCCCCCCCTCTGATTGACTGATTACTTTGAGGCAGACAATTGTCCAAGTCCCTCTGATCCGAGTCCCAAGCGAGTCTCAAGTCAATTGGTCCCGAGTCTCAAGCAAGTCCCAAGTCTTTCCTTTTGTCGGCAAGTCAAGTCAAGTCAAGTCACAATGTTATTTCAAGTCAAGTCTCGAGTCGAGTCACAGGTTATGTCAAGTCGAGTCACAGGTTAGAAAAAATGACAAGGCAGAGATTATTTAGGCTGCAGACGTGCGCGTTCACGTTAATACGTGCTTGTTGCCAAGCAACACACTTCTCTCAGATGAGCTAGAGACAGCTGACAGACAGCTCCAACTCAGCTCAAACTTATAGAGTTGTATTCAAAGCATAGAAACGTTCTCACAGCTCAATTTACCAGCGCCAACACAAGCAGTTTGATCACAAGTGCAATCAGTACTGAATGCGATGGCAGACTGCGCACTGCGGGCAGTTGACAAAGTCAGGAAGAAATTGAAAGATCTTCCGACGCATCAGCTTAAAACCCGCCGACGAGCGGAGGTCCTGCGCCCAAAACGTCTATATTTACAGCACATATCGATCGATATTTTTGGAGAAGATTCCGGCCGCATCACGCGCAGATCAAGATGAGACAGCTGTCAGTGAGTAGCTACGCATTTGGGTGTAACTTTTACGCCTGCTCCATACACAGACGCAGCGCATACAGGGTGCACTAGTCATAAAATTAAGTTAGTCGTAACTTTGAGTTCTACATCGGACGTAGCGTGTAAACCTAGGCGTACGCCCAGCTGGTGCACTCGGCTGATCTTGTCACAAGTCCGAGTCGAGTTTCGAGTCATTTTCTTCGAAGTCCGAGTCGAGTTTCAAGTATTTACCTTCCAAGTCCGAGTCGAGTCGGAAGTCGTCAAATTTGCGACTCGAGTCGACTCGAGTCCGAGTCCCTATGACTCGAGTCCAATTGTCTGCTTTGAGGAGCCCTCACCTGGAGCTGGTTCCAATCAAGCCAGCATAAGAAGCCAGGGAGACTCCACACAGTAAAAACTCCTGGGCTGTTTGTGTAAACATATAGTTGGTCTATTCACCTGGGTCAAGTATTCTGGGCTAGCTGTGGTACTATAAACACACTCTTGGGCTGCTCATAGCCCAATATGATTGGGTAAGAGGGCTTTAAGGGGGTATTTTGCGGTTGGACATCTGGTTGGGCTACTCTGGCCCATGTCCTGGTCCATTCATTTTCCCGCCGGCCCCTCAGTCCAGTGGAATTTTCTGGAAGCAGCAGCTTGTCTCCCTCCTCTCCCATATTAAGAAGTGAGCAGGATTTTACGGTAGGTTATATGAATACCTATTTATATTATTTTTAAATAAGTTGTGGTAAAAGCATGAGCTCAGTTCACTGATGGCATCATGGGGGATGTAGTGGCTTTCATTCTGTGTGTAACGGGATGTAGAAACACACTTCAAGGCTGCTACATGTCCAGGAGGCCTGACAGTAGCTAGCCAGTAGGCTACCCCCTCCCTACTGTAACCTAGATCCGGGCACTGCTGTCGACTCAACACAGCTTATGTGAAACTGCCATGGGTGTAGCATTACATAGCATAACTGCTATGTTTTTAACTTTATGTTACCGGTTCGCATGTTGTGGAGTGGATGGGAACTCTGTGGGTTCGGCTCCACGGTAAAAACAACAAACAAAACAGCAACACATAGCGTTAACGTTATTGAATGGATTTTTGTTTATCAGAGAGGAACAAGGCAAGCTAACTAGCTAACGCTAATTTTGGCTAGTGACTGACTTGTCTCTAAAAAAAACGAGTGGACAAGCTTTTTTACTTTTGTTAACAATGGTGATTCTGCCCTGCAGTTGGAGACTACCTAATGCTACAGCAGTCCGAGATGTCTTGAATGCGGTTATTTGAGATGGGTGAGTAACATTAGCCAATTTATAATTGCAAGAGGCTGATGTTAACGTTAGCTCGCTATGACAATAAATCGGGTGGGGAGTAGATAACCTCAGCCTTTAGCAACTTTGCTAACGCTAAATGTTTAGCAGTGATTTTATGATCTAGACGATACAAATAAGGTATTGATCATATAACGTTATGGATTGTTTTCTGATCCAAGGAGTCAGGAGGTGGGAAGACATGTTTTAGTGGAGGAAAAAACAGCTGCAAGTAATGTATTTAACGCTAAGTAGCGCTACCATCATGTTCAATGAAGCCAGCCTTCCCTATTTGGCTGGCTAGCTACAACGTGAACGTAACTGCAAGGAGGAAACTCTTTAGGATTATTATCAATCAAGTTTTTTGATTTAAAGTTGGAGTTGGTGGAAAACCTGGGATTGATGCTTTTTGGCGTGGAGAGTACATGGTCATGGGCCAGGAAGTTATCCACATCACCACATCAAGGGTAACGTTACGTTATTAAAAACATTCTGGCTGGCAGTGTTTGTAGCTAGTGCATGTCAGTGACATACAGTATGCATCTGCCAGGCTGTGATGCTGTTGAAGTTGGTTGTGTGTGTGTGTGTGTGTGTGTGTGTGTGTGTGTGTGTGTGCTGCGTGTGTCTGTGTGTGTGTGTGTGTGTGTGTGTGTGTGTGTGTGTGTGTTGCGTGCGTGCGTGTGTGTGTGTGTGTGTGTGTGTGTGTGTGGATGATGTAGACTAGCCTATATTTTGGGGATGGTATGGACAGATATTTGGTTTAATGATATGTTGTGTACAACATGGACTTAAGCATTTGGATGTGATGTGCCCCCTTATGACATCACTGATGACATCGTCAGTGTGTGTGTGTGTCCCCTTATGACATCAGTGTTGACATCATCAGTCTTATGCCTCTGTGTGTGTGTGTGTGTGTGTGTGTGTGTGTGCGCCTGATGACATCACTTCCAGTTGAGTGACATCACTTCCTGCACGAGTTGCACCTCGGGGCGAGCTGCAGAGTGAAGTAATTGGCGGCAGCTGGCATTTTTCGGGATTGGTGGTGCCGAGCAAACCCGAGGGGCGAAGGGACACAGACGGGACCACAACGGGGGGAAACAGCCCTTGGAGTAAGCACAGGATCAATGCTCTCAATGCATCAGAAAAGGAGAGGTCATCTCCTAGATCCTGAATCCCTTGCGTGTTAGTAATCTGTTAGCCTGGCCAGCTGACTCACTCACCTGTTCTCTCCCTTCCAGTTTGGGCTGCCGAACGAGCCGTCATCGTGGAACCCTGTGGTCAAGATAGGACTCCCGTTGCTCACCATCCCCATCTCCAAGCGCTATCCAGCGTCTCCAGGCGCCATCTCCCTCTCAAACGCTATCTAGCGTCTGCAAACGCCATCACCATCTCCAAACGCTATATCTAGCATCATCAATGTCATCGCCCACACAGGACGCACAGCCAACACACCGCAGGTAGGTAAAACTACAGTATACAAAAACTGCTTTGATGTAGTAATTTTACAAAGTTTCAAATTAATTCCTGAATTTTCTTTTGTTAATAACAATCTCATGAGTAATAGTTGTTTGTCAAATTGTATTTGCCATAAAAAATGTTTAGAGTGATAACACGTTATAGACTAGAGGCTATTTTGCACGGATACAGTATATAGGTGTGCCTTGAGATTTTGTCTCGCCCCTTTGGGTTCGCAAACCACTGCCTGAGACAACATATTACTACCGTTTCAGGCACCTCAGTTGCAGCTCCGAACTGTGCCCTCCCATCCCACCAGTTGTGACCCACTCTGCATCCTCACTCAGACTCAGGAAAGGCCAGTTTGCCGACCTGGCTGCCACAATCAGGTCCTGGGAGGACGACCTAAGCCACCCGCCCATTCGCAAAGAGAATGCCCAAGGGAAGCCTGCTACCGCCTGTGTTCCCAAACTGTCCTCCAGAGACGCCATTGGTAGGTTTTTCCCCCAGTCGTCTTATTCCTCAGCACAAATGGACAATAATGTTATTTCTGTGTCCGTGTCTATTTCAGTGAATCAGATTTTTATTCATTACTTTATTATTACTTATGTTAACTTTCTAATAGTTTATTTGACTACCAGCTCTATTATGAGAGCACAATGCTTACTGATGCATTTCATAAACACTGATAAACTGTATACTGTACAACAGGCTAGACAGACTGCAGTTCTGCGGGGGTATTGCGAGAAAAACGGCAATAGGTCTTTAAGCTTATTATTATGTCCATTAATTTTGCCTAATGTCAACATTGTTTGAGCATAAATAGCCCAATCTGCGAACCCAGAGTCTTTTTCGGCACGTAAATAGACTCTGGGACAGCCATAACTTTTTTTTAGGATTCCTGTACAGCGCGGATCTTCCGCCCGGGACTTCCACTTCCGCGCAGCGGTGCCTTTTAAAAACATACATTGCGTCGCTTTTATTTTGAATACTAAATGTCAAAATGTGTATATAATATATTCACTAGCGTTCAGGAACGGAACTCTTATATTCACCGG
>NC_139643.1:22904730-22937230 GCF_964638095.1 Poromitra crassiceps | reverse complement strand
ACCACACTTTGCACTAAACAAGAATTGTGCTGAAACAATGACAGCATGGGATACTTAAGCAATATATCACGAGAGCAAGTGTGTTGTGGTGAATATATCCCCCTGATCAGTTGTTATCCCACGAGGCCGCAGGCCGAGTGGGATAACAACTGATCAGGGGGATATATTCCACAACACACGCTGCTCGAGTGCTATATTGCTTTTATAAAAGGGTTCCAAGTATAATAATATAATAATAATAACACTATAAGTCCGACTGGCATGGTATTCTGAGAGTCAGTTGAAACACTACTGTAAGGCGGGACCTCTAGCAAGAAGATAGACGTGCGGGTGATTTGATTGGATCGTTCTGGAGACTGAAGTTGACATTGGCCAATCCTGGCGCTTGGCTGAGAGCTTTCTGGAAACCCAGGCAGCTCGAGCGCAGCGTTGCATTCTCAGGGCTTGCCTGACACCAACTAACGTTACGGGGTTAAATTCGGGGTTAAATGCGGAGTTAACAGCCTTTCTTTTGCAAAGAAGACATTAGCCCGCATCTAATCTTGTACAAAACATCATTTTCTGCGAAGTATTAGTTATAAGCGAAGATCGATTCACAAGGATCTGACAGCTGTCTCCGCCATTTTTTTTTTCTACGTTGTCATTTGAGGTAAGCCTTATTATTACTCTCTTAGTAAGAGAGTTGCCATGGCAACCAATAACCCATGGCCATGGGTTATTGAACTCGGTTACTGGAATTATACAATGGCTGTGAACCAATCAGATTGCTTGATTTGAGAGAGCCATTTTATAATGAGAAATAGATGATGACTTTCTTTTCCATGACTCACCCAACAAAACCCTTGAGACAAATCTAAATATCGAGGGCTTGTCTTGGAGGCAAAGGGGCATAGATGTGATTTTGGGAGAATATGAGTATTTTAATATTAATTGAAAGGTCTCAGTGAGATCTTTTCACTGCCAAAAGGATACAACTCAAATCATGACCCAGAAGTTTTAATCTATATATACAATAGAGTGGACTTTGTCTGTATGTTTCAAGTTCTGTGTTCGGCCACAGCTGTTTTATGTGCGATCAGGCTGAAACCTTCAGGGTGTGCAAAGGGCACCCGTGCAGGTGACCTGACAGAGCCAGATTTGTTATTATGCTAATTAGCTAATGATGTGATGTAGGGATGTCACAATATATCGTCCCACGATATATCACGATATCAAAACATGACAATATGTATCGTTGAGATGAAATCTCATATCGCGAGAAAAAGAAGCTGAACATGGTGCCACTGATCTGCATCTGATTGCATGAAAATGGTGAAATTACTCAAATTAACGTGGAGGATGCCCCCTCAACTTACAAATCGATCGAAATGCAAGGACACAGCATTCTCCTATCGCCAGCATGCGCACAATTACTTTGCGCTAAGAACTTTGAAAAGCACATCTTAAGCACAAAATACCCCGCTGCGCTTGAGCACACCAGAATCTCTGCGCAGCGCAATGCAGAGGAGGAGTTCCTTTTGGATACATCACTACGCATGGACGTGCCACGCCAGGACATCAAATTATCAATACTGAAAATTAGAATCGGATACAATACTCATTTGCAACAGGTATCGATAGTATCGATAAGTATCAATACAAAACATTTGAAACGGATACACTACTCATTAGCAACAGTTTTCGATACCATCTTTCTTTTAAAATAACTTTCATTGGTGGGTATCTGTTCTGTTGCTTCAACAAGCTAAACGTGTTGTGATGGCTAGAGCAGGGCTAATCTGCTGTTTAAATTCAAAGTTTGGTCAGGCCTAGATTATGGAGAAGCGTGCGTCTGTCCGTCCATCTGTCTAACTTTATTTTTATGCCTCTTGATGTGTCGTCATCACCCCTTCCCATGGTATCGAAAATGGTATCGAGTATCGATATTTTGATATACTGACGACATCACTGAACTTATATAAGCCGCTTTCACACCGGCCTTGAAAGCCGCAAAATGCACAGAAAATAGGATCCGCGCCTCCGATGTGAAAGTTGTGAACGCGGGTTGGTGGGTAATTGTTGTACGCCTTTGTATGCCAGTGGACCTAGTCACAGCGCCGGGTTACCAGGCAACCCGCCTCCACTTGAAAGCGTAGGAGATATGCGGGCGTCGTCTTTCAGAACGGACGCTAATTAGGCTACTTCATGGGAATAATTTGCTTTACAAAAAACTGGAACCAAAAGATAAGAATTAGCCTTGTACCTAATACATTACATTACATTACATTACATTACATTACGTCATTTGGCAGACGCTTTTATCCAAAGCGACTTACATTAACACATTTTTGTCAGCAATAGAGCAATCAACTATGCAACACAGTCTATGACAACTACAACCTCTGAAGGAACAGTGGTACAAGTTTAGTTTAGGTTACTTTTTTTATTTTATTTTTTTAGAAAGAGAGAGAAAGAAGTTAGATCAAGAAGGGCCCAGATGGAGCCTGAAAAGGTGTGTCTTTAGGCTACATGATGGTGCATCTGTGATCCATAAAGTCGATCAGATGAATATTGAAAGCCTTGTTACCATGCTGCATGTGGACAACACTTTCGTGTTTTATCAGTTTGATCCTTAACGACCGCAGCTGCGTTTTATCAGTTTGATCCTTAACGACCGCAGCTGCACCTCGTTGGCTGTACATCTGCGATGTTTGATTGTTGAATGAATTTGTTCATCATACAGTAGCCTAGGCTACACTAACCTATGCAAATATTCATTTGGGCTAGGAGGAGCTGGGTGGAAAATGCCTCTGCTCGCCTTTCAATCCGGGAGCGGTGGCTGTCACCTGAAAGCACACCCCAGGACGGGAATGTGGTGGTACTGCTTGGCTGTGTGTGAAAGCAATTTCTGTGGCGAGGCTGCCGGCTTTGCGGGCCTTCTGAACTGCAATTTTGCGCAATCTGTGTATGAAAGCGGCTAAAGCCTCAGCCAGGAAGGATGACATCACTGAGGACATCATCACTGAACTTATATAGCCTCAGCCAGGAAGGCTGATCACCAGGGGTGGAAGGAACGAATTACAACTACTCACGTTACTGTAATTAAGTACTTTTTTTGGGTACTTGTACTTTTAAAAGTTATTTTTTCAAGTCTGTAATTTTACTCTTACTTAAGTATGAATTGCACCATGTAATCTACTTCATTACTTTTTAAATCATACTGAGTACTGAGTACAATTTGAATTAATTAAATCCAAACATCCAAACCTTTGATCTGCATTTTACGCAGCCAATAAACTCTATCAAGTGATGCAAACGGGGCAATGAAAACCATGAAATGGGGGGGGGGGGGGGGGGGGGGGGAGACGCCCACAGGTTAGATGTTGTTTTCCGGCTTGGATATAGGTGACACGCCAGAGGCGGGGATTTCAAGCCGCTCGTAGGTAGGGATGGGACTCGACCCGAAACCCGAAAATCAATAAGGTCCGACCTTATCGATACTGTTATCGAGTAGCGGCTGTTTGGTCCATTCATTCTCCCCCGCCAGTCTTTCCCCTCTGATCTGTCCGCTGAATTTTCTGTCAAGCGCCCTGTCTCTGTCACTGACTCGAGCCTGTGTGCTGCGGTGCTGTGCAGACGTGAGTGACTGTCTAAATAACACTTTTAATTCGATTTTTGAATCACGTGCATCACGCGTGACGCGACACGCCCCCTGTTCACTGCTTTGATCATTAATTTGGTTGCGAACTTGCATGACAGACCAGTCGACACAGGACTCAGGAGGAAGCGACATGATGCTGAACCCTTCACCAAAGTGAAAGACAAACCTGAAGCCAAATGCCACCCAAGGTATACATTGTCCACGGACGCCACGCAAGTCCCGTTCATTGACATAATCCACTTGATAAAATAATCCCAAAATATGCGGTCTCAGGCAGTGATGAACGTTCCTTTTTTTTTTTTTTTTTTTTTTTTTTTTTTTTTAACAAATTTATTTACATAATCAGAAAATACAGGTTCACAACATAGAGGTTACAAGACAAATGCAAAGGCCATTCAACAAAACATACAGAGAATACAAAAAGAAAAGAAAAAAGAGGAGGCATACGAGAGACTAGATAAGGTTACAAATCAAATTCTATAGACAAGGCTTTAGTTTTCACAGCTTTAGAGTTTGTGCAGTACTTTAGTGTATCCAGGTATGCTTTTAAGTATGCCTTGAAGACAGTAAGATTAGGTTTCTGCTTTGCAAATTTGCTGGCATGTATATGGAATTTTGCTAATAGAGAAATGAGGTTGAAGACATATATTTTTTTAGAGGGGATTTCATCAACAAAAAAACCAAACAAAATAAAATCAATTTTAAAGTTGAGTTGATGAACGTTCCTTGTGCCATGTGTCCTGCTCTGTGACACGTCATGACATGTACCGTTGTCCGACCATATTAGGAGGGCAGGCGGCAATGTAGCCTAATAGGTGACCGTGGGTAGAGAGCATTGATTGTATTAGGTATAGAGGCTAGTCTACCCAGTGTGGATATTCAATGTGTATTCCGTAAAAAAAACAATAAAAATAAACCCAAATAGTTTGCAGTGCGCAATACGTGTTTTCACAGCAATATAAAATTGAGAGGGGGAATTATGACCTGTTTAACTCCTAACAGCTTGCTATAGGCTATAAAGAAAATACTAATGACAAGATTTTTGTTTCAATCAAAGCAAATATTTAAATTAAAATACAACCATTCATTTCATAATAGTTGTTTCCACTGGTTCAGTATCAGTACAGAGCACATCTTGAAAAGTCGGGAAACAAATCATAGTGGTGTAAGGATAACAGTTACTCGGTATGTGAATAACATTTATTTTCTTTATTGTTGGAAAAAGTGTTGCTGAGTGCTGATGTCTCTGCTGCTATTATTATTTTACTTGCATGTCATGTGGGCCCTATTCTTTTTCGAATAAATGCACAGCAACAGCATCAGCAGTTTTTGTTTATTGGAGGTGAGGCTAATCCTTCTGTTCAGAAATAAAACAGTCACAGACTCACAGTTAAGCAATAAAAAAACAGTTCTGTAAAAAAAAGGTGAAATGTTCATCCTTCTAGCAAATCTAGGTACATTTCAGACTTGAAAGCAGTGTCCTGCATGTCTTCTCTGAGGTGACATGCAAATTAACTAGATTCATATGATCAAATGTTTCCTGTCCTCTTTAAGAGTCAAATGCTTACCAGTATTATTAAAAATGAATAACATCTGGGGGAAGAGCAAAGCAGGTGTGACTGACAGACCCCTCCCACCCACCAGTTTTCAGTTATTTAGGGTTTTGCTCCCTGTTGATACTAAGAAGCGATTAATCTTTCATTCATATAATTTATTAGAGAAATATGCTTTGTTGAAAGTGTATAATGTATTTTCTACATGGATCTCCCGTTTCAAGTGAATGCCTGTGACAGCCTGCTATTAAAAATCGATGGTTAAAAAAGTAACTAATACTCTGAGTAGTTTTTTAGAAGAGTACTTTTTACTTTTACTTAAGTATATTTTTAACACCAGTACTTTTACTTGTAATTGAGTAATATTTCAGTAAGGTAACAGTACTTCTACTTGAGTACAAACTTTCAGTACTTCTTCCACCACTGCTGATCACTGATGACATCATTGATGACATCACATCATTAGGTAATTAGCGCAATCACCTAATTAAAAAATCCGGCACCGTCAGGTCACCCGCACAGCCCAGGGGCGGAAGCAATCGTCTCCGTCTGGTTTCTCCCATACTCCCATCACTTATATAGCCTCAGACTGATGACATCACTTATGACATCATCACTGGCAGAGCTGAAGCCAAGTGCACGTTCACACCATACGCCAATCCAAACGCCAAAGCCAGGCAGTATCATTTTAGTGTCCTTGTTAACAGGTGAGTCCGTTCACTCCACGCCATGCTGAAGCTGCGCCATGCCAAAGCCAAGCTGAACCGATAGTTTCAGCTTCTGTTGTATTTTCCAAGCGTGCAGCGCGCAGCAGCCGACGTGCCAGGCATGAAGTCAATGCAATTTGTGAGGGGGAGGGAGGGGCCGGAGGAGCAGCTCCGAGCCAGGCGCTGAGGAAAAGAGTGTTTTTCTGGTGTGACCGGTGTATCGTGGCTCGGCGTGCCTTGACCCCGCCCACAACTTCCATTGACTTCATGCCTGGCAGCTTCACGCTTGGAAAATAGAACTGAATCCTGAACGATCGCTTCAGCGCAGCTTCAGCATGGCTTGAACGTGGCACACGTGTTAATTAGAAAATCCGGCTGTCAGGTCACCCGCGCGGGTGCTCTGTACCCCCTGAAAGTTTCAGCCTGATCGCACGTAAAACAGCATAGCTGTGGCCAGACAAAACTCTGCTCACACACACACACATGGACACTTCTCATTCTTATTATACAGGATAGGACTAGCAATGTCGTGCGCTCGATTCCTGGGCTCGCAGCCTCACCCACCCTGCAGCTCACCCACTGCGCATACACAGCCAGTGCCTATGCCTGCTATATGACATCACTGATCAGCATCACAGATGACATCACTGATGACATCATCACTGAACTGATGCCGCGATATCGTGTATCGTTGTGTACACGATATGCTTGGCATTCAAGTGCTCACGTCGTGAACATGCATGCGCAGTTGACTAGAAGCCACCGAGGCTAACAATGTAGCTACCACTAGCTAGCGAGTGGCTAACTCGGTAAAGGCAGAGGCATAATGACAGAGGAAACAAGATGAGACTGTTGAGAATATCAACATGTTCCTCAGACATATCATAAAATGACTATGAAAAGCTCTATACAGCTAAAATGTCAATATATTTACTTTCCATCAACGTCCTGGCGTCTGGCATTTTGTGAAAACGTCACAGACGCGTCACAAGTCGTGAGCTTCGAAGCTTTCAGAAAGATTTCACATACCAAGTCGTGAACACATGAGGGGGCCGTTCATGTCATCACATCATTAGGTAATTACGGCAATCACCTAATTAAAAAATCTGGCTCTGTCAGGTCACGGGTGCTCTTTACACCCCCTGAAAGTTTCAGCCCGATCGCATGTAAAACGGCATAGCTGTGGCCAGACAAAACTCTGCTCACACGCACACACACACACACACACGCACACGCACACACACACACACACACACACACACACACACACACACACACACACACACACACACACACACACACACACACACACACACACGGACACTTCTCATTCTTATTATGCTGCTGAATGTGCTAGTCATAGTTTATTTCTCATTTTCTATTCCTATTCTTATTTTATTGCCTATTGCTGCTGTAACAAAAGAATTTCCCCTTCGTACCTACCTCCTACCTACCTACCTACCTACCTACCTTAAATAGCCAACAAGTTTCACCATCTTGTGAAAATGGGAAAACGTGCGGGGGATGTGGTCATAAGAACATCCCCTCAGCTGTGTGCTTGATAATCTATGACACGATCCGGTAACGCCTTAGAATACAGCCCGCAAATAACATGTAACTACAGGGTAACAAGACTGTAGTTATAGTATAACTACGGGGTAACAAGACTGTAGTTATAGTATAACTACAGGGTAACAAGACTGTAGTTATAGTATAACTACAGGGTAACAAGACTGTAGTTATAGTATAACTACAGGGTAACAAGACTGTAGTTATAGTATAACTACAGGGTAACAAGACTGTAGTTATAGTATAACTACGGGGTAACAAGACTGTAGTTATAAGACTGTAGTTATAGTATAACTACAGGGTAACAAGACTGTAGTAATAGTATAACTACGGGGTAACAAGACTGTAGTTATAGTATAACTACGGGGTAACATGCTTCCTCCGATACATGTGCAGTCGGCCGCTTCTTTTCACCTGACAGTGAGGAGTTTCACTGGCAGGACGTAGCGTGTGGGAGGATCACGCTATTACCACAAGTTCCCCTTCCCCCGAACAGGCACCCCGACTGACCAGAGGAGGCGCTGGTGCAGCGAACAGGACACATACCCTTACTCTGGCTTCCCACCCACAGACATGGCCAATTGGGCCTGCATGGACCACACATGGACCACATTTGGAGGGGCTGCAAGAGAGAAAAGAGTCCCATCCCAACTGTTTGCCCAAATTAATTTCTGGTGTCAGTTATGGTCACTGGTGGGAAAGTAGGAAGTGACAAAACAAAACTTAGGAGTAAAACTGTGTGTTAAAAGCAGCCAGAAAGAGCTCCATCCAGAAAATCTGTTGCAAACACTTTTTTCCAACCACCACTCACACCATGATGCTGGTGATGCTGAAGGGGACATTTAGATCTGACCAGTTTACTTTTGTCATGTTACACAATTTCTGGGTAATGAAGTACCTCATAGTTCAAACAGTTAGCTCCCGCTGCCACTTGGGGGCGACAAAGTACTGTACCAAGTTGCCTCCTACAGCTTTAAAGCAGGTCAAATTAAATTGCAAGACTTCACTTCAGATTATTGTGTGTCACATCATTTTTATTTATAAATAGGTTTTTGAATTAAACAAAAGAAAAACAATTATGGCAGACAAGAGTATGTCTTTTGAAAACCTTTTACACAGGCATTTATAGGTCAAGAAAACCTCTAAAAACAAAATTAAAACCCAAAACAGCCAGTTTCTTGAGTTGCTCAATGCTTACTTTATTAATGCTTTATTTGCCTACTCATTGAAAGCTACAGTGAGTGTGTGGAGGGTGTTGGTGCCCTGCTACCGCCCTCTGACCCCTGAACCGCTCCCTCCCCCCCCCCACACACACACACACGCTTTCCACTTGTCATAGGAGAAGTCATAATTATGATGTCAATGTAATATATATATATATTCTATTTTGTTTATTTTATGTTATGTGTGACCGTATGTCCTGATTTATAAGACCAGGGACCATGTTGGAAATAAGTGTTCACACTTTTACATGTCCAATCCTTGGATTTTGTTCTGCTATATCCATAAATAAAATCAATCAATCAATCAATCAATCAATTTGGTGAACATTAAAGCCAATGTTTCTCTGGTCATAAGAACAGAACAGAAGTTGGTTCATTGTTTTCTGCACACACATGAATCACAACAAGTCCTCTATAAAATATTTAAAAGGATAGTTATTCTAATAGATTGTTATAAACAAATATGCTCTCCCAGCCATCGTCTCCTCTGATAAACATCTGTAAAATCAGAATCAAGAATTGTCTTTATTGCCAAGTAAGTTTACACACAGGCTACAAGGAATTTACTTTGGTGTTCAGTGCATAACCAATAAACATAGTAAGAGAACTTAGGAGTATATATGTAAAAGGCAAAGTACTGCAAGTCAAGAAGCATCAAATATAAAATACACATGTTCAAAGTACTCTATTACCACCTCCTGTCGTGACAGTAAGTGTTGTTCTTCGGCTGCTAGTTCAGTGAGTTTAGCTCGTAGACTGATCAGACTGATACTGTTGGAATCTGTGGATTCAGCTTTCATTTGACATCTTGTTGGACTCAGTGCAAACAAACAACAACCATTATTACTGCAACTGCCACGACATGTACTTTTGTGGCAAGGGGGTAAACAGGTACTCTGGACAAATATCAATAATATCAAATATCAAATAAAAACATTTAGGCTAAACAAAGAATAATACATATCTTTTATAATAAAAAGTCAAAGCTTGAGGGAGTGAAGGCTTTGCCACCTCAATGATGTGATTTTGAGTCATGCAGATGCATCACTAATACACTTTCCTCTGTCCAGACTTTCAAACCAGCACAGCTGATCACAGTTTGAAGGTGTTGTACCTCGAGGAGAGTTTTTTTGTTCTCTTTCTTTACTTTGTCCTTTATTACAAATTAAATAGGAGTGATGAGATTCATGGTAAAAATAGACTCTTTTTATCACAGATCCCAGAACAGGTGTGTTGTAAAGTGGTCATTCCTTCACTCCCCAAGACATGGACCCAGTCACACTCCCTATAGTCACATACTGTACACACAGAGCAGAGTGACACTCCCTATAGTCACATACTGTACACACAGAGCAGAGTGACACTCCCTATAGTCACATACTGTACACACAGAGCAGAGTGACACTCTCTATAGTCACATACTGTACACACAGAGCAGAGTGACACTCCCTATAGTCACATACTGTACACACAGAGCAGAGTGACACTCCCTATAGTCACATACTGTACACACAGAGCAGAGTGACACTCCCTATAGTCACATACTGTACACACAGAGCAGAGTGACACTCTCTATAGTCACATACTGTACACACAGAGCAGAGTGACACTCCCTATAGTCACATACTGTACACACAGAGCAGAGTGACACTCTCTATAGTCACATACTGTACACACAGAGCAGAGTGACACTCCCTATAGTCACATACTGTACACACAGAGCAGAGTGACACTCCCTATAGTCACATACTGTACACACAGAGCAGAGTGACACTCCCTATAGTCACATACTGTACACACAGAGCAGAGTGACACTCTCTATAGTCACGTTACGTACGTACGTACATACATACATACATACATACATACATACATACATACATACATACATACAGTAAGATGTAGCTATGTTTCTATATATAGAGATGATTTGTCACATTTATGTTTTTAATATAGCCTATATTGGCAAGTTTTGGTACTATTTTTTCTACATGTTTTTCAAAAATGTTTTCTCTTTTTGTTAGATTCTCTGCCAGAGCTAATTGATTGATTTAGGGGCCGGGCGTTTTATCACACGGCCGCTACAAAGGTGTGTGAGATCACCCTCATTTTATGAATGAACCTGATGAAGCGTATCTGTGAAACATGATGTTCTGACATCTGTTGCCAATAAATTAGGTATGTTTGAAAGTCGGTCTTCCTGCAGATTTGTGGAGTGTGCGGTCTCCCTATATACAGTACGTCTATTTCACATCCCACCCAAATCAGCCATTTTGTGTTGAAAAGGCAGGAAGTAAAACAGGTGAAAGCAAGACATTGATTAGAGCCCCGGGACTGGACCAGCTGTCCCTGCAGCAGAGGAACAGCACACAGGACCTTCTTTGCACCTCTGTTTTACTTCCTGCGTTTTAGACACAAAATGGCTGATTTGGGTGGGATGTGAAATAGGCTAATGGACTTATCCTGATGAGTTTGTTTTTTTATCCAGAATAGAATACTACTTTATTAATCTCCCTCCCCGGCAACCTTCAGATAGTCCACTGCTCAAACCTCTGAACCTACCGCCCAAGTCTACCAGCCCACCCTATTCATAGCTTTCAAGGGGCATTACGTGCTGCCGGGAACGCCCACCTGACGGTCAAAAAAAAAACTTGTTCATTCCGCTGCCAGCCGAGTCGACTAGTTTCTCACGCTGTGTTTGTTCAGCCGTTTGTACACACGTCTTTGCGGCCAACATTTCATCAAAGGTAAGCTCAAGTAACGTTACAATAATGATTAAAATACCCCGTTAACGTTACTTGAGCTTACCTTTGATGAAATGTTGGCCGCAAAAACGTGTGTACTTTGATGGTAGAAAAAAAGCCATTTGCCCTCCCCAGCGACTGAACCACGTCTAATCGCACAAATCCACAACCTCCTCCTGTCTGAGTTTTCTTTCTCCGACGGGATTCTGTAAAAGCACAAGCCAGGCGTGTCTCCTCGTCGGTTAGTGCAACCGATAGCACAACAGGTATCCGGCATTTTGGCTGAACAAACACAGCGTGAGAAACTAGTCGACTCGGGGGGCAGCGGAATGAACAAGTTTTTTTTTGACCGCCAGGTGGGCGTTCCCGGCAGCACGTAACGCTCCTTGAAAGCTATGAATAGCAGGCTCAAGATCTTTTTAGAACAAAAGAGAAAAATACGTGTGAATAAATCGCACGACAAAAAGGAGAAAAAATACAAATCCGCTCAGCAAATTTTTATTTGGTATGAATAGTCCCACAGAGATAAATGTTTGTTTGTTTGTTTGTTTGTTTGTTCTTAATCGCCATGCAATTCATTCACACTGATTATTCGCTTTTGGTCTGAAAAGATTAAAACTGGCCTTGCTCGAGAGTAGCGTATGTTTGGTCTTCATCCATGGTAGTTGGATTGAGGCTCTGGTAGGTGGAGTCTGGCTGCGGAGTAGAGTATGTTTGGTCTTGGTCCATGGTGGCTGGATTGAGGCCCTGGTAGGTGGAGTCTGGCTGGGATCTGGAGGCTCGAGGCCAGTTGGCATAGGTGACATTCTGAAAAAAAAAATCATAAAATATTAAGTTCAGTAAGGGTACAAGGCAGGAGAGCACACCAGCGGTAGCCATGGAAACAGTCCTCCATCTTGCATGTATCCTACATCTATGCTGTTTTAAGCTGTGTCCATATAGTGTTTTTCCTCATTAACTCATTCACTGCCAATATCTGACTGGCATTTTTGGCACAGGCCAAGTATTTCCATAATGTTTGGTCATCTTTCAAGACCCACAGTAAATTCTGTACTAGGACTACAGTGATGTCCAATACCTCGAAATGAAGATCTAAGTCTCTACTTTCACCCCCAAAAAGAAAGTTAGCTTTTAGCATGTTCTGTACTCTACTTATAACCCTTTTTATACACCCCATGTTCACCAAAAAAGCCTGTCTGGGAAGAGAAAAGGGAGAAAAAAGCATTTTTGTAAAAGGGCACAATCTCAGGCATAACTCACTCTCAATTATTTTATTTTGAACTGTATTGACATCAGACATGTAAATATTATTCGTTAGGACACAAATGACAAAAAAAAAAAATATATATATATATATATATATACACACATGAAGTGCTTTTTTTTTACATTCAACAATGCAGTTTACTCGGTGTGAGTGTGCAGACAGACAGACAGACAGACAGACAGACAGACAGACAGACAGACAGACACACACACACACACACACACACACACACACACACACACACACACACACACACACACACACACACGATCCCCCTTTTAGATTTCTAACCCAACATAGGATAAGCAATAACCACGCCCTGTGGCGCTGGGATTGGCCAGGAGCAACACTGGAGGGCACGCAGCCCAGCGATTTCATGAACCAACTGAAGAGCTCTTGAGAAGGACAGCGGGCTGCTGTGAGTGCCTTCTGCCCGCTGCTGCCTAGCTGTTCCTGTGTTTATTTTTGATTTGTTCTGGTACACCCGTCCTCGTCTCCCTGTCATATCAACTCTGCTATTTGATCGTTCCCGTTTTCCCCTCGGCTATTCAACACGTCCTCACCGCCCTCGCAAACTGATCGATCATTTCCTCATTCCTCCGATGATCAAACACATCTCCCGTTTTCTCCTGGCTGGCACAGAGGAAGGCGACTCCAGCTCGTGCAACGCGCCGAGGGCGTTTCAATGGCGTTTCTCCTGTCTGCACAAGGAAGCGTTACCCGTTCTCTGCTTTTCCTCTTGCTCAATTTCAAAACAACAGCTGCGGTATGTGTTTGATCGCGTGCTGTCGGCTACCCTTTGAAGGCAGGGACCTGTGTCTGTGTCACAGGCTGGGCAAGTGTTTGCTGCAGGCGCTGCACCAATAAAAACAAAAACACGTCAAACACGTCCTTGGCGGGGAAGGCCATTGCTGATAACACGTCAAAGACGTCATTGGCGGTGAATGAGTTAAAAGCAGAGAGAGGTGGCTGCAAGGTGCACAAAAGATGGCCTCTGCAGAAAAGAGCTTTTGTCTTCCTAAAGGCACACCAATCAAAGATTCTCCAACCAACAGAGGAGAGACCATAGAACCATAGAACATAGAACATTTCACTCAAACCAAAACGTAAAAACATCGAAAACATATTTACTTTAAATCCGCTTTTTTTTTTTAACGTTTTGATCTAAGTTAAATGTTATGGTCTCCCCTGTTTCTAAATATATCTGAACTGTTTGGTTTGAACAAGTAAAACTGTTTTTATAAGCATTTTACGAAATGTCTGGGAAAATAAATGGCGGATGAAAATCTCTGGTACAGTGCTGAAGCAGGAAGTGAGGTTCACTTTGGCTCTCTATGCCATCAAACATTCTCCAACAACTGCCAACATCCTCAGACAACTGCCTGTTGGTGTTTGTCCCTGTCTGTTGGAGAATGTTTGATTGGTGTGCCTTGTGCTTAACTTTAACTAATTATAAACAAACTCATCAGAAATATGAGCACATACGTCAGTGTGATAAGAACTACCTAAAATGACAGAAACCATCAGCCAGACACCAGAGGGCAATCAAGGTGTTTTGGCTTCACTTTTTGGGAGCTGACATGACGTCCATATATTATACCGTCAATGGTGGAACTGGAAACTAACTATGAGAATAAACAGAGATACAAAGAGTTAAAACAATTCACCTGCAGGTTTATGGAGCCTGAGTTTCCCCTGGTGTTCGAACCTGTGGAACCGCAGTACAAAGATTTTTATTGTGTGTGTGTGTGTGTGTGTGTGTGTGTGCGTGCGTGCGTGCGTGCGTGCGTGTGTGTGTGTGTGTGTGTCTTACACGGTTGAAAGCAACTCACCATCACTTTCTCTCTTTCTCTTCCATCTGTAGAGCAGCAGCAGACTGACAGTCAGCAGCCCCAAAACAACCACAACAACAACACTCACACACACAGCCACAACCAGGAAGTCACCTGGGCGAGAGAGATAGAGGGAAAGTGGGGAAGAAGGGAGAGAGAATATGGGGGGGGGGGGGGGGGGGGCAGAGAGAGAGAAGCAGGGGGTGCAGGGCCAAAAAGATGAAGGGAATAATATAAATGAGAAAATCATCCTATTTTATGTGGATATCAAATAGTTTGGTATCATCAATTAAAGAGGAGACAAACTGTAAATCATAAGTCAGATGTTTTCTGAGTGACAGCTGATTCATCTATAGCTTAACTTGTACTTAGAAACAATGTTAACATGTTCAACACATCCTAAACTACATGTGTATCTTGTGTTGCTGTAAACTCCTCTAAAGATATGACATTTTTACGTGTAGGCTAATGCATGTATAAAACATTTTACATTGTGAAAAATATGATATCGTTTTTACAACGTGTGAAATCTTACTTTTCTCAATTGGAGAGGAGGAATCAGCTCTGGTTGTTGTTGCAGGCAGGTCAGCTGGAGGAGTGGTTGTTGTTGTTGTTGTTGGAGGAAGAGGAACTGGTTGAAGGTGAAACACATTCTGTTATATGTTTTTAAAGGGTTTCCTACCTTTAACTAGGCAGGTTTTAACTTAAATTAATTGATGCTTGAAACAGTTAGATCAAGTTAGCATATTCACCATGTAAACATTTTATATAGCCACAAGCGGGAATTGAGGGGTCCAAGCACAATTTGAAAAGACAAACAGACCAAACATTCCAGAAGGTAAAACGACACACACAAACTGACATGTTGTGAAGTTCAGACATGCAGTCTTAGCTTTAGTGTCGGCCCATGACTTCTGTCAAGTTCATCTTTTCATTATAATCACATTGATGGAGTTGTTCACAACTGACAAACTTCCTATTATTTGTCCTTAATAACTGATGAGTTTAGAACGGACACGTCTGGATTAGATCTCACAAACTTCCACATGAAAGGTTGAGCCTTTACCTACTGAGCCAAATAAACACCTGGTATAGGTTTAGTGAGGAGAAACTAACTAAAGGGAGAAGTCATGTAATACTGCAACCTATGGCAAGTAGGACTTGTCCACCTGGGGATTTGAACCCTGGACCTTTGTAACTCCAAAGAAGGTGTCTTTACTGCCTGCTCCACTGGAGAGACATTAATGTTTAGACACAAAATATTACAGAAGGTAGAACAAGAACAGCGCTCACTGCTTCACTCTCTTTTTCTTTGCAGAGCTGTGATTTGATGAAATTGTCAAATAAATTAATTCCTTCATGCGCTACAAGTCAGGTGTAAGATGTAAACTAAATGTGTCTCTCCTCCTCCATCAGCTCTGATCCCAGTCTTACCTGGGTTGTTGGTCTTGATCACTGCTGGGTCCAGTTTGGTGATGATGTCCTCCTTGACACCAGAGAGCTGAAACACACACTCGTACTTCCCCCAGTCTTCAGGTTTGACTGATGAAACGTTCAGCTGAACGCTCGTCTGGAAGGTTCCATCGTGGTTGGGGAGGATCTCTCCCTGGTCCTGAAGCTTCTCTCCATCTCTCATCCAGAACAACATGCCTCTGTCTGGGTAGAAGCCTGTAGCATGGCAGATGACTGGAGAGGAGGGAGACTTCTGGAGGAGAGACACCGAGGGAAGAACTGGAGACACGCACGCACGCACACGCGCACACACACACACACACACACACACACACACACACACACACACACACACACACACACACACACACACACACACACACACACACACACACACACACACACACACACACACACACACACACACACACACACACACACACACACACAGTAAGCATGTCAGCTCCCAAAAAGTGAAGCCATCTTGATTGCCCTCTGGTGGCTGGCTGCAGTATGGGTCATGAATCCCGCCCCCTTCATGTTAGTGGATGGGGCATGAGCCAAACTAAATAATCAAATATATTTTCTCCAAAGATGGTTTCTGTCATTTGAGGTAGTTCTTATCACGCTGATTTATGTTCAACATCTCTCTACACCTCAACCCACCACCAGGCACAGACACAATCAAGACCACGTCGTCAACAACATGGAGGAAGAGCTTGTGAATTGAATTGAATTGAGAGGAGAGAGAGAGAGAGAGAGAGAGAGGGAGGCCAGGGGAGACAAATAAAGAGGAGGGGAGAGAGAGAGAGAGAGAGAGAGACAGATAAAGAGAAGGAGGGGAGAGAGAGAGAGAATGACGAAGACAGAAACAGGGAGACAGAGAGCGAGACAAAAAGATGTGTGCAAACGCAAAAACATGAGTTGTATACTGTGTGTGTGTGTGTGTGTGTGTGTGTGTGTGTGTGTGTGTGTGTGTGTGTGTGTGTGTGTGTGTGTGTGTGTGTGTGTGTGTGTGTGTGCTGGTTCATATTCACTGTCATGTTTCTGTACATTAGAAACAGAAGAGACAGATGAACATTGTTGTGTTGATGAAACTACATCAGGTCATGTGACTCTACCTGTTCTCTGCAGAGTGCTCTTCCCATAGGACACATACTTCTTCAGCCAATCAATGCAGGTCTGTGAATAATACTTCTTGTCCTCTGCTAACTCAGCTGTGTTCTTATTCAAGCTCTCTGCGTCACTGACAGCCTCTGGTTTAGCAGCGATCCATGTCCATGTTGTCATGTTCAACACCATCAAGTCTTCTCCATCATAGCCAAACTGATTGAAAGCAGTAACTTCTCCTGTCTCATCATCCCATTCACAGCCATACATCCTCTGGTAGGTGTGGACACCTGAGAGAGAGAGAGAGAGAGAGAGAGAGAGAGAGAGAGAGAGAGAGAGAGAGAGGGGGAGAGGGAGAGGGAGAGAGAGAGAGAGAGAGAGAGAGAGAGAGAGATAGAGAGAGAGAGAGAATGTGATCTCTGTTATTATGGGATGGACAGAAACACTGTATCAGTATGATACCAGACCAGCATAGTATTAGTTGTGTGTGTGTGTGTGTGTGTGTGTGTGTGTGTGTGTGTGTGTGTGTGTGTGTGTGTGTGTGTGTGTGTGTGCGTGCGTGCGTGCGTGCGCGTAGCGGTGTGTCTGCGTTCGTGCGTGTGTATGGGGCGTTATATGTGAGTAGACATGGCACATTTACGTGCGCGCTTGTCTGTGGGCCCGTTCGTGTGTGTGTGTGCGTCCGTCCGTCGCGCGTATATGCAACCGCGTGCGCACTGCACACTTGTGTGTGTGTGTGTGTGTGTGTGTGTGTGTGTGTGTGTGTGTGTGTGTGTGTGTGTGTGTGTGTGTGTGTGTGTGTGTGTGTGTGTGTGAGTGTGTGATAGAGGCTACATTTCAGCAGAAAAAAGTGAAACATAAACAAACCTCCAGTTTGCTTAAAGAGCCGCTTCATGTCCTCAATGTTGTCTTTGAAGATCTGCTGGTTACTCAGACACGTCTCACTTTGTCTCTTCCAGTACTGTGGAACATCTGCTGTTGCTTTGATCATCCAGTCCTGTTTGGGTTCTGCTGTCTTCGTGTTGCTATCAAAGTGAAACACCTGAACTCCATCAACAAACCCAACCACCACAAACTCTGGGCTGTTTGTGACTCCAGAGGATCCAGTCTGGAGATACTTCACAGAGTGAGTCACTGTGGGACAAACAGGGAAGAAACTCAGCTTTTGAGTTAAATTTTAAATATATTTGTACACTAACAACACAATAAATAATTTCAATCTCTGTTCAGTGAGGATGTCGCCAAATCACACTTAATTCAATTAATTAATGCACTCTTTCAAACCATTGTATAGATTTAAACTGCTTTACAGTGAGCAGCCTCCAGGAGAACTGAACTCATTTTGTCAGATTGATAAATTCACCAGTGGAGTAAAAACTCTAACATACTGCTGGTGAGTGGACACACATTGTCAGATGAAATAATACTATAATATGAGTGATGTGAGTCAAGAGTGATCATCTGAAAGCATCAACAGGCTATAGAAAATATATATTCACATCAATTCTCCATTTAACTTAGCAATACTAGGAAGGTTCAAATGTACTCACGCGCATACACTTAAAAGCAGATGTGAATATAATTTGATATTTATAATTATATAATTATACTTATAATTATTTATAATTATATAATTATAATTAAAGGAAAGATTTGAAATGTGATCTTACCTGCAGATGCATCATGAAACCAAAGGAGCAACAAAACCAACGCCTTCATCTTGTTTTGGTAAAGATGTTGTATTTAACGATAAAGATATCTCAGTGACATTCAGTTAAGTCCTGTTTGTATGTTTATAGCTTTGTCCTTGATAAGTCCTTATTCTGAAGATGAGGTTATAGGCTAGTTGTTATCTTGTCTCAGATGAGGTTATAGGCTAGTTGTTATCTTGTCTCAGAGGCACAGCAGTGGCACAGCATCAAAGCTGCTCATGTAGGTGGAAATGCTTTTATTGGTTGCGTCTTGTCACAGGAAACGAACATTGTGGTCACAGCAAAGGAAAATGAGCTGTTTAGCTTCTTCTTCTTCTTCTCAAACACATCATACTAAATTACATCTTCAGAATAATCTCCCCTTTGTTCCCAAAATGATGCATAGGCTGTATTGCTTATAGCCTATCTAAAATAAATCATCTACACATAATATCAATAACAAACTTTTATTTTTTATTTATTTATTTTCTGTCCGAGCGGAAAATAAAACAAGTAGATAGGCCCGGTCTGGCCCAATCACATCTTTAAACTCCTCCCCCTCAGGCTCAGTGACCTACATCTACAGACTGCAAAAAAAAAGTGTCAAAATGGATATGATGAAATTCAAGGGAGGTGTGGAGAATTCACATGTCAAATAAAGTCAGACCCTTCAGGCAGATGCTGCAAATGTGCAAATGTGCCACCGTGGGGGGCACGGAGGCGCAGTGGTAGCGCTCTCGCCTCACAGCTAGAAGGTCCTGGGTTTGATTCCCGCTGTGGGTGCTGAGGGTGTGTTCCTCCCATGTCTTCAGTGCCTACTGCCCAGGTGGGCTATCTCGTCAAAAAGGCCTTTCTGTGTGGAGTTTGCATGTTCTCCCTGTGTTCCCTGGGGTTCCTCCATATATAACCCTCGACTAAAAACATGCAGAAGATTGTTGTCTGACCAGCGGAGGTTGGAAGAAGTTGGTCCCCGGGCGCTTCACTGCAGCTGCCCACCGCTCCTGGCCTGAACCATGGAGGACGAGCCAGGATGGGTCAAACACGGAGGACACATTCCACGGCGCCTCCAAAGCATGTGTGTGTGTGTGTGTGTGTGTGTGTGTGTGTGTGTGTATACTGGCTGCCGTGCACATGTATGCATGCAACGGTGTTTGTGACAAATAAAGACGGGGTTTGTCCGTCAGGTTTAATTTAATCTAAAACGTCCTGACATGTCTGCTGCAGGACCTTCTTTGGCACCTGTGGGCACAGTGAGGATGATGAGGAGAGGGAGAGAGATGAAGGTGAGAGTGGAGGGAGGAACTTACAGTAAGCAGAAGCTAAACTGTATTAAATATAAAAGCAACTCATATGAAAAAGCCCATGTTAAAGATTGTTGTTTCCACTATGAAGTTTCAAAGGCCTGAATGAAGAGTCCATGCCAAACCCTTATAGATAACCCCCCCCCCCCCCCCTTCCCCACACACACACACACACACACACACACACACACACACACACACACACACACAAAAGAAAAGAGAGACCATCTTGTGATGGGAGCACACCGACCTAACCTCGCGTCACCAGGCTCTTCCCGAGGAGAAGAGCCTGGTACGCATTACTACAGGCAGGATGTCCCGCCCCGTGTTCCGGTCCTGTGTTCTGGTCCTGTGTTCCAGTCCTGTTGCGGTCCTGTGTTCTGGTCCTGTGTTCTGGTCCTGTGTTCTGGTCCTGTGTTCTGGTCCTGTGTTCCGGCCCTGTGTTCTGGTCCTGTGTTCCGGCCCTGTGTTCTGGTCCTGTGTTCCGGCCCTGTGTTCCGGTCCTGTGTTCCGGCCCTGTGTTCCGGCCCTGTGTTCCGGTCCTGTGTTCTGGTCCTGTGTTCCGGTCTTGTGTTCCGGTCCTGTGTTCCGGTCCTGTGTCCTGCAGCAGTAGGCAGCCTAACCTCACCAGCTACGAGTTAGAGAAGAAATAAGAAGCATGGCCATACCAAACCAAATATTCAAACTTGAAGAAACTTGCTGGATCCATAACATCACGTCTGAACAGTATTAATTAATACACAGGACAAGATGTTACTATCCCTTGTGCCAAAATCCGAGGAAAAACACATTTAGAAGCCCAATCCAGAATAAAACAAGCTAACAGGCTAACAAACTAATAAACAAGACACAAATCACCAGTTACCTACCCTAGCCAACAGCAGTATGAAGCATGTCATTGGGGTTTTCAAGTGGGCACCTTCCTTCACCGACGTTTCGTTAAGTTAGGCCCACGACACCTCAAGAAGGCTTAACGGTGTAATCCAGCGTCCTGGAAACACCCCCCCTCCATGCTACCACCGCACAACTGCATATTACCTCACTATCTAAGCCTAGCTATCCAGGTCGGTTCGGGATGACATTCCTGACTACACCACCACTGTCAATGATTCAGCCCTGTTGATGCGGACCGTTAATCATGACCAACAACATACAATCCCCAACTACACCACCACTGTCAATGATTCAGCCCTGTTGATGCGGACCGTTAATCATGACCAACAACAAACAATCAATCTGACCTTAGCGAGCTCCCCAGCTAGCATGTTTCCTCTTTATCCACAGCCATTCACTTGCTCGTTCTGCTGCCTGAGACATGTTGCTAACCGCAAGCTTCAGTCTCCGTCCCCGAATGCCCAACTCAGTTAGTAAGGCAATAACGGACTTTGCCACAAAACCACGGCAGCCCACCTCTACAGGCCGCACTCGAGCCCTCCAACCTCGCTGCTCTGCCTCTGCTGCCATTTCAGCATACCTAGCTTTCTTGCGCTCATAAGCCTCCTCAACTCGATCTTCCCACGGGACTGTGAGTTCGATAAAATAAACTCTCTTCTCTACCTCAGACCACAGTAACAAGTCCGGACGTAGCTGGGTGCTAACTATATAGCCCTTTTCCCACATGCGCTTTGTACCGCAAAATGACCGGTATGTGGTCTAATGCCTGCATGTGAGAAAGGCACCGTGCCGGTATAAGCGCGACCCCGTCGTCGCGGAGATTTCACCACTTTCTAGCCTGTCAGAAGAGCGGTATGCGTTTTAGCGGATACTAGTGAGAAACGGGCAGAAGCGTCATGCCCATTGTAACTGAGGGGGCAATTGCCCCCTCAGATTTTTGAGAGGTAATTTTTTTTTTTTTTTTTTTTTTTTTTTTTTTTTTTTTTTTTAACACATTGAATGCCAGCCATGTTTTCATTCCTGTAGGTAAGTTGTGCCAGGGGTGTTTTTGACGATTCTGGCTCATTTTAGAACAGCCGAGGATTCTTTTCTGTTAAGAATTCATGAACATCAATCATCTAAAAATAACTAATAGAATGTGTGCTTTCTCTGTCTAAAAGAGTTAGTTTGCAGAGTTAGTAGTTATGTAGATATTAGCCGTTGAGTACAGCATGGTTTCAGCGTCTGGAAATTTATTCAGAGATAAATGGCTTTTTGTGAAACAGTCACTTTAACCATTCATTTTTGGCATCAGTAAGACCGTCAGACATTCTAAACAATAGTTTTGAACAGTAATTTCCTCCATAACAACAGGAAACACCCCTCTCATTCAAACTCCTCCCTCCGTGTGTCTTCTCCTCCTTCCTCCTGGCTGTACAGCGGGCGTGTCAGAAGCGCTTTTGCTGCTGCCTGCCTGTGTGCCTGCCTGCCTGCTTGCCTGCGTGCGGACGCTCCTTGTGCGAGTCAAGATGGGCCGGGGAATGCGTGGGCGATGGGCAGATGTTGATTCTGGCCTTTCTGAGGTGTTTCAAAGTGTGTTTCACCTATGATCTATTTTGCAAATCGCTCTCCGCTCTCTGTGTGCTGCTGCCGGTGCGCGGCCGCTCTCAGGCAAGACAAGTCTTGAATGGATTACTGTAAAATCGCCACGGCATTTCCTTGAACGGCTTGGTCCCGCGGCAGTTTTTTCTTTGATTTCGGTCGTCTGGGGGAGCACTGTCAACACTTAGTGGGTCGGTAAAATAGATTATACACATTATCTTGCTCCAATAGTGATCTCGAAGATGTAAAAGTTGTTGATTGATGTCCCACCGTCAAAATTTTTTTTTTTTTATGTAAGACGAGTAAACTCGGCTCTGGCACTTAAGCGTTGGATTATGTAAGACGAATTATTTCGGCTATGGCACTTAAGGTGTTAATAAACATAGGCTATAATATTATAGGCTGTGTATAGTAGTTGAAACATAGTTTCAAGTTTACGTGTATGTATGTTTGTAGTTAAAACAAAAACATGAATGTATAGGCTACATACAGTACAACACAAAAGGCTGTTATTTACCCTTTGTTGCCACCTGGTGAGTAAATATATATAACTAAAACCATTATAATTGACAACCGGTCCGCGACTTTTTTTCCCATGTATCTACCAGTCCTTGGCACAAAAAAGGTTGGGAACCCCTGCTCTAGAGGAAAGATTTCTACCTTCTGAAAAGGCAATACCAGCCAAAATAAACATTGTGTTACATTGCTTTGAAACATGTGGTCTCCCTTTTTTGTCAAGTCCATTGAGCCTGGGCAGTGGCAATGTACTTAGTCTGGTGATTATGGATCTTTCCAGGAGGCTGAGCAGTTTGCAAAATAGCCTTATGGTTACACCTGCTCAGTCTGTTAATTTAAAATGAGATATTCCTCTAAATCTGGCTTCCAACCCCCCAAATTCTTTGCCGCCCTTCGGGCGGCGCCAGAGTTCGCCCCCTCAGATTGTTGGTTTGCATGACGCCCCTGGAAACGGGTGCAGTCATTTTCCGCGACACTCTCAATGGCGAGGTGTACACACGTTGCTTAATGTTCCAGCGGGCATAATCTAATCATTCGCGCACATTAAAGCAAACTGGCGAAATGATCTTGTGATAATAAGAGCAGTAGCCTATGTCAGCTTCATGTGTGGGTGTGCTGTGCTGATTTCCCCCTCTCCTCTCTGCTCGCTCTCTGGCCACAGTCCGACTCCTCCTTAAGTCACAGCCCGACAGGGACTAAGCAAATGCACGAAGCGAAAGTGGAAGTATTTTGCTTACGTTGCCGACAGCCAAGGCAAGCCCGGACACATCAAATGAAGCCAGTCTGTAAAAAGTGCTTCAACGCGATGCAGGTGAACGGATAAACAAGCAAACTTATTTCACCATTCGGAGTTTTGCCGACACGTCACTCCCCACCCGCTCTGCAGTGCCCCCCCCCCCCCCCCCCCCACATACAGGCAATTTCGCTGATAGATTCCCACATGCCAGAGGAGAAGTGTGAAGGGAAATGTCCGATATTGACTTACAGGTAATTTTCCGGTACGCATGTGGGAAAACGGCTTATGTGACACCAGCTGGCGTTTTGATCCTCAATTAGGCCGAGGGCATTTTTCTGATTTTTACAGATTCTGAAATGGCAGACTGTAAGCTTTCAAATGATGTGTCACACATTGTAATCTGAAAAAAATTGAAGGAGATATGCTTATTTGATTGTTCACACTCTGGGAAGGTCTGGGGAGAAGAAACCTGAGAAATCGCCTCTCAAAGATTGTGAACTTTTCACACCTGGATGACCCAGGCAAGGGGGAGTTAACAATGGCTCCTCATTTACATTGACCACTCCCAAACCATTAAGCAGTCAGTCTCTGTCACTGAGAATGACAGATGAGAGAGAGAGAGTGCACACAACTGTGGGTAATTTATTTTCACTATTATTCCACTATTATTCCATCCATAAGTAACAGAATAATAGATGGTCATGGGTGTCATACATTTCTGTATTAAAATATCTAAAAGCAAAAATGGGGGTCTGCGGTCTATTTTTAGATGAAGTTTTGATGTGAAAGTTTGAGAACTATTGTCTTAAATGACCATGACCTTTTCCTTAAAGTTGTAAGCAGAAAACATATACCATTCAGTCAGTGAAAATGTGAAAATAAACTACAAAAATATTATCCTAAAAAGGCATTTATTATAACAAAAGGCATTTAATATAAAACCAATATTCAGTAATACCAGAGATGCTCACAAGTCATTTTTTGCAAGTCAAAGTCAAGTTTCAAGTCTTTGGTCACAAGTCCAAGTCAAGTCTCAGGTCTTTGGTCACAAGTCCAAGTCAAGTCTCAAGTATCTTATGGATGAGCGTTCTATCATCTGCTGCATGCCATCTGGTCTGCTTAGAACACTGCATAGCTAAAACTAAGGAATTCAAAGCATGTACTGTATTATCCTCACTCCTTTATCTATTAGCATACATTATCAGCATTGATTGGATGACATCAGTATAGATTTCCTTAATGTTAATGCACCAAAAAAATAATCAAAAAAATTAAGATTGTTCACAAGTAAAAAGTAAAAAAATTACAAACGACAGGACACGACAGGAAGTGCCTTGCTATCCAGGTCGGTTTCGTATTACATTCTTAACTAAACCACCAGTCCTACTTAACTAAAAGTTAAGTAAAAAGATATCAAAAGAACTTTGACTTCAAAAGCTCAAAAACGTTTGCGGCATTGCCAAACCCCCCCGGAGCAGGACGGGGTCTTGAATAGGGCTGGGACGGATCAGAAAACCCACGGATCGGATCGCGTGACGGATTTTGAGCCACGGATCACGGATTTTTCGGATCAGCAAAAAATAAATAAATAGGCTATATCAGATTTTTTCTCTCAAAATTAGATTTTCGATTTGAATTTTTAATACTATTATACTTCTCTAACCATTTGTTGCCCTGCACAGCTCAAAAAATATTTTTTTCTCATGACATAATTTATGCTTTTACTCTGAAGGCAAAACAACCCAACTTCCTGTTTTAGGTGGCACTGCGCCTATAACTTCCTGGCTGTTGCGTGCTAACGTAGTCACTTGACACGAGTAGGCTACAGACCAGACCGGGTGAGTCTGGAAACATAACGTTGATGCTACGTTATGCTACTCGGTGGCCCCACGTGTTGTTTTGTTGTTATGTGTCCAAGACAACATTTCACCGTCCGGTGATATGTGTTCGTGAAACGTGTGCGCGTGTGTGTGTGTGTGTGTTAGTGTGTGTGTGTGTGCGTGTTGTGGCTCTCGCTATCTATCTTGTGCAGCGCGCAACATGCTGCTCGCATTCCTGTGCTTTTTCAGAGGTGTTGAAATAAGTTTGCTGTCTTTAGTAGCCACTAGCCACAGCCTTCAGAGAGACTTTACAGCGGCGACAAGGGATGAGGAAGCTCACTGTGCTTGCCATGATGATGCCTGTCTGTGTCTGGCTGCGCTGCAGGCGTTCTCATACACTAACGTTAAACGTTAAATGAAACGAAGGGGGGGTGGTCCGCGGACCACGACGTTCCGAACCGTGTGCCGAACCGTGGGGGCTGATCCGTACGGGTCACGGATTATCCGTGATCCGTCCCAGCCCTAGTCTTGAACGAGTCAAGTGGAGTGAGAGGGTTTTTTCAGGCTGGCTAGCGAGGCCTCCCAGCCTGTAGACATGCAGGTGGAGGGCATGTGATGTCTTGTGCTTCATCAGAACAGAATTCTCTGATCTTCTCAAAAAGATACTTCTGCCTGGCCATGTCCAGTCCAGGCAGAGTCTGCACAGGAAGAGGCTCTAATGGCGGACGGGCATCTGCGTCGCGTAGCAGCTGAAACTCCACTGGTTCTGCTTCACAGTGTTCTCTGGCGACAACCACACCAGGTCTCTGCGCATCAAAGCTGTAAAAGAAAGAAATATGGCACATTTAAAATCTTAATAAAATAAAATAAAATAAAATAAAATAAAATAAAATAAAATAAAATAAAATAAAATAAAATAAAATAAAATAAAATGGGAATGGGAATGATAATTACCTGAAGTGCTGGTAACTCTTTATCTGTGGCAGTTTTCTGAAGTATTTTGTCAGGTGTTCTTGCCAGTCGTAGGTGTCAAAACACACAGTGCCATTCTCATGTCCGACAAGCTGGGGGATGTTTACATGTGTCACAGGGGAGCTGTCAGTCACAACCTTTTTGATGTCGGCCAAAGTGCACACTTTGCGCTTCCTGAAACACTGCTTGACCAGTCCAAAACACCAGTCGGGGCCAAACTTGGTGTGGCCTACAATCAGGAAGTGAATGCTCAGCTTTAAGTGGAGTTTGTGCATCGTTCTCCACGCGGCGTAAAAAAGAACAAAGTTATTTTTGTTCTGGCCGCTGCAGTTGTCACAGTGAAGGTCCACGTCTTCTTCTCCAACTCCATATTTCCCGAAAAAATGATGCAGGTAATTGATGACTGCATTGCTTCCCTTGCCTGATGCCATGCCCTCATCAATCAGGTAATTCACTTGCTTAGGCATGCCTTCACAGTGGACACCAAAAAGGCCACACTTGCGTGGAGTCAAAAAATAGACAGGCCCAGGCTGTTGTGGGTCAGACGGATAGTGCACCTGAGAGACGGAGAGATAGGAAAAAGATGAAATACAAACTGTAATCTGTGTGTGTGTGTGAGAGAGAGAGGTGTGATAAGATAAAAATGTATTCTCACCTGTTGTGCAAAATCAAAACTGTAGTGCATGGTGATCGGCCTGGTTGCAGGTTCGTTCTCGCCAAATGACAGCTGCAACTCGTCACAGGTCTTTCTACAGGCGGCAGTCATCTGCTGATAAAGTTTTCGCTCCCTTGCAACAGAGTCGAGATGCACTTGCTGCTTCTTGACACTGTCAGATTTCAACTCATCTGGTTTGTTGATGCTCTGGATGATTCGGTCATTGTTTTTTTGGCACTGCCAGCACAGATCCGTTTTAGGTTTGGTGCTTGCAATGTGAGGGACCAGTGACTTCCACAGCCTTGTGAAGCTGCACTCGCCAACCGCACGCTGCCCTGCAAAGACAATGTTTTTATGAGCATCACTGTACTTTACTTATCAAAAATAGATCACATAGAATAGCCTAATGGTTAAACACACACACACACACACACACACACACACACACACACACACACACACACACACACACACACAAAAACACACACACACACACACACACACACACACACACACACACACACACACACGGTGAAGGTTGTGAGTTATGAAGGGGTGAAGGTTCATGTCAGGTGTTTTATTGGGTCAGAGGTTATGACAATAGAAGTGTGTGTGTGTGTGTGTGTGTGTGTGTGTGTGTGTGTGTGTGTGTGTGTGTGAGAGAGAGAGACTAATACAAACTTACCAAGCTGTTCCATAGCATCTTTGTACAGGCGCCAGACTGAAGCTTTAGAGGCAGAAGTTGGCAGAAGCTTAGCACTAAAGTCTCTATGCGCGGCATGACGACCAGGCAGAGGAATAGCGTGGTCCTCTGCATAGTTTGCTATGAATGTAACGACTCTTTTGATGTCATCATAGCCTAGGTAATTCTTGTTTGTGCGTGGTTGTGTCTTCCTCTGCCGTTTGACCAATCCATTCTCTTTGTAGGATTTGATAAGGGCTTTCAGAAGCTTTGTGCTGATGCTGGAATAAACAAAATGAAACATTAATAATCAATCAGATCAATCAGTTGTGCCTTATAACATCAAGGGACAAACATTGCAAACTAGCTTAGGCTATAAATGTCAGGATATATAACAAAGACTGTTTCAAAACTTTCAATCTGTTTCAATAAACTCTTTCAATAAACTAAATCTGTTTAGAATCTGTTTAGAATAACACTAGGTAGGTTACAATAACACTAGCTGAACACTATCAGCTTACAAAGAGTATTTAATGCAAGAGTCGAGATTTAGTCCTGTAAAACAATAGCGCGAACGCCATTTTGGCGCGCAAAACAAACAAAGACGACCCTACATGGCGGCTTTGCATGTTTGCACACATACGTTGCGGCCATTTTGACCTGAAAGCAAACAATGGCCAACATGGCAGCTCTGTACGCTTATCTTGTAACACATTAACTTTGTAAACATGGGCACAGTCAGACTCAGACACACACACACACACACACACACACACACACACACACACACACACACACACACACACACACACACACACACACACACACACACACACGAGTTGTTAAGATAGATATGACACTCACCCAAACACAAAGCAGAATGTCTCACGGCAAACGACAGTCGCCTTAACCATGTATTGCGTTCGGTTCTTCTGTCGCTTTTTATTCACTTGCTTTGTGGCTTGAGTCATGTCAGAATCATTCGTAAAAGCGTGATACACAGCCATAATAGCGATATCTCTACATTCTGGCGACATAGCAGAGTAATCCAGCCTGGTGTTGTAAATGACGTTGTCACACAGTTTCTTACTGCAGGAGATTGGCTGGTGAATAGAGTTCTCTTTTCGTCTGGCCTGGCATTTGCAATCAAAGTTTCGTATTTTCTCGATTTCCTGATCATAATCTGTGTCCACGGTTATGGGATCCACTGATGTTAAAATATCTTGCATGCTTTCAATGACTGCGCTGTCTCCGATCTCCGCCTCGTTGTCTGGGTCTGGGTCTGCGACCACGTCTTCAGGAAAATATTCTTCATCGTCCTCATCGTCAGCGCCATCCTGTGTGCCGCCGGTCATGTAATCCAGGACATACGAATTCATCAATTCTTCACTGTCCATTCCGCCTGGAATGGTGAATTTGTTCGGTGTCCACCCGCTATGCCGACCACCCGCAATGCCGACCTTAGGTTTAGGCGTGGGGGGTGGGAGAGGTTAGGTTTTGGGTTAGGGTCTGGGGGAGGTTAGGTTTAGGCGTGGGGGTGGGAGAGGTTAGGTTTTGGGTTAGGGTCTGGGGGAGGTTAGGTTTAGGCATGGGGGCTGGGAGAGGGGAGGTCGGAACAGCGAGAGGTCGGATCAGCGACATGGAACCATTTGTTCAGGAGAGCAGCAACGGCAGAATCATTTTTCCTCATTCTCGCCAGGTGCTTGTCCATCTTGTCTCAGTCAGCTGTTCTGTTGAATGTTGTGGTTGTCCAGCTCCAGTGGCTACTGAATATTTATGCGGATGCGCGTCCTATCACGCGCCCTGATTGGCGGATACAAACAAAGGCCGGCCGACACCCAATCGATACTACTTATGCAAATCCAAGACACAGCCTGGCTCACTCCCGTCTCCTTGACAAAACAGGGACTTTTATTTAACAAAATTAACGCATTTAATGACCCCAAAACGTCTTCATTTTATATGGAATGGATAGTTCAAATAATATATTTTGTACTATTGGAAAAAAAAAAAAAAAAAAAAAAATCAAGAAAATACTTTTGACGCTCTGCTGTGAAGAACGGCCACGGCCGAATTACGGTCCCTCTCGCCAGCCCCTGTCACATATATGCTGGGATGACTAGCTGTTCATTCAAGTCAACCCTCATTTCCCAGGCTCCACCTACACTTAGCTGCCCTAACTTGTGCCTGACCTTAATTGGTCTAATCTTTTCTCCCTCACGTACAAATTTGATCTGTCTAGTCTCTTTGCTAACAGAATCTTTTCCTGGAGTTCAGCACTATAACACCACCACTAAATAACACCACTATAACACACCACTAAAACTCCTCAGATGGCAGCGGAAATACTGTCAAAAGAAATGTCTGGTGTGTCACAGTGGCTCCAAAATAATCATTTGACTTTGAATTATAAGAAGACAGTGTCGATGTGCTTTTCCATTAAGAGGAAAGCCAATGAAAATTATGGAGTAAAGATCAATGAGATAGAGATAAATCAAGTAGACTAGTTTAAATTTTTAGGTGTTATTTTAGATTCTCAACTTAAGTTTGGTAGGCATGTGAAGAAGCTGTGCAAAACTGTCAAAACCAATTTAAATTGCTTTCGCCTGATTAGACATTATATACCCCTTAAGGCAGCACAACAGTACATGCATGCCATGATATTTTCCCATTTATCATATTGCATAACCGTTTGGGGTCAGGCTAACCAAACAACACTGGCACCCATTAGGTCATTATATAAACAGGCACTGAAAGTAATGGACCAGAAACCTGTTCGATGGCACCATTGCCAAATTATCAATAAATATAATTTACTAAGTTTTGACAGTTTTGTTGGCTTCTCATTTTTAAAACTTATTTTTAAATGTGTGAACAGCCTTGCTCCAGAGATACTTTGCCAGTTAATAAACAAACAAGACGGTGGTATTAGAACTAGGGGTGCAGCAAGCGGGAACTGTAGAACAGCGAAACGCAGAACAACATTCGGACAGTCATCCTTCTCGGTAATAGGTACCAAATTATGGAACACATTACCATCTGAAATAAAAACATTGACAGAACTCACCGTATTTAACACACAAGCAAAACAATGGCTGAAACTGAAACAAGCCTGTGAACATTGACTTTTAGTATTGTACTATTTTAGTTTTCTGTCCTTATTTGTTTTGTGTTTTTGCTTTTTGTTTTTGTCTTTATTTTGTTCTGTTTTATATGGTTCGTTTTTAACATTTTGGTACTGTTTTAATTTTTCTCTTGAACTTTTGTTTTAATAGTAAAGGCCTAACCAGGGACAGGGGTTGCAAATTAGCCTTGGCTAGAAACCTGTATGCATGACATCTCTTTTGTAGGTCATATGAAATAATGTTCTATGCATTTGTCCCTGCTCAATAAACGAATAAATAAATAAATAAATAAATAAATAACTATGTTCCACCCATAACGAACACCCACCCCTCGATTTCCGGCCTTGACCAGACCAGAGCCTGTAAGAAGAGATGCGACATCTCCATTCATCTCCATTTTTACTCTCAAGAGTTCCAGGAAGTAAGGTCCTGGATTAAGCAGCACTGTTGAGTTGCATCAAAATAGACAGTTTGTGTTGTACTCTGAAAGGGTTTTTCCCCCTTGAATCAAATTGTACATTATCAGCTTTATTTTAGCATGCAAAAGTAGCGCGAGACCCCTTCCTGGCTGTTCATTGGCTAATGAGTCTCGCATTTTGGTCCTCCGCTGACGCCACCCTCTCTCTAGACGACACTTGACCACACCCTTCTTGGGACTCCGCCTTCTATGATCTGAACAGAGAGCCGCAGAAACGAGTCCGGAAATCATCGATGCTAACAGTCCTGGTTCTTCACTGTTTTCGCCTATGGGAGTTTTGAATGGGTTTTTGGCGCGATGCTTCTAATAATCTCTCTGGGCAACGCTGGCTTAATCAAACGCAAACCAGTGTTTAGTAATATCATCTTCACACACGAGGACCACTTTTACGAGTTTTGAAGCTTTTACGTGCCATTAAAAGGGCGGCTAGCTAGCAAACGGCTAAATGAGACTACACTTTTGAGTCGATGGGGATATATACGTCAATAACGTCACCACTTCAAAGGACGAACACGGAAATTATCTTTCCCTCACCTGGTTCAGCCCCGTTCAGCCCGGGGTAATCAGTGCACACATCAACAAAAGTCCAGGTTGAGTGCTGACGTGACGTGGAAGCCTATGCGACAGTGTGTAGTTCTGGATTAGCTCGAGCTTTTTACTTCTAGGGCTCGCATTTACGCTACAAAACTCATGAAAGTGGTCCTCATGTGTGAAGATTATCCGACGGAACTCTGGTTCGCGTTTGATTAATCTTGCGTTGCCCAGAGACCGTATTTGAAGCATCGCGGCAAAAACCCATTCAAAAACCCCATAGACAGAAACAGTGAAGAACCAGGAAGTCCGGGACTTCCGCGTTCTGACTACAAAAATACGTCATCCCTGCGGCTCTCTACTACATGCCTGACCTGTAATGTTCCATGACTGCATCTTGAATGTTTAAATCCTCTGATAA
>NC_139643.1:22889730-22902230 GCF_964638095.1 Poromitra crassiceps | reverse complement strand
AGTGTGAACTGGTCAAGATGAGCTCTGATAGGAAGACTGCAGAGCTGAGAACGGCTCACTCTAACTACAACACGTCACTTCCTTTAAGTTGTTTTTAGTCACACACACACACACACACACACACACACACACACACACACAGGGGTACGGTGGCGCAGTTGGTAGCGCTGTCGCCTCACAGCTAGAGGGTCCTGAGTTCGATTCTCGCCTGGGACGCTGTGGGCGCTGGAGTTGTGACCCCCCCATATCTTCAGTGCCTACTGCCCAGGTGGGCAATCTCGTCAAAAGGGCCTTTCTGTGTGGAGTTTGCATGTTCTCCCCGTACCCCCCAGGGGGTTCCTCCGTACATAACCCCCCACTAAAAACATGCAGAAGATCGTCATCCGACCAGTGACGACAACATTTGAAGTTGGTCCCCGGGCGCTGGAAAGAAAAAGCGACCAATGCTCCTGGCCTGCCCCCTGGAAGAAAGGACAAGCCTGGATGGGTCAAAACACAACCACACACACACACACACACACACACACACACACACACACACACACACACACACACACACACACACACACATCACAACGACACACACACACACACACACACACACACACACACACACACACACACACACAACACACACACACACACACAAACACACACAGACTCAACAAGATAACAAGGCCTGCAGATGAGGCTAACCTCGTGTAGTGGAGAACCCAATTAAAGCACAGCAGAGTCACACTGCTGCTGCTTATAGTAATGATGATGATGATGATGTGATGAAGAAGGTGATGATGATGATGATGATGGTGATGATGGCACCTCTGTCACAGAACAATCAAGACGTGAAACATCGCCTCCTTCATTAATCACTCTTTGATTCCGTACAGAGACGACTGGTTTCTGCCCATCGATGCATAATGTTGTTATGTGGAAGTACCCATCTCTCTCCAGAGTTGTAGAGGTGAAAGGTCAGTTATGTCACAACAGTGGCTGTCTGGGTAGATTCCCTGCCTCTCAACACGAAGGTCGCAGGTTCCAAGTCAAACCCCTGTGTTGGCCATGTCTGCGGGTGGGAAGCACGATTAAGGGTATGTGTCCTGGTTGCTGCACTAGTGCCTCCTCTGGTCGGACGGAGCACCTGTTTGAAGGGAGGGGAACTGGGGGAGCGTGATCCTCTCACACGCTACGTGCTGCTGGTGAAACTCTCACTGTCGGGTATAAAGAAGCGGCTGGCGGGGTGGAGCAATGACCAGGACAGCAGGGGGAATTGGCCAAGTACAATTGGGGGAGAAGGCGGGAGAATCTTAAAACTTGATTCAACTTGTCCGCAGTGGCGCTGGAAGTACTTTTAGGTAGGGGGTGCTGCAAGGCCGTAGCCACCGATTCAACATTTGGTTGGCGCCAAAATTGTTTTGGCCACTTTGTCGCCAGATTAGAGGAATATTAACATTAAGATTAGACTGTTGTGTCATTATTCAGTCACCTTTTCTCACTTACCTCCATGTCACCACTTGCTCCCACTGCTGTGTTGGAACGGGGGCCCTCGTGTTGGCAGGCAGGGAATCTACCGCTACACTACTCGGACGCCCCATACTTGGGCCTTTTTAACAGGGAACCACCAACTAAGATTTAAAAGCAGTCTTGTAGTTCATGATTTTGCTGTTCTTTTTTTTTGTTTTTCTTTTTTTTCTAATATTTTTTTCACGATTTTTTATCCCATTTTCTATCCCCCATCAGTGCTAACTTAATTTATTTATCCTGGTTGCGACTCCACCCTCTGCCGATCTGGGGAGAGCTGAAACTGGCTCCATGCTTCCTCCGAGACATGGGCAGTTAGCCAGCCACTTCTTTTTCACCTGACAGAGGAAGCTTCACAGGTAGGACCAGGCCCGTAGCCAGGGTTTGAGAAATACCGAGGTCATTTTAGCGCGGCTTTTTTTTGTCCATTTTAAAGTAAAATGCTTCAATCTGGTGCACTTTGAGAGCAAAATGAAGAGGCTAGATCTATAAAGAACTACATACATCTTGTTAGATTAATATCCTCTTTACTGTGCTGTTGCCTTAAAATGATACAAAAAATAAATGTCTCCCCATATGATATAATTTATATTCTGCATACAGGTCACATGGCAGAATACTGCTCAATTAAATACAATGGCCCATCTACACAAACATCACTTACAGGGGAGTTACTTACTCATTCACTTCAATAGAACTGTCCCCAAAGTCTAGCCCCAATCTAGCCTCAATGCAAAATCTGAATGTTGTGAGTTATCTCTCTTCCTTCTATAGCACACAGAGAGGAAGCAAATTGTTGCATTTCCGATCAACTGTCGCATTAAAACATCAATGACAGATTAATAGATCTGGGGACCGGGGCTATTTTTCAAAAAAAAAAAAAAAAAAAGAATTGGTGTGGAAAATACCGAGGTCATGACCTCGGTGTCCTCAATGGTAGCTACGGGCCTGGGTAGGACATAGCATGTGGGAGGTTCACGCCATTCCAACCAGTTCCCCTCCCTCTGAACAGGCACCCTTAATGACCAGAGGAGGAACCACATTAGCAACCAGGATATTGCATGTTTTGGTGAAGGGGGTTCCTATATGAAGGAAACTCCCAGTAGGCACGGGAAGAACATGCAAACTCCACACAGAAAGGCCCTTTTGACGTCCCCACCCGGGCGGTGGACACTCGAGGACATGCGGACGGGCACGCATTCCTTCAGCGTTCACAGCGTCCCAGGTGGGAATCGAACCCAGGACCTTCGAGCTGTGAGGCGACAGCGCTTACCACCGTACCCCCCCCTGCTGTTCTAAGCTAATAAGTGCAGTTTCTTTTTCTTTTCTTTGAGGCCACGATGACAGAGTTCTTCATGCCACTCTGAGCCCAGACACCTCCACATGTGCTACTATTGGTGCTGATGAGACTGTGCGTCTGTGGAAGAGCTTTGTGATGGACCCCGTGAAGAAGAAGGCCAAAGAGAGGAGGACCCAGTTAACTAGTACATGCGGGCAATGATCATCAGATAACTATATATATGTAAATCTCATTCTTGCATGCACTTTCCTGTCTTTTTAAAATTGTGTTTTTCTAATTGTTTTAATGTATTTGTTATTGTTGTGTTTTTAGATAGAAAATGTGTTTACATACGTTGCCTTGTGTGTTTCAGTAATGCCTTCTGTGTGAACGTGTTAGTTAAGGTGTTTAAGTGTAATAGATATGATGTAATGATGGTGCAAAAACCATTATGAGCTCTGAAAGCCTTTGTAACGTCTGCTGAGAAAATGCATTGTAAATATAATTCACATGAGCACTTTACTATGGTACAGTGTATAGAAACGACCACCTCTGATTCCAGGTGATGCCACCCTGGCACTGCCAACCTGTAACATTAAGCACAACTTAAAAGACACACCAAAGAAGCAAAGATCCTCTTGCAACAAGGCTTATGGGAAATGTAGTCCTGACATGTACAGTCAGTCTGACCCTGGGCTGGTGCCAGATATAGAAGCCACCATATTGTCTCCACCAGAGTCTCATTTGTTTTACAGTAATTATACCAAGGGATCACAATCAGTGTTGGGGGGTAACTCATTACAAAAGTAACATATTACATGTTATATATTATTTTTAACAGTAACTCAGTTATTACCAATAGGATTTCCGTAATATACCAGTTACTTTGTCAAGTAACAAGTTACAAATTTAGATACAATAGATACAATTTAAGATACAATCATTTCCTAATCAAATGTGTTTTAATGCACATCTATGTACAGTATATAAAACTAAAAGCGAGCATGTGGGCAAAGTGTGTTGTAAAAACACACACACACACACACACACACACACACACACACACACACACACACACACACACACACACACACACACACACACACACACACACACACACACACACACACACACACACACACATGTAGACTTAGGGGCAATGACATTTTGTGAGCAACACACACCAGTTTATGTTGTGCTACTCTGAATTTCTGTTGTAAGGCCTTGTTAAGGGTCACCTCTTTCCGGTTCCTCGGGACCACCATCCATGAATCCCTATCATGGGATCTCAACACCTCTCTCAAGATCAGCAAATCCCACCAGCGTCTCTACTTTCTGCGGCAGCTCAAAAAATTCAGGGTCAGTAAAGTAGCCATGACCCACTTCTATAGGTCGGCTATTGAGAGTGTGCTCACTTTCTCCATGCTTGTCTGGTTTGGTCACGCAACCACTCAGGACAAGACTCAGCTGGAGAGAGTAGTACGCCGAGCAGGTAAAATTATCGGCTGTAGTCTCCCCTCACTGTCATCACTTTACTCAAAAAGAATAATCAGGAAGGCTAACAAAATCATTGCAGACCATTCTCATCCGGCACACCACCTATTTAACCTCCTCCCATCAGGCAGGAGATACAGGAGTATGAAGAGTAGAACATCTCGCTTCAGAGATAGCACCTACCTCCAAGCCATAAGGCACTTGAATTTGCACTGACACATTACCGTTGTCACTTTAAACTGTATGCACCTTAAACTGTATGCACTTTCTACTGTATATGCTGTAGCTGAGAACTGTTCCTGTATGTTCCTGTCGCTGGCTGCTATGTTTTTTGTTTGTCTCTGAGAGTGAACCAAGACAAATTCCTATCAACTTTTGTTGACATGGCAATAAATCTTTTGAATCTTGAATCTTAAGGCTCCAAATGAACTAACAATGTAATCCAAGTGACACTGGACTAAGCAGGATGTCAACAGTCTTAGGGATTCCCTATCCAGTAAACTTGCCCTCCTGATTTGGTATCTAGTTCTGGAACTAACCTTACCCAAACTTTTCAAGGCCATCGTGGAAGCACGGTCATTTTGTCAATTTAAAACGTAACTTTGCATGTCAAGAAAGTCGCAGTTTGTCGCCAAACTGTTGCACTATAAGTTATAAATCAGAAAGACTACATATACACTGTCGCCTAAGTGACGTGACTTACTCTACCGGCAAAGCTGAAGACCGGCGACATGCCACGAGCTTCCACGAGCTATGTACTTTTTATACGAAACTAACGACCAACTGCGACTTTCTTGACATGCAAAGTTATGTTTTAAATTGACAAAATTTACGTTGGCACCCCGTGGCACAATTCAAACGGGATCAAAAAAGTAACGTTATTCTCCGTTCACTGCCATTCATATTTTTTCCAGCGCTTGGTACAGGGAGAAAGCAGGAAGTGACGTTTCACTTTGGCTCTCTATAGGAGCGGACCTCTCCTCAAACACAATAACGGGCCTTTAATGTTTGGAGTTCTTCCATCAGGGTCTTGTTCTGTTTCTCTAGATCAGCTTCACGTTTTTCCAGATGCTGAACATCATCCTTTCTCTTCCGGTGACATTCACAGGCTTGCTCTCTGTTTTTTTGCCAGCTGGAGTTCCTTCTCAGACAGACAGACCCACAGGAGAGGTCCTGGTCTGAGACGGGGAGCTGGATGTGGCTGCTGTGCTGATCTGGTCTCCTCCTGCACCTTGTACGACCACCTGGTCGCTGGGCGCCATCTGCTGGCTGTAAGGTGTCTGGGCATACTGGAGGGTGCTGCTTTGCTGGGCTGCAGAGTTGGCCATGGTGACCGGTAGGCCTTGATGTGTCCAGTTGAATGTGGCCAGTTCAAGTACCGAGCGATGCTACTCCAGTCTACTGTGGAAGCAGGGCTGTCATATATGTATGTATGTATATGTATGTGTGTGTGTGTGTGTGTGTGTGTGTGTGTGTGTGTGTGTGTGTGTGTGTGTGTGTGTGTGTGTGTGTGTGTGTGTGTGTGCGTGTGTGTGTGTGTGTGTGTGTATGTATATATGTATATATATATATATATATATACATACTTATATCCTACTGCACCTGTATATCCTGGTACTGTGGTATAAGAGATTTTAAATAGTTAAATTGGCTCCTCGTTGAAAGTAGAGTTCAACAGTTAAAAATGATCATGGTCTATAAAATATTGCATGACCTTTGTCCAAATTATTTGACTAAGTACTTTCAGTTTGTGCTGACATTCATGGTCTGAACACGAGGGCTAGCAGGGGGGTCAATGGAACAAGATCCATAATGAAATTATGTCTGTGAATTCTCTGAATGGTTTTAAAAACCTTCTGAAAAAATTCTTGCTGAGTAAACTATAGAGTAACGTGCTGAGCCTTGTTCATTTGATTGTTCTATTTAGTTTATTTGATGTTATGTGTTACCGTATGTCCTGATTTATAAGAACAGGGACCATATTGGAAATAAGTGTTATATCCATAAATAAAATCAATCAATCAATCAATCAATTTGGTGAACATTATAGCCAATGTTTCTCTGGTCATAAGAACAGAAAAGAAAAAAGGCGGTTGGTTCCTTGTTTTCTGTACACACATGAATGACAAGTCCTCTATAAAATATTTAAAAGGATACTTATTCTAATAGATTGTTGTAAAAAAAAATACTGATAGACGTCTGTAAAATCAGAATCAGAATTGTCTTTATTGCCAAGTAAGTTTACAAACAGGCTACAAGGAATTTACTTTGGTGTTCAGTGCATAGCATCAATGAACATAGTAAGATAACTTAGGAGAGTAAATGTAAAAGGCAAGTACTGCAAGTCAAGAAGCATCAAATATAAAATACACATGTTCAAAGTACTCTATATTACCACCGCCTGTCGTGAGAGTAAGTGTTGTTCTTCGGCTGCTAGTTCAGTGAGTTTTGCTCGTAGACTGATCAGACTGATACTGTTGGAATCTGTGGATTCAGCTTTCATTTGACATCTTGTTGGACTCAGTGCAAACAAACAACAACCATTATTACTGCGACCACCACCACATGTACTTTTGTGGCAAGGGGGTAAACAGGTACTCTGGACAAAAATCAATAATATCAAATATCAAATAGAAACATTTACACAGAGAGAATAATATGTACATATCTTGTATAATAAAAAGTCAAAGCTTGAGGGAGTGAAGGCTTTGCCACCTCAATGATGTGTTTTTGAGTCATGCAGATGCATCACTAATGCACTTTCCTCTCTCCAGATTTTCACTCCTCAAGAATTCAAAATAAATCACATTTCTGTCACACGTGTGCTTCTGCTTCTCCAACACAAAAGCAGCACAGCTGATCACAGTTTGAAGGTGTTGTACCTCGAGGAGAGTTTTTTGTTCTCTTTCTTTACTTTGTCCTTTATTACAAATTAAATAGGAGTGATGAGATTCATGGTAACAAATAGACTCTTTTCATCACAGAGCCCAGAACAGGTGTGTTGTAAAGTGGTCATTCCTTCACTCCCCAAGACATGAACCCAGTCACACTCCCTATAGTCACATACTGTACACACAGAGCAGAGTGACACTCCCTATAGTCACATACTGTACACACAGAGCAGAGTGACACTCCCTATAGTCACATACTGTACACACAGAGCAGAGTCACACTCCCTATAGTCACATACTGTACACACAGAGCAGAGTGACACTCCCTATAGTCACATACTGTACACACAGAGCAGAGTGACACTCCCTATAGTCACATACTGTACACACAGAGCAGAGTGACACTCTCTATAGTCACATACTGTACACACAGAGCAGAGTGACACTCCCTATAGTCACATACTGTACACACAGAGCAGAGTGACACTCCCTATAGTCACATACTGTACACACAGAGCAGAGTGACACTCTCTATAGTCACATACTGTACACACAGAGCAGAGTGACACTCCCTATAGTCACATACTGTACACACAGAGCAGAGTGACACTCCCTATAGTCACATACTGTACACACAGAGCAGAGTGACACTCCCTATAGTCACATACTGTACACACAGAGCAGAGTGACACTCTCTATAGTCACATACTGTACACACAGAGCAGAGTGACACTCCCTATAGTCACATACTGTACACACAGAGCAGAGTGACACTCTCTATAGTCACATACTGTACACACAGAGCAGAGTGACACTCTCTATAGTCACATACTGTACACACAGAGCAGAGTGACACTCTCTATAGTCACATACTGTACACACAGAGCAGAGTGACACTCCCTATAGTCACATACTGTACACACAGAGCAGAGTGACACTCCATATAGTCACATACTGTACACACAGAGCAGAGTGACACTCCCTATAGTCACATACTGTACACACAGAGCAGAGTGACACTCTCTATAGTCACATACTGTACACACAGAGCAGAGTGACACTCCCTATAGTCACATACTGTACACACAGAGCAGAGTGACACTCCCTATAGTCACATACTGTACACACAGAGCAGAGTGACACTCCCTATAGTCACATACTGTACACACAGAGCAGAGTGACACTCTCTATAGTCACATACTGTACACACAGAGCAGAGTGACACTCCCTATAGTCACATACTGTACACACAGAGCAGAGTGACACTCTCTATAGTCACATACTGTACACACAGAGCAGAGTGACACTCTCTATAGTCACATACTGTACACACAGAGCAGAGTGACACTCTCTATAGTCACATACTGTACACACAGAGCAGAGTGACACTCCATATAGTCACATACTGTACACACAGAGCAGAGTGACACTCCCTATAGTCACATACTGTACACACAGAGCAGAGTCACACTCCCTATAGTCACATACTGTACACACAGAGCAGAGTGACACTCCCTATAGTCACATACTGTACACACAGAGCAGAGTGACACTCCCTATAGTCACATACTGTACACACAGAGCAGAGTGACACTCCCTATAGTCACATACTGTACACACAGAGCAGAGTGACACTCTCTATAGTCACATACTGTACACACAGAGCAGAGTGACACTCCATATAGTCACATACTGTACACACAGAGCAGAGTGACACTCCCTATAGTCACATACTGTACACACAGAGCAGAGTCACACTCCCTATAGTCACATACTGTACACACAGAGCAGAGTGACACTCCCTATAGTCACATACTGTACACACAGAGCAGAGTGACACTCCCTAGGGCCTATAGTCACATACTGTACACACAGAGCAGAGTGACACGCTCTATAGTCACATACTGTACACACAGAGCACAGTGACACTCCCTATAGTCACATACTGTACACAGAGCAGAGTGACACTCCCTATAGTCACATACTGTACACACAGAGCAGAGTGACACTCCCTATAGTCACATACTGTACACACAGAGCAGAGTGACACTCCCTAGGGCCTATAGTCACATACTGTACACACAGAGCAGAGTGACACGCTCTATAGTCACATACTGTACACACAGAGCACAGTGACACTCCCTATAGTCACATACTGTACACACAGAGCACAGTCACACTCCCTATAGTCACATACTGTACACACAGAGCAGAGTGACACTCCCTATAGTCACATACTGTACACACAGAGCACAGTCACACTCCCTATAGTCACATACTGTACACAGAGCAGAGTGACACTCCCTATACTCACATACTGTACACACAGAGCAGAGTGACACTCTCTATAGTCACATACTGTACACACAGAGCAGAGTGACACTCTCTATAGTCACATACTGTACACACAGAGCAGAGTGACACTCTCTATAGTCACATACTGTACACACAGAGCAGAGTGACACTCCCTATAGTCACATACTGTACACACAGAGCAGAGTGACACTCTCTATAGTCACATACTGTACACACAGAGCAGAGTGACACTCCCTATAGTCACATACTGTACACACAGAGCAGAGTGACACTCCCTATAGTCACATACTGTACACACAGAGCAGAGTCACATGCTCTATAGTCACGTTATGTATGTTATGTGTGTGTGTACGTACGTACGTACGTACATACATACATACATACAGTAAGATGTAGCTATGTTTCTATATATAGAGATGATTTGTCACATTTATGTTTTTAATATAGCCTATATTGGCAAGTTTTGGTACTATTTTTTCTACATGTTTTTCAAAAATGTTTTCTCTTTTTGTTAGATTCTCTACCAGAGCTAATTGATTGATTGAACTATGCATTTAGGGGCCGGCCGTTTTATCACACGGCCGCTACAAAGGTGTGTGAGATCACCCTCATTTTATGAATGAACCTGATGAAGCGCATCTGTGAAACATGATGTTCTGACATCTGTTGCCAATAAATTATGTATCTTTGAAAGTCGGTCTTCCTGCAGATTTGTGGAGTGTGCGGTCTCCCTATATACAGTACGTCTATTTCACATCCCACCCAAATCAGCCATATTGTGTTGAAAAGGCAGGAAGTAAAACAGGTGCAAGCAAGACATTGATTAGAGCCCCGGGACTGGAGCAGCTGTCCCTGCAGCGGAGGAACAGCAAACAGGACCTTCTTTGCACCTGTGTTTTACTTCCTGCGTTTTAGACACAAAATGGCTGATTTGGGTGGGATGTGAAATAGGCTAATGGACTTATCCTGATGAGTTTGTTTTTTATCCAGAATAGAATACTACTTTATTAATCTCTCTCCCCGGCAACCTTCGGGATAGTCCACTGCTCAAACCTCTGGGCTACCTACCGCCCAAGTCTACCAGTCCACCCTATGGCAGGCTCAAGGTCTTTTTAGAATAAAAGAGAAAAATACGTGTGAACAAATCGCACAGCAAAAAGGAAAAAAAATAAAAATCCGCTCAGCAAATTTTGATTTGGTATGAATAGTCCCACAGAGATAAATGTTTGTTTGTTTGTTTGTTTGTTTGTTTGTTTGTTCTTAATCGCCATGCAATTCATTCACACTGATTATTCACTTTTGGTCTGAAAAGATTAAAACTGGCCTTACTCGAGAGTAGCATATGTTTGGTCTTCATCCATGGTGGCTGGATTGAGGCTCTGGTAGGTGGAGTCTGGCTGCGGAGTAGAGTATGTTTGGTCTTGATCCATGGTGTCAGGATTGAGGCTCTGGTAGGTGGAGTCTGGCTGGGATCTGGAGGCTGGAGGCCAGTTGGCATAGGTGACATTCTGTAAAATATAATACAATATTAAGTTCAGTAAGGGTACAAGGCAGGAGAGCACACCAGCGGTAGCCATGGAAACAGTCCTGCATCTTGCATGTATCCTACATCTATGCTGTTTTAGGCTGTGTGTCCATATAGTGTTTTTCCTCATTAAAAGCAGAGAGAGGCGGCTGCAAGTTGCAGAAAAGATGGCCTCTGCAGAAAAGAGCTTTTGTCTTCCTAAAGGCACACCAATCAAAGATTCTCCAACCAACACAGGAGAGACCATAGAACCATAAACCATAGAACATTTCACTCAAACCAAAAAGTAAAAACATCGAAAGAATATTTTCTTTAAATCCGCTTTTTTTTAAACGTTTTGATCTAAGTTAAATGTTATGGTCTCCCCTGTTTCTAAATATATCTGAACCGTTTGGTTTGAACAAGTAAAACTGTTTTTATAAGCATTTTAGGAAATGTCTATGGGAAAATAAATGGCGGATGAAAATCTCTGGTACAGTGCTGAAGCAGGAAGTGAGGTTCACTTTGGCTCTCTATGCCATCAAACATTCTCCAACAACTGCCAACATCCTCAGACAACTGCCTGTTGGTGTTTGTCCCTGTTTGTTGGAGAATGTTTGATTGGTTTGCCTTGTGCTTAACTTTAACTAATTATAAACAAACTCATCAGAAAGATGAACACTTGAACATACGTCAGTGTGATAAGAACTACCTAAAATGACAGAAACCATCAGCCAGACACCATAGGGCAATCAAGGTGTTTTGGCTTCACTTTTTGGGAGCTGACATGACGTCCATATATTATACCATCAATGGTGGAACTGGAAACTAACTATGAGAATAAACAGAGATAGAAAGAGTTAAAACAATTCACCTGCAGGTTTATGGAGCCTGAGTTTCCCCTGGTGTTCGAACCTGTGGAACAGACAGTACAAAGATTTTTATTTGTGTGTGTGTGTGTGTGTGTGTGTGTGTGTGTGTGTGTGTGTGTGTGTGTGTGTGTGTGTGTGTGTGTGTGTGTGTGTGTGTGTGTGTGTAGGCTACTGGAAGATGATGGAAGATGATAGTTTACACGGTTAAAAGCAACTCACCATCACTTTCTCTCTTTCTCTTCCATCTGTAGAGCAGCAGCAGACAGACAGCCAACAACAACAGTCACACACACAGCAACGACCAGGAAGTCACCTGGGCGAGAGAGATAGAGGGAGAGTGGGGAAGAAGGGAGAGAGAGGGAGGGAGAAAGAGAGAGAAGCAGGGGGTGCAGGGCCAAAAAGATGAAGGGAATGAGAAAATCATCCTATTTTATGTGACTATCAAATAGTTTGGTATCATCAACTAAAGAGGAGACAAACTGGAAATCTTAAGTCAGATGTTTTCTGAGTGACAGCTGATTCATCTATAGCTTAACTTGTACTTAGAAACAATGTTAACATGTTCAACACATCCTAAACTACATCTGTGTTACTGTAAACTCCTCTAAAAATATGTCATTTTTACG
>NC_139643.1:22874730-22884730 GCF_964638095.1 Poromitra crassiceps | reverse complement strand
GTCAAAATGGATATGATAAAATTCAAGGGAGGTGTGGAGAATTCACATGTCAAATAAAGTCAGGCCCTTCAGGCAGATGCTGGCAAATGTGCAAATGTGCCACCGTGGGGGGCACGGTGGCGCAGTGGTAGCGCTGTCGCCTCACAGCTAGAAGGTCCTGGGTTCGATTCCCGCTGTGGGTGCTAAGGGTGCTGAGGGTGTGTTCCTCCCATGTCTTCAGTGCCTACTGCCCAGGTGGTCTATCTCGTCAAAAGGGCCTTTCTGTGTGGAGTTTGCATGTTCTCCCCGTGTTCCCTGGGGTTCCTCCATATATAACCCCCAACTAAAAAACATGCAGAAGATTGTTGTCTGACCAGCGGCAGTTGGAAGAAGTTGGTCCCCCGGCGCTTCACTGCAGCTGCCCACCGCTCCTGGCCTGAACCATGGAGGACGAGCCAGGATGGGTCAAACACGGAGAACACATTCCACGGCGCCTCCAAAGCATGTGTGTGTGTGTGTGTGTGTGTGTGTGTACTGGCTGCCGCACATGTGTGCATGCAACGGTGTTTGTGACAAATAAAGACGGGGTTTGTCTGTCGGGTTTAATTTAATCTAAAACGTCCTGCTGTCTGCTGCAAGACCTTCTTTGGCACCTGTGGGCACAGTGAGGATGATGAGGAGAGGGAGAGAGATGAAGGTGAGAGTGGAGGGAGGAGCTTACAGTAAGCAGAAGCTAAACTGTATTAAATATAAAAGCAACTCATATGAAAAAGCCCATGTTAAAGATTGTTGTTTCCACTATGAAGTTTCAAAGGCCTGAAAAGAAAAGAGAGACCATCTTGTGATGGGAGCACACCGACCTAACCTCGCGTCACCAGGCTCTTCCCGAGGAGAAGTGCCTGGTACGTATTACTACAGGCAGGATGTCCCGCCCCGTGTTCTGGTCCTGTGTTCTGGTCCTGTGTTCCGGTCCTGTTGCGGTCCTGTGTTCTGGTCCTGTGTTCTGGTCCTGTGTTCCGGCCCTGTGTTCTGGTCCTGTGTTCCGGTCCTGTGTTCCGGTCTTGTGTTCTGGTCCTGTGTTCTGGTCCTGTGTTCTGGTCCTGTGTTCTGGTCCTGTGTTCCGGCCCTGTGTTCCGGTCTTGTGTTCTGGTCCTGTGTTCCGGTCCTGTGTTCTGGTCCTGTGTTCTGGTCCTGTGTTCCGGTCCTGTGTTCCGGTCCTGTGTTCTGGTCCTGTGTTCCGGTCCTGTGTTCTGGTCCTGTGTTCCGGTCCTGTGTTCTGGTCCTGTGTTCCGGTCAGCAGTGTGTTCGTTCCCACATAGAAATGCAGCAGTAGGCAGCCTAACCTCACCAGCTACGAGTTAGAGAAGAAATAAGAAGCATGGCCATAAACGAAATATTCAAACTTGAAGAAACTTGCTGGATCCATAACATCACGTCTGAACAGAATCTTTTCCTGGAGTTCAGCACTATGTTCCGCCCATAACGAACACCCACCCCTCGATTTCCGGCCTTGACCAGACCAGAGCCGTGTAAGAAGAGTTGCGACATCTCCATTCATCTCCATTTTTACTCTCAAGAGTTCCAGGAAGTAAGGTCCTGGATTAAGCAGCACTGTTGAGTTGCATCAAAATAGACAGTTTGTGTTGTACTCTGAAAGGGTTTTTTCCCCCTTGAATCAAATTGTACATTATCAGCTTTATTTTAGCATGCAAAAGTAGCGCGAGACCCCTTCCTGGCTGTTCATTGGCTAATGAGTCTCGCATTTTGGTCCTCCGCTGACGCCACCCTCTCTCTAGACGACACTTGACCACACCCTTCTTGGGACTCCGCCTTCTATGATCTGAACTACATGCCTGTAAAGTTCCATGACTGCATCTTGAATGTTTAAATCCTCTGATAAACTGAGCACCGCTGCTCTCTACTGCTGCTCAGGCGGGGAGGTGAAGTTACTCTTAAAGGAACACGCCAACATTTTGGAAGATTCACATATTTGCCATATTCCCGATAATAAGACGAGAAGATAGATGCTTTCTCTTCCCTGTGCGTGCAGCAGAAAGTAGCGAGGTGCCCCTCCTGCTACAGTGGTAGTGAACGGTACAGCAGCCTATCCCCTGTCTTAAGCCCAATTTATACTTGGTCTGTCGACACTTTTGAAACCGTCGCCGACAGAAATGAAGACTTGAGTCGACACTTTCAAGTGTCGCCGAGAAGTGTCTCCTACCTAGTGAAATATCTAATGTCGCTGACTACGTCACATAGTGTCGTGCATCATACATGTGTGATTGGCTAGATAGAAGCCACGCACGCTTGACTTCCTTGTTTTGGTTTTCGCTGTATTGAAATCGATTGAAACGAAATTATGAAAACGTGTCCCCGCTATTGTTATGGGCCTGTCCTGGATGTATGACTTTGTGAAAATCACAAAGAACACCATGACCAACTTCCCAGAGAGAGAGGAGGTGAGTTGTGTGTCATTATGCTGCAGGTGAACGTTACATCAGGTTGCAGGGACAGTGCTGTTTATGTCCAACGTGGTTATTTTAACCATAAATGCAACACCGGGGCAACAGTTTATTTTTATGTGTTGAGCAACACTTTCCAATAAGTATAAATTAGGCTTTATGGTTAGGCACAGGCTTAAGCTCCTCCCCCGAGCCTTTACCTGGACTTTTCATTGTGAATTAGAATCGAAGTCACAATAAAAACTAACGTGAAATCAAGTTTGACTGAGCTCCAGCTAAATTGTCAAATACCACCGTCTGCTCGCTAGTGATGGGAATTACGGCTCTTTGAAGGGAGCTGGATCTTATGCCTCCGTTCCTTCTGAGAGACATTCAAAATAGCAGGTCCTCGTTCCCCCCCCCCTTTTTTTAGGGGGTGGGGGCTACTGTTCATCTACAAAATCACTTGGATAAAGATATGGTAATATTTGGATCAGATGAGATCTTAGACCCACCAATATAGTTTAATTTGGCATCTGTGAACTTCAGCAGCATTAATCTACTCATATTTCCAGACCTAATGTCACACAAGGTGATGCCATATGCATCTGCTTAGTCAGTGAATGTACTTCTGTATGAAATGTGTTGTGTAAATAAAGTTGTCTTGCCTTAAATGTATTTCATGCTCAGAAAGTGGGCAGATGCACTCTGCGGCACATAGCCTGTTTTGATATGAAGCTGAGTCCGCCCACCCAGGCCAGTTACAGCAGTGTGTGTGTGTGTGTGTGTGTGTGTGTGTGTGTGTGTGCGTGTGTGTGTGTGTGTGTGTGTGTGTGTGTGTGTGTGTGTGCGTGTGCGTGTGCGTGTGCGTGTGCGTGTGCGTGTGCGTGTGCGTGTGTGTGTGTGTGTGTGTGTGTGGTGGGGAGCGCAGGCAATGACATTTGGCACAACGATCAAAAGTAGGACTCGGTTCCCTTCGTTCATAGCAGAGAGCCGTTCAATAGACTCGGATCGTTCACGAACGTCACATCACTACTGCTCGCCACCTGCAGGCACTTACAGTATGTATGTACTTAACTAACTTAACCTAACTAACTATCTGGTGTGCACAACATTGTCAGACTAAACTCCGCCTCACACCCCAAAAACCTACAATCCGCTACAGAAAAATTCATTTTGTTTGTCTATAACTGGCCCCTGGCCTTCTATCATTTCACGAAAGTGGCCCCCGGGCAAAGCAAGTTGAGTATCCCTGGACTAAACCAAACCAGGGAGAGAGTTCTCCTCGGAAGACTAGCTCCAGCTCCCTGGCATAATAACTTGCCCTTTGCCTCACCCAGACCAGGTGTGTCCGTGTTCGTTCCACAATAACACCCGAGGTGCAACTGGAGGGAGGGAGGAGGAGGTGGGGAAGGAGGTGAGAAAGGAGGGAGGAGGAGTTTATGAAGGAGGTGAGGAAGGAGGGAGGAGGAGGTTAGGAAGGAGGGAGGAGGAGGTTAGGAAGGAGGTGAGGAAGGAGGGAGGAGGAGGTGAGGAAGGAGGGAGGAGGAGGTGAGGAAGGAGGGAGGAGGAGGGAGGGGGAAGGGAATTAGGGATGAAGTCAAAGGTCAGGCCAACTAAAGATGTGTAGAGAGACAGAGAGACAGAGAGAGAGAAAGAAGACAGAGACATAAAGAGAAAGACAGAGAGAGAGAGAGAGAGAGAGAGAGAGAGAGAGCGGCAGAAAGCACAGGAAGGGGCACAGATAATGTGGCCAAAACCTGTGCGTGTGTGTGTGTGTGTGTGTGTATGTGTGTGTGTGTGTGTGTGTGTGTGTGTGTGTGTGTGTGTGTGTGTGAGAGCGCGCTGTGTGTTTAAACCACAATCAACAACTGCTGCTGCTTCAAGAGGAAACCTGCCTGTTTGCTGCCAAAAGGACCTAAACACCTCTGCAGCTTTCACACCTAAACCACACTTTGCACTGAACAAGAAGTGCGTGCTGAAACAACTATGACAGCATGATCACATCCGTTTGAGTATCTTCTTCATATCCTAATTAATATTCACTCACTAATAGATGAGTGTAGGCTAATTGTGTTAATATTCACATCACGTACTTAAGACCTATGAATTCAAAATGTTATTTTATCATGTTAGGAGGAGTGTGAACTGGTCAAGATGAGCTCTGATAGGAAGACTGCAGAGCTGAGAACGGCTCACTCTAACTACAACACGTCACTTCCTTTAAGTTGTTTTTAGTCACACACACACACACACACACACACACACACACACACACACACAGGGGTACGGTGGCGCAGTTGGTAGCGCTGTCGCCTCACAGCTAGAGGGTCCTGAGTTCGATTCTCGCCTGGGACGCTGTGGGCGCTGGAGTTGTGACCCCCCCATATCTTCAGTGCCTACTGCCCAGGTGGGCAATCTCGTCAAAAGGGCCTTTCTGTGTGGAGTTTGCATGTTCTCCCCGTACCCCCCAGGGGGTTCCTCCGTACATAACCCCCCACTAAAAACATGCAGAAGATCGTCATCCGACCAGTGACGACAACATTTGAAGTTGGTCCCCGGGCGCTGGAAAGAAAAAGCGACCAATGCTCCTGGCCTGCCCCCTGGAAGAAAGGACAAGCCTGGATGGGTCAAAACACAACCACACACACACACACACACACACACACACACACACACACACACACACACACACACACACATCACAACGACACACACACACACACACACACACACACACACACACACACACACACACACAACACACACACACACACACAAACACACACAGACTCAACAAGATAACAAGGCCTGCAGATGAGGCTAACCTCGTGTAGTGGAGAACCCAATTAAAGCACAGCAGAGTCACACTGCTGCTGCTTATAGTAATGATGATGATGATGATGTGATGAAGAAGGTGATGATGATGATGATGATGGTGATGATGGCACCTCTGTCACAGAACAATCAAGACGTGAAACATCGCCTCCTTCATTAATCACTCTTTGATTCCGTACAGAGACGACTGGTTTCTGCCCATCGATGCATAATGTTGTTATGTGGAAGTACCCATCTCTCTCCAGAGTTGTAGAGGTGAAAGGTCAGTTATGTCACAACAGTGGCTGTCTGGGTAGATTCCCTGCCTCTCAACACGAAGGTCGCAGGTTCCAAGTCAAACCCCTGTGTTGGCCATGTCTGCGGGTGGGAAGCACGATTAAGGGTATGTGTCCTGGTTGCTGCACTAGTGCCTCCTCTGGTCGGACGGAGCACCTGTTTGAAGGGAGGGGAACTGGGGGAGCGTGATCCTCTCACACGCTACGTGCTGCTGGTGAAACTCTCACTGTCGGGTATAAAGAAGCGGCTGGCGGGGTGGAGCAATGACCAGGACAGCAGGGGGAATTGGCCAAGTACAATTGGGGGAGAAGGCGGGAGAATCTTAAAACTTGATTCAACTTGTCCGCAGTGGCGCTGGAAGTACTTTTAGGTAGGGGGTGCTGCAAGGCCGTAGCCACCGATTCAACATTTGGTTGGCGCCAAAATTGTTTTGGCCACTTTGTCGCCAGATTAGAGGAATATTAACATTAAGATTAGACTGTTGTGTCATTATTCAGTCACCTTTTCTCACTCACCTCCATGTCACCACTTGCTCCCACTGCTGTGTTGGAACGGGGGCCCTCGTGTTGGCAGGCAGGGAATCTACCGCTACACTACTCGGACGCCCCATACTTGGGTCTTTTTAACAGGGAACCACCAACTAAGATTTAAAAGCAGTCTTGTAGTTCATGATTTTGCTGTTCTTTTTTTTTGTTTTTCTTTTTTTTCTAATATTTTTTTCACGATTTTTTATCCCATTTTCTATCCCCCATCAGTGCTAACTTAATTTATTTATCCTGGTTGCGACTCCACCCTCTGCCGATCTGGGGAGAGCTGAAACTGGCTCCATGCTTCCTCCGAGACATGGGCAGTTAGCCAGCCACTTCTTTTTCACCTGACAGAGGAAGCTTCACAGGTAGGACCAGGCCCGTAGCCAGGGTTTGAGAAATACCGAGGTCATTTTAGCGCGGCTTTTTTTTGTCCATTTTAAAGTAAAATGCTTCAATCTGGTGCACTTTGAGAGCAAAATGAAGAGGCTAGATCTATAAAGAACTACATACATCATGTTAGATTAATATCCTCTTTACTGTGCTGTTGCCTTAAAATGATACAAAAAATAAATGTCTCCCCATATGATATAATTTATATTCTGCATACAGGTCACATGGCAGAATACTGCTCAATTAACACATTCAGTGCCAGCGACGCCATATGGCGTCATTAGAAATTTACCGTAGAGTGCCAGCGACGCCAAATGGCGTCAATAACTCGAATTTTTTTTTTTGACGGGGGGGTGTCGATCTATGCCTCTTACATCGCCTCTTACAATATTCAGAGGTATTGAATGTGTCTAACCTATTTTACAGAACCCTTAGGTGGCGACAGCGCTCTCCAGATGAGAGAACGTGGAGTGAAACACACAGAAGAAGTCATTGGGGGGAAGGAAATCGCATCGCATCCGTCCGTATGCAGCGGCTTCATTGAAGCAACGTTTAGCTGTGCCCCTGCAGCAGCCAATCTGCTATCACAATTGAGCACCTCGGTGTCCGCTGCAACAGCCTCCGTGTCCGCTGCAACACATGATCAGCCGTGGATTTGTTATTATTCTCAACTCGAAGCATGGGAGCTGGTACACGCGGCTGTAAAAAAGCAGGATCTAGCGGACTTTTTCAGTGCTGAGCACAGGCAGAGAAAACAGCAGAGCAGAGAGACACTCCTCCCACAACGGGGGGGGGGGGGAGGAGGAGGGGGGGAGGTGGGCACGCAGAGCCAAGTACACAACACAGACCCAGACAGCAGGACAGGGTTGGCAAACGCAAGCCAGAATATCCGATGCCCACCAGCAGCAAAAGATCAGCAAGAAGCTGCAACCAGCAGCGCATGCAGGCGCCAGCGCTGCTGGTTTCAGCTAAAAATATTATTCTTCCAAACAAAATTCCCTTGCCTTCACTGTTTTATTGAAGGAAATTATTTTTGAGGTGTGACTACATCAGAAAATTAGCTTCAGAGTCAGTGATGTGCTTGAAATGTTTAATTTCACAAAAGGCTCATTATCTCAGCTCGTAGAAAAAAAGCTCTGTTTTTCGTTCAATCAAGCTATCTTCTCCGGCTCATAACTAAAGAACGGAAAATGGGATCAATAAACTTTTTTTTGCAGGTGATAGAAGAGAGTCTCATCGTTATTTGTGCGTGTTCAGTGTTTACATAGTAATTATTAAAGAAATTATATGACTGTTTTAAAATGCATTGCGGCCTATGTGGCACAGCAAGCAACCTTTTGCCCAAGGGCCGTGGCACTGAAAGTGTTAAATACAATGGCCCATCTACACAAACATCACTTACAGGGGAGTTACTTACTCATTCACTTCAATAGAACTGTCCCCAAAGTCTAGCCCCAATCTAGCCTCAATGCAAAATCTGAATGTTGTGAGCATGGCCGTAACTAGCTATGAGAACGGGGAGGTCCGGACCTCCCCTAATATTTCAGCCTGCAAAAAAAAAAAAAAAAAAAAAATTTTTTTTTTTTTTTTTTTTTTTTTGCAGGCCAGGCCAGGCCACTCACTGAACAGCAGGCCAGGCGCCGCCTACTGGTTTACTAGTGGTTTTATCACTTTATTCAGGTTTAAAGTGGGTGCATCTCATTGTAATCATGCATGATGCCAATTGCCAAGCTCCCGAAGTCAGGTATGCAGGTGGCTATATGCATGGTTTCAGTTTCATGACCCAATAAGTAACAAAAAGAGGTGGTGTAAAGTTAAAAACAACATAATATATTTTATTTTATTTTTCAATCGTTCCTATCAGGAATAAATAAATGTCCCTCTGTATGTTTTTTTTATTATCGATGATGACTTTGTGTGTTGTGTACGGCTTGGGTTGTGTACCTGTGTTTGTAGGTGTCATTTTGATATGAATTTGGCTAAAACAGTTTGTGTTTGTTAGTTACAATTATGTTGACAGGAGAGCTGAGCAGGTGGTGACATGAAAAGAGAATATACTGAATAATGACATCACAACAGTATAATCCTAATGTTGATTTAAAATGATATATTACTCTAAATATGGCTAAAAAAGGGGGGGGGGAAAACTCAAATTTTTTTCCACCTCCCCTTGCTGGACCTCCCCTATTTCGGAACCCTGGTTACGGCCCTGGTTGTGAGTTATCTCTCTTCCTTCTATAGCACACAGAGAGGAAGCAAATTGTTGCATTTCCGATCAACTGTCGCATTAAAACATCAATGACAGATTAATAGATCTGGGGACCGGGGCTATTTTTCAAAAAAAAAAAAAAAAAAAAAATTGGTGTGGAAAATACCGAGGTCATGACCTCGGTGTCCTCAATGGTAGCTACGGGCCTGGGTAGGACATAGCATGTGGGAGGTTCACGCCATTCCAACCAGTTCCCCTCCCTCTGAACAGGCACCCTTAATGACCAGAGGAGGAACCACATTAGCAACCAGGATATTGCATGTTTTGGTGAAGGGGGTTCCTATATGAAGGAAACTCCCAGTAGGCACGGGAAGAACATGCAAACTCCACACAGAAAGGCCCTTTTGACGTCCCCACCCGGGCGGTGGACACTCGAGGACATGCGGACGGGCACGCATTCCTTCAGCGTTCACAGCGTCCCAGGTGGGAATCGAACCCAGGACCTTCGAGCTGTGAGGCGACAGCGCTTACCACCGTACCCCCCCCTGCTGTTCTAAGCTAATAAGTGCAGTTTCTTTTTCTTTTCTTTGAGGCCACGATGACAGAGTTCTTCATGCCACTCTGAGCCCAGACACCTCCACATGTGCTACTATTGGTGCTGATGAGACTGTGCGTCTGTGGAAGAGCTTTGTGATGGACCCCGTGAAGAAGAAGGCCAAAGAGAGGAGGACCCAGTTAACTAGTACATGCGGGCAATGATCATCAGATAACTATATATATGTAAATCTCATTCTTGCATGCACTTTCCTGTCTTTTTAAAATTGTGTTTTTCTAATTGTTTTAATGTATTTGTTATTGTTGTGTTTTTAGATAGAAAATGTGTTTACATACGTTGCCTTGTGTGTTTCAGTAATGCCTTCTGTGTGAACGTGTTAGTTAAGGTATTTAAGTGTACTAGATATGATGTAATGATGGTGCAAAAACCATTATGAGCTCTGAAAGCCTTTGTAACGTCTGCTGAGAAAATGCATTGTAAATATAATTCACATGAGCACTTTACTATGGTACAGTGTATAGAAACGACCACCTCTGATTCCAGGTGATGCCACCCTGGCACTGCCAACCTGTAACATTAAGCACAACTTAAAAGACACACCAAAGAAGCAAAGATCCTCTTGCAACAAGGCTTATGGGAAATGTAGTCCTGACATGTACAGTCAGTCTGACCCTGGGCTGGTGCCAGATATAGAAGCCACCATATTGTCTCCACCAGAGTCTCATTTGTTTTACAGTAATTATACCAAGGGATCACAATCAGTGTTGGGGGGTAACTCATT
>NC_139643.1:22864730-22872230 GCF_964638095.1 Poromitra crassiceps | reverse complement strand
TATAGAGTAACGTGCTGAGCCTTGTTCATTTGATTGTTCTATTTAGTTTATTTGATGTTATGTGTTACCGTATGTCCTGATTTATAAGAACAGGGACCATATTGGAAATAAGTGTTATATCCATAAATAAAATCAATCAATCAATCAATCAATTTGGTGAACATTATAGCCAATGTTTCTCTGGTCATAAGAACAGAAAAGAAAAAAGGCGGTTGGTTCCTTGTTTTCTGTACACACATGAATGACAAGTCCTCTATAAAATATTTAAAAGGATACTTATTCTAATAGATTGTTGTAAAAAAAAATACTGATAGACGTCTGTAAAATCAGAATCAGAATTGTCTTTATTGCCAAGTAAGTTTACAAACAGGCTACAAGGAATTTACTTTGGTGTTCAGTGCATAGCATCAATGAACATAGTAAGATAACTTAGGAGAGTAAATGTAAAAGGCAAGTACTGCAAGTCAAGAAGCATCAAATATAAAATACACATGTTCAAAGTACTCTATATTACCACCGCCTGTCGTGAGAGTAAGTGTTGTTCTTCGGCTGCTAGTTCAGTGAGTTTTGCTCGTAGACTGATCAGACTGATACTGTTGGAATCTGTGGATTCAGCTTTCATTTGACATCTTGTTGGACTCAGTGCAAACAAACAACAACTACTGCGACCACCACAACATGTACTTTTGTGGCAAGGGGGTAAACAGGTACTCTGGACAAAAATCAATAATATCAAATATCAAATAGAAACATTTACACAGAGAGAATAATATGTACATATCTTTTATAATCAAAAGTCAAAGCTTGAGGGAGTGAAGGCTTTGCCACCTCAATGATGTGATTTTGAGTCATGCAGATGCATCACTAATGCACTTTCCTCTGTCCAGACTTTAAAAGCAGCACAGCTGATCACAGTTTGAAGGTGTTGTACCTCGAGGAGAGTTTTTTTGTTCTCTTTCTTTACTTTGTCCTTTATTACAAATTAAATAGAAGTGATGAGATTCATGGTAAAAAATAGACTCTTTTCATCACAGAGCCCAGAACAGGTGTGTTGTAAAGTGGTCATTCCTTCACTCCCCTAGACATGGACCCAGTCACACTCCCTATAGTCACATACTGTACTGTACACACAGAGCAGAGTGACACTCCCTATAGTCACATACTGTACACACAGAGCAGAGTCACACTCCCTATAGTCACATACTGTACACACAGAGCAGAGTGACACTCCCTATAGTCACATACTGTACACACAGAGCAGAGTGACACTCCGTAGTTATACTGTACACAGAGCAGAGTGACACTATATATATATATATATATATATATTATATATATTATATACATATATACACACACACACACACACACACACACACACACACACACACACACACACACACACACACACACACACAGTAAGATGTAGCTATGTTTCTATATATATAGATAATTTGTCACATTTATGTTTTTATATATAGGCTATATTATAATATAGCCTATATTGGCAGATTTTGGTACTATTTTTTCTAAGTTTTTCAAAATGTTTTCTCTTTTTGTTAGATTCTCTACCAGAGCTAATTCAGAATCAGAATCAGAATCAGAAAGACTTTAATGATCCCCGGGGGGAAATTGGGAATTGATTGAGCTATGCGTTTAGGGGCAGGCCGTTCTATCACACAGCCACTACAAAGGTGTGTGAGATCACCCTCATTTTATGAATGAACCTGATGAAGCGCATCTGTGAAACATGATGTTCTGACATCTGTTGCCAATAAATTATGTATCTTTGAAAGTCGGTCTTCCTGCAGATTTGTGGAGTGTGCGGTCTCCCTATATACAAAAAGCAGGAAGTAAAACAGGTGCAAGCAAGACTATTGATTAGAGCCCCGGGACTGGGCCAGCTGTCCCTGCAGCGGAGGAACAGCAAACAGGACCTTCTTTGCACCTCTGTTTTACTTCCTGCGTTTTAGACACAAAATGGCTGATTTGGGTGGGATGTGAAATAGGCTAATGGACTTATCCTGATGAGTTTGTTTTTTATCCAATATAGAATATTACTTTATTAATCTCCCTCCCCGGCAACCTTCAGATAGTCCACTGCTCAAACCTCTGAACCTACCGCCCAAGTCTACCAGTCCACCCTATAGCAGGCTCAAGGTCTTTTTAGAACAAAAGAGAAAAATACGTGTGAATAAATCGCACGACAAAAAGGGGAAAAAATACAAATCCGCTCAGCAAATTTAGATTTGGTATGAATAGTCCCACAGAGATAAATGTTTGTTTGTTTGTTTGTTCTTAATCGCCATGCAATTAATTCACACTGATTATTCGCTTTTGGTCTGAAAAGATTAAAACTGGCCTTGCTCAAGAGTAGCGTATGTTTGGTCTTGGTCCATGGTGGCTGGACTGAGGCCCTGGTAGGTGGAGTCTGGCTGCATAGTAGAGTATGTTTGGTCTTGGTCCATGGTGGCTGGACTGAGGCCCTGGTAGGTGGAGTCTGGCTGGGATCTGGAGGCTGGAGGCCAGTTGGCATAGGTGACATTCTGTAAAAAAGAATACAATATTAAGTTTAGTAAGGTTACAAGGCAGGAGAGCACACCAGCGGTAGCCATGGAAACAGTCCTCCATCTTGCATGTATCCTACATCTATGCTGTTTTAGGCTGTGTGTCCATCAGAGGAGGTTTTTCCAGTGAGGCATAGGAGGATGGTCCTCCTCTATTAGATTGGGGATTTTATATAAAAAAAAATATATATTAAAAATTTTTTTTTTTTTTTTTTTCATTTTTCATATTTTTTTTTATAATAAAATATCAATCAAATGTGTTTTTTCTTATGTGCAGACGCTCATTTTTTCATTCATTATATAGCTCCATGCAGAGGAGTCACTCTGGCCCTGGTCCCAGCATGGGGGAGGGGATTAAAAAACACCCGCCCTGTGGGCTTGATTTATTTGGTAATTTATCTAATGAAAAAATAAGATTGGTTGAAAAAGACTTGCAATTCACAGAAAATAGTGAGAGTGATGTGTTTTCCAACGAATCAGATTGAGGAGGAGGGGAGCTCTCCCTTAGCCCGTGAAACCAGGTGAAACCCTAATTGGTTGTCGTTTGATAGATAGATTGCTTGACATTGATTGACATTCTGTATTGTCCAATGCTGATGAATACGTCTGAAAATCGGCAACTTTGTTCCACTGCCTGGTCTGTGGTCACGCTGAATCAAGGAGGTGAAATCCACTGCTTGACCTGACAGGAAGGATTTACTGAGACAGTAGCAGCATATCATATTTCCCTCTTATTTTTATTTACTTTTTTATCAATCAGTAAGTGTTCACAAGCCAGACAGTCGTTGATATTGGATTACCACCAAAACGAGTTTCGAGTTGCGGGGAGACGAGCTGCGCGATACAGGCTTTTTGCAATGTCAGAAAACTGGAATATTTGCAACGTCTCGACTGCAGCGTTTCCCCTACAGACAGCACGGATATTCAAGTAAGTCAATTGATTTCAAGTTATCCGAACCTTCTATTAAATTCGGCGTGGAAATGGTTCACCGAGCAGCGCTATTTTTGTCGTATTGAAGTTTCATCCTGTAATTTCTTATACTAAAACCCGCAAACTTTAAATTCACACATTTTTAACTGAATTTGGCCTGTAAATCGATAGCTGACAGCGGGCTCAATTTTAAAGCTTGAGTGGTGATCTTTATATCATATGAAAGTAGAAGAAATAAGGAATCGATTGGGATGAAGCATGTCAACCTAGGATGTCGGGAAGGGGGGGTAAATAACACTCCAAAGTTGATAACTAAATGAGTAGTGCAGCACTGTTCACAGGAAGACACACTCTCGTTCCAGATGCAATTAAGTGTAATTTAACGCTATTTGACAACAGTTTCGGCCATAGACTTTGTCAAGTATCATACAAACAGTGCAAGACAGCCATTATAAAGACAGGTTAGCTGATTGAATGGACAACACCTGTCTTGTGAAAGCACACCTGAGTGTGAGACATCATAGGATGAATCAAAACATTGATGTCACAGGTAGGCTGTATACCATAATATATCATGAATCTATGTGAATAAATAGATTTATATAAATAGTAATCACAGCCTAATGCATAGAGATAAATCCTGAAACCTTCTCGCAACAGTTGTAGCCTAAGCCAGTGGTTTTCAAAGTGGGGTCCCCAGCAAAAAGGGGGGATAATCTATTTTCACTATAATTCCATGCCATCCATAAGTAACACAATCTAAGATAGTGTAGAAGTGAGTAACTAGGCTAATTATAACCATAACAGCACAAATAATTGACAAAAATCTCGAAATAAATATACAGTATTTACTCTGAGAAATGAAATAATGAGAAAAGGAACAATTATTGATGGTTAAAACTGAATAATGACATCACAACAGTCTAATCCTAATGCTAATTTAAAATGAGATTTGGGCGTTTTGGGCAAAAACTGCTTGTGGGTGAGAGTATCAGCAGCAGAGCACACGTCATATTTTCCCTGGGACCGCCTCAGGTGCCAGGTGCTGTTCCGTCCTGTAGTCCTCTCACTGGGTGCTAATGCAATGCTCCTCACTGGGTGGAAAGCTAAGAGGCTTGACAGCATGGGAAACATGGCAAATACACACACACACACATGCGCGCGCGCGCGCACACGTGAAAAAAAAAGCCCCCAAAAAAAGCCCACATTTTTCAAAGGGGCCGCACTAGCTTCCTCCCCTGTTGCCAAGCTCACCAGCCACCACTGGTGTCCATATAGTGTTTTTCCTCATTAAAAGCAGAGAGAGGTGGCTGCAAGGTGCAGAAAAGATGGCCTCTGCAGAAAAGAGCTTTTGTCTTCCTAAAGGCACACCAATCAAACATTCTGCAACCAACACAGGAGAGACCATAGAACCATAGACCATAGAACATTTCACTCGAACCAAACCGTTAAAAAAAACTTAAAAAATATTTTCTTTAAATCCGCTTTTTTTAAATGTTATGGTCTCCCCTGTTTCTAAATATATCTGAACCGTTTGGTTTGAACAAGTAAAACTGTTTTTATAAGCATTTTAGGAAATGTCTATGGGAAAATAAATGGCGGATGAAAATCTCTGGTACAGTGCTGAAGCAGGAAGTGAGGTTCACTTTGGCTCTCTATGCCATCAAACATTCTCCAACAACTGCCAACATCCTCAGACAACTGCCTGTTGGTGTTTGTCCGTGTTTGTTGGAGAATGTTTGATTGGTGTGCCTAGGGATGGGAATTGATAAGATTTTAGCGATTCCGATTCCATTTTCGATTCTGCTTATCGATCCGATTCCTTATCGATTCTCTTATCGATTCTCATTGGGCAAGGAAAAAGTACAAACGGGTTTATTAACATTAATTTTCTTTTATATTATTATCATTATAAATATGTATTCTTATTCAGCTCTGAGATCAGATTGCTCTTTTCAATCCCATACCAAGCAGGGATCAGTGTCTGTTAAACTGGCTTTGTTTGGGGGTTTGTATTTTGGGTTGAGCATCTTTGTCATCTCCCTATAGAAAATATATAGTGGGAATGAATGAAACAGAACTAGTCGTTAGAATGACAACATGCAACTTTGACATTTTACTTTAGCTGGCATGTCAGACAAACTCACTGTTCGGTGACATTCGTTTACCCTCACCTCGGTCATTTTACTCTTCCCTGCCTGGGTGAATGGAGGGGCTAGAAGTGCGCAGCACAAGTAGTACTCGCTGCAGCCTCTGACCCAGAGCGACTACCAGCCTCTGAACCAGTCTGACTCTGAACGTCATCATCCTCTAAATTAAATGGATTGAAATGGAGTATTGGTGAAATCTGGTTTACGCAATGAAACAAATGGCACAAACAATAAACACACAATAGCCAGGGTCTGGAGGAGCGCTAACGTTAGCCGCGCTGCTGTTAGCCACTATCGTCACTCCGTAGCACATCAGAAACGTGACATTCCTCCAAAATTATTGCATGCTGTGTGGACAAATGTTTCTGCATATTGCTAGTATTTCCCCCCTTTGACGAAATAGAGGTTTTGCAAGCATTGCAAGTGGCACTGTGGTCATCGTTTTGCTTCTGTCTAGACGCCATGGTGGCTGCAGTCTAAACAAAACAAGGCTGCGTTGCGTGCGTGTCGCAGCGTGTAACGTCATCGCGCATGGAATCGATAGTGGAATTGTTAAGGATTTTGGCTAACGATTCCAAGGAATTGATCCACTGGGACCCGGTTCTCAACAAGAACCGGTTCTCGATTCCCATCCCTAGGTGTGCCTTGTGCTTAACTTTAACTAAACAAACTCATCAGAAAGATGAGCACTTGAACATACGTCAGTGTGATAAGAACTACCTAAAATGACAGAAACCATCAGCCAGACACCAGAGGGCAATCGAGGTGTTTTGGCTTCACTTTTTGGGAGCTGACATGACGTCCATATATTATACCATCAATGGTGGAACTGGAAACTAACTATGAGAATAAACAGAGATACAAAGAGTTAAAACAATTCACCTGCAGGTTTATGGAGCCTGAGTTTCCCCTGGTGTTCGAACCTGTGGAACAGACAGTACAAAGATTTTTATTTGTGTGTGTGTGTGTGTGTGTGTGTGTGTGTGTGTGTGTGTGTGTGTGTGTGTCTACTGGAAGATGATGGAAGATGATAGTTTACAGGGTTGAAAGCAACTCACCATCACTTTCTCTCTTTCTCTTCCATCTGTAGAGCAGCAGCAGCACCAAAACAACCACAACAACAACAACAACAGTCACACAGACACACACAGCCACGACCAGGAAGTCACCTGGGCGAGAGAGATAGAGGGAGAGTGGGGAAGAAGGGAGAGAGAATATGGGGGGGGGGGGGGGGGGGTATCGAGAGAAGCAGGGGGTGCAGGGCCAAAAAGATGAAGGGAATAATATAAATGAGAAAATCATCCTATTTTATGTGGATATCAAATAGTTTGGTATCAACTAAAGAGGAGACAAACTGTAAATCACAAGTCAGATGTTTTCTGAGTGACAGCTGATTCATCTATAGCTTAACTTGTACTTAGAAACAATGTTAACATGTTCAACACATCCTAAACTACATGTGTATCTTGTGTTGCTGTAAACTCCTCTAAAGATATGACATTTTTATGTGTAGGCTAATGCATGTATAAAACATTTTACATTGTGAAAAATATGATATCGTTTTACAATGTGTGAAATCTTACTTTTCTCAATTGGAGAGGAGGAATCAGCTCTGGTTGTTGTTGCAGGCAGGTCAGCTGGAGGAGTGGTTGTTGTTGTTGTTGTTGGAGGAAGAGGAACTGGTTAAAGGTGAAACACATTCTGTTATATGCTTTTAAAGGGTTTCCTACCTTTAACTTTTAACTTAACTAGGCAGGTTTTAACTTAAATTAATTGATGCTTGAAACACTTGTTAGATCCAGTTAGCATATTCACCATGTAAACATTTTATATAGCCACAAGCGGGAATTGA
>NC_139643.1:22857230-22859730 GCF_964638095.1 Poromitra crassiceps | reverse complement strand
GGAGAAGAGCCTGGTGACGCATTACTACAGGCAGGATGTCAAGCCCTGTGTTCTGGTCCTGTGTTCCGGTCCTGTTGCGGTCCTGTGTTCTGGTCCTGTGTTCTGGTCAGCAGTGTTCTGGTTCCCCCATAGAAATGCAGCAGTAGGCAGCCTAACCTCACCAGCTACGAGTTAGAGAAGAAATAAGAAGCATGGCCGTACCAAACGAAATATTCAAACTTGAAGAAAAATGGTGGATCCATAACATCACGTCTGAACAGAATCTTTTCCTGGAGTTCAGCACTTTGGTCCCTATGTTCCGCCCATAACGAACACCACCCCTCTATTTCCGGCCCCCTTGCCTTGACCACACCCTTCTTGGGACTCCGCCTTCTATGATCTGAACTACATGCCTGTAAAGTTCCATGACTGCATCTTGAATGATAAACTGAGTAGCGCTGCTCTCTACTGCTGCTCAGGCGAGGAGGTGAAGTTACTCTTAAAGGAACACGCCAACATTTTGGAAGATTCACATATTTGCCATATTCCTGATAATAAGATGAGAACATAGATGCTTTCTCTTCCCTGTGCGTGCAGCAGAAAGTAGCGAGGCGCCCCTCCTGCTACAGTGGTAGTGAACGGTACAGCAGCCTATCCCCTGTCTTAAGCCCAATTTATACTTGGTCTGTCGACACTCTTGAAACCGTCGCCGACAGAAATGAAGACTTGAGTCAACACTTTCAAGTGTTGATGTGAAGTGTCTCCTACCTAGTGAAATATCTAGTGTCGCTGACTACGTCACAGTGTCATGCATCATACATGTGTGATTGGCTAGATAGAAGCCACGCGCGCTTGACTTCCTTGTTTTGGTTTTCACTGTATTGAAATCGATTCAGGGCCGATCCTGGCCATTTGGGTGCCCTAAGCGTAATTGTTCTGTGGTGCCCCCCCCCCCGTGGTGCCCCCCCCCCCCCGCAAAATAAACAACTGCAATCTTAAAACCGAATACTTATTCATGCAGTATATTTATAGTTTGTGAAAGCTCAATCTTCAATAACAGTACATGATGGTATAATAAAAGTATATAAAATCAAGTGCCAAATATGTGCATTGTATTTTAATCCTGATCAAAAGTACTATTTAATATGAAGTGACAACACATGTAAGGTACATAAAGCTATACTATATACAGCAGTATGGATGCAGAATGATAGTGTTAGGATGGCGAGCAGGAGAAGAAGGTGGAGGCAGAGGCAGGCTTCAAGTTCCACACAGTTGTTTAATGTGAGAAACAAGGCCTTTTTAACATGTTACACACATGGGATACACACCTAACCCTAATAATAAAAGGACATACTGGTAAGGTGCAATAAGTTGCAGTTAGTAAATTGCACATCACAAATTGTGGTACTGCAGCATTGAATATTTAATGCACAGTCAGTTGTAGCATCAGAAAACTGTAAACAGTCTTGCAGTCATTCATCACATGCATGAGAGTTGAATGTTTTTCAAGACACTCAAACTTCAGGACACACACACCTGAAATGCTGGTTGAAGATCGTACAGGAGGCTCGTGTTCTGGTGTACTTCCTGCTCCTCCGTGAACATATTTCAGCATGGACCCTGCATTCATTTATAAATAAAATAATGAATTAGCACATGCATGAGAGTTGAATGTTTTTCAAGACACTCAAACTTCAGGACACACACACACCTGAAATGCTGGTTGAAGATCGTACAGGAGGCTCTTCTTCCTCGTGTTCTGGTGTACTTCCTGCTCCTCGGTGGACATATTTCAGCATTGACCCTGCATTAAGTTTGAAATACAGGGGAAATGAATTAGTACATGCATGCGAGTTGAATATTTTTCAAGACACCCAGAGGACACACAGGACCCCAGGAAGATTAGAGGTGCAGTCATGTCCTTCTAATGGGGATCCTTTAATAAACTAAACTAAACTAAACACATACCTGAACTGCTGGTGCTGGTTGACGATTGCTCAGGAGGATCTGCTTCCTCGTGTTCTGGTGTACTTCCTGCTCCTCTCACAAATTTCAGCATTGAGCCTGAATTAATTTTTAAATACAGGGGAAATGAATTAGCTATGCATGCAGAGTTAAATGTTTTTCTAGCCAGCCAGCTGCCCCCCACACACACACACACACACACACACACATCACAACATGGCAACATGGCGCATGTAAAAGCCGTCCCTCCCCCCTAAACTAATCACAGACAGTTAACGTAGGCTCGGGTTGCACACAGACCTTTGAAATTAAAATGCAACTATTCAACCGACCCCCGCCCCCCGCGGTCAGGGTTTTGCTCGGTCAGGCAGCAGCAATGCTATCAGCATGTTAGCTAGCAAGTTGTCTGTTAACATAGCTGGCCTGGCTAACTTGGCTAACGCTAATGTAATGGCTAACATCTAGCATGGTTTAAGCGAATTTTCCAGAATTCACCTACCTGCAATCGATGCCTGACAGTCAGCCCGCAGTTTCTTCTGTTTTCTTTTTTCCG
>NC_139643.1:22774730-22852230 GCF_964638095.1 Poromitra crassiceps | reverse complement strand
TATTTTGTTATGACAATACAGTGCAGTAATAGGAAATAAAGGGACCACGTTTGTTTAGGAAAAAGGGGTAAAAGGAGCAATGTCATAAATGTTCAGGCAGTTAGTAACACTAACCTCCCCCCTGTCTTCACCGTGTAGTTGACTGACTGCTTAGATGTTTCATAGGTGGCCTCGGAGGGATGGGAAAAGGGACTGGAGGACAGTGCGATGTAACAATCAAGGTCTTTGAAGCAGGATTGTGAAACCACGTTGAAATGAAATGCAATGAAACCTGTGTCTTGTTTGACTGAGCAGGAGAATTGATCTGAAGCAGCACTTTGTGAAAACGAAGCAGATCACCAAACGGACGCAGGTGTCATTTCCCCACAGGCCTGAAATGGAAACGACCCTCAGCTTTGGAAAGAAAGCAGTGGACTGTCAAATCAAGACGGTTGAAATTGGCCTGAAAGGGAAAAAGGGGAACATACATACTGTTTACTGTCTATGTGTGTGTGTGTTACTCAGAGGACTCTGTGCTATAAAAGGAAATGGGAGATGAATGAAAGGTCTCTAAAGGCCGGTGCGTGTGACAGAAAGGGACTTCCTTTCTCAATAAAGATCTCTTATCAAACTCATCTGTGTATAAATGTTTAAAAGCCATAATTAAAAGAGTTTCAATATTCTAGTGAGTCGAGATGGTCTTTATCATAATTGTTTTTGACCTCAAGTGCTACTTTGGATTATTACCTTTAAAGGTGCTTTGTGGAGCATTTTAACATCAATAAACCATTGCTACATGAATTTTTTAGACATTATAGGATAATTCCGATAAACCCTTTGGTGAGACGATTGGCAGCCTCAATCCGGCTCCACTCTACGTTTTACATTGTGAGCTGTGTTGGGTCAGATTCCACAGGAAATCAGCTGTGTGGCTTAACGCCACAAAACCAAACTTTCTTCCAGTTGTAATGTCGGCGCTGCAGTGTCCTCCTGACATTAGCTTGCCCGTCTTGTTGCAATGCATACTGGTTCTGAAGGGCTCTTATCCTTCTTCCTCTGCAAAACAAATGCATACAGAGTGATGCCAGGGCAACATCCTCTTTGTGACAGGAAGCAAAGTGCTTATGGGAAATATGGTCTTAATTTTTGAGAAATGCTAAATGCTAAATGTAGCACCTTCAAATAGCTGAATATAGCATATCTGCTAGCCTGCATATCTGGCTATAGGTTATCATATGAATGAGCAAAACATGTGTTTTTGGTGAGAATTTTCCCCTTAGCCGAATTCTGCAAAATACAGGAAATTCAAATCACCACCCCAAACTCAGCTTGGCGCTAATGATTAGCAACAATGAGCTTTTGAAATCCCCCCTAGCAATGATTGTTTACTGTGCTTCAAGCACAAGATACTGTCTACTAGTTTCAAACCTTTTCTCAAAGGACCCAACTCTTTTCCCCCAATTCCCTCATGCTCAGCGGCCCAGCCACAATATTACCTTCCTGTGGTTTTGTTGACTCATGCGCTCCTTTCCTGTCAACAATACTTTGTAGGCTTTCCAGAAGATCTCAGCATCACAATGAGTCTGCTGGAAAGCAGCTATCTCCGTTTTTGCAGGTTGCCAGCTCCTATCAGTAGCATCATGATGGTCCTGGTAGCCTATCAGTTGCTCCCAGGCTTGTAACAGGCATTTCAATCAGGAGAGAGAGAGTGAATCCTTGAAGTAAAATGATGATTTATTATACAGATGATATAATAAAATGCATATAATGCAATTTAATTATGGTCTGATTTTATTTTATTTTATTATGGATATTAAAAAAACAACACAATCCAAGGGATAGCATGTGAAAGTGCAAACACTTATTTCCCTGTTGTTAAGAACAGGACATACAATACACCCAACATATACTGCACATTACAGGTTAATTAAGAAATAAACAATGCAAAGAAAATCAAAAGATATAGGTCAAAGTCTTTGCTGCTCAGACTTTGCAGGGAGATTTTGTAATCGAAGGGGACGGCCCTCAGCAGCATCTAGATCAGACCTGGGTGGGTTATTATTCTCTGCCCCGGAGGGCCCAGAACCGGCCCTCTTGATGGTTCTGCCTGGCCCGGGAGGTCCAAGACAAACCACACCATTTTACTTATGAAGCTTGAATAAATCGAATCAGATGACCTAAATTGGTTGTTCGGAGTGATTTTCAATATAATAAATGTTTCTATAATTTAATCTGGTGATAGAATTAGATGTTACGGCATGACAATATTTTTTGGCCCGTGGCAACAATCTGGGTTTCTCATGTGGGCCCCCCAGGAAAAATTATTGTCCACCCCTGATCTGAGGACAGCGGCGCGCACGTCCTTGCTAGTGAATTTTTTTTAAACAGGAAGTCGACAACCGGCAACCGCTGAGAATCATGGGAAACGTAAGTCCAGGAATAAGGTGAATAGGTGCGTTCCCCCACTTCTTCAGATAGCACTACACCTCTGGCTGACAGTGAGGAGTTTCACTGGCAGGACGTAGCGTGTGGGAGGACCACGCTATTCCCACCAGTTCCCCTCCCCCCGAACAGGTGCCCCGACTGACCAGAGGAGGCGCTGGTGCAGCGAACAGGACACATACCCTTACTCTGGCTTCCCACCCAGAGACATGGCCAATTGGGCCTGCATGGACCACACATGGACCACATTTGGAGGGGCTGCAAGTGCAAGAGAGAAAAGAGTCCCATCCCAACTGATCAATCCTGTTTGCCCAAATTAATTTCTGGTATCAGTTATGATCACTGGTGGGAAAGTAGGAAGTGACAAAACAAAACAGGACAAGTTCAAACTTTAAAAAGTTCAAACAGTTAGCTCCCGCTGCCACTTGGGGGCGACAAAGTACTGTACCAAGTTGCCTCCTGCAGCTTTAAAGCAGGTCAAATTAAATGGCAAGACTTCACTTCAGATTATTGTGTGTCACATAATTTTTATTTATAAATAGGTTTTTTAATTCAACAAAAGAAAAACAATTATGGCAGACAAGAGTATGTCTTTTGAAAACGTTTTACACAGGCATTTATAGGTCAAGAAAACAAAATTAAAACCTAAAACAGCCAGTTTCTTGAGTTGCTCAATGCTTACTTTATTAATGCTTTATTTGCCTGCTCATTGAAAGCTACAGTGGGTGTGTGGAGGCCCACACACACGCACGCACGCATGCGCACACACACACACACACACACACACACACACACACACACACACACACACGCTTTCCACTTGTCATAGGAGAAGTCCTAATTATGATGTCATGTAAGCTGCCGGTGGCCGCATTTCTTTTTGAATGGCTTCGATGAGTAAATAAAGCTACAGCCTACGCACCCAGGAAGGACTTCATCACTTCCTCCCTCCCCTCAGTCCGTACTGAGTGTGTCTCTTACTCTGCCCCCTCCACCAGGAACACAGCAGAGTCTGAAGCTGTCCAGCTTAATCCCCCTATAATTTTACGCTATACAATCGACACTGTCTGTCTGCCTGCCTGGTACATATACACCAGTGGCGGTTCCTGAGCTTGAAAGCAAGGGAGGATATATATATATATATATAGATATATATATATATCTATATATATCCTATATATGTATATATATCCTATATATAATATATATATATATCCTATATATATAACAATATATATATATAACAATATATATTGTTCTATTTTGTTTATTTTATGTTATGTGTGACCGTATGTCCTGATTTATAAGAACAGGCCATGTTGGAAATAAGTGTTCACAATGTAAAATCAATCAATCAATCAATTTGGTGAACATTAAAGCCAATGTTTCTCTGGTCATAAGAATGGAAAAGAAAAAAGGCAGTTGGTTCCTTGTTTTCTGCACACACATGGATCACAACAAGTCCTCTAAAAAATAAAAAGGATACTTATTCTAAAAGGTTGTTATAAAAACATATATACTCTTCCAGCCATCGTCTCCTCTGATAAACATCTGTAAAATCAGAATCAGAATTGTCTTTATTGCCAAGTAAGTTTACACACAGGCTACAAGGAATTTACTTTGGTGTTCAGTGCATAGCATCAATAAACATAGTAAGAGAATTTAGGAGAGTAAATGTAAAAGGCAAAGTATTGCAAGTCAAGAAGCATCAAATATAAAATACACATGTTCAAAGTACTCTATTACCGTCGCCTGTCGTGACAGTAAGTGTTGTTCTTCGGCTGCTAGTTCAGTGAGTTTTGCTCGTAGACTGATCAGACTGATACTGTTGGAATCTGTGGATTCAGCTTTCATTTGACATCTTGTTGGACTCTTAGTGCAAACAAACAACAGCAACCATTATTACTTCAACTGCCACGACATGTACTTTTGTGGCAAGGGGGTAAACAGGTACTCTGGACAAATATCAATAATATCAAATATCAAATAAAAACATTTAGCCTACACAAAGAATAATACATATCTTTTATAATAAAAAGTCAAAGTTTGAGGGAGTGAAGGCTTTGCCACCTCAATGATAAGTTTTTGAGTCATGCAGATGCATCACTAATACACTTTCCTCTGTCCAGATTTTCAAAGCAGCACAGCTGATCACAGTTTGAAGGTGTTGTACCTCGAGGAGAGTTTTTTTGTTCTCTTTCTTTAATTTGTCCTTTATTACAAATTAAATAGGAGTGATGAGATTCATGGTAAAAAATAGACTCTTTTCATCACAGAGCCCAGAACAGGTGTGTTGTAAAGTGGTCACTCCCCTAGACATGGACCCAGTCACACTCCCTATAGTCACATACTGTACACAGAGCAGAGTGACACTCCCTATAGTCACATACTGTACACACAGAGCAGAGTGACACTCCCTATAGTCACATACTGTACACACAGAGCAGAGTGACACTCCCTATAGTCACATACTGTACACACAGAGCAGAGTGACACTCCCTATAGTCACATACTGTACACACAGAGCAGAGTGACACTCCCTATAGTCACATACTGTACACACAGAGCAGAGTGACACTCTCTATAGTCACATACTGTACACACAGAGCAGAGTGACACTCTCTATAGTCACATACTGTACACACAGAGCAGAGTGACACTCTCTATAGTCACATACTGTACACACAGAGCAGAGTGACACTCCCTATAGTCACATACTGTACACACAGAGCAGAGTCACACTCCCTATAGTCACATACTGTACACACAGAGCAGAGTGACACTCCCTATAGTCACATACTGTACACACAGAGCAGAGTGACACTCCCTATAGTCACATACTGTACACACAGAGCAGAGTGACACTCCCTATAGTCACATACTGTACACACAGAGCAGAGTCACACTCCCTATAGTCACATACTGTACACACAGAGCAGAGTGACACTCCCTATAGTCACATACTGTACACACAGAGCAGAGTGACACTCTCTATAGTCACATACTGTACACACAGAGCAGAGTGACACTCCCTATAGTCACATACTGTACACACAGAGCAGAGTGACACTCCCTATAGTCACATACTGTACAGACAGAGCAGAGTGACACTCCCTATAGTCACATACTGTACACACAGAGCAGAGTGACACTCCCTATAGTCACATACTGTACACACAGAGCAGAGTGACACTCCCTATAGTCACATACTGTACACACAGAGCAGAGTGACACTCTCTATAGTCACATACTGTACACACAGAGCAGAGTGACACTCCCTATAGTCACATACTGTACACACAGAGCAGAGTGACACTCCCTATTTATTCTGTACACACAGCAGAGTGACACTATATATATATATATATATATATATATATATGTGTGTGTGTGTGTGTGTGTGTGTGTGTGTGTGTGTGTGTGTGTGTGTGTGTGTGTACGAACGTACGTACGTATGTACATACGTTCATACATACATACATACATACATACATACATACATTCATACATACATACATACATACATACATACATACATACATACATACAGTAAGATGTAGCTATGTTTCTATATATAGAGATGATTTGTCACATTTATGTTTTTAATATAGCCTATATTGGCAAATTTTGGTACTATTTTCTCTACATGTTTTTCAAAAATGTTTTCTCTTTTTGTTAGATTCTCTACCAGAGCTAATTGATTGATTGAACTATGCATTTAGGGGCCGGCCGTTTTATCACACGGCCGCTACAAAGGTGTATGAGATCACCCTCAAAATTATGAATGAACCTGATGAAGCACATCTGTGAAACATGATGTTCTGACATCTGTTGCCAATAAATTATGTATCTTTGAAAGTCGGTCTTCCTGCAGATTTGTGGAGTGTGCGGTCTCCCTATATACAGTACGTCTATTTCACATCCCACCCAAATCAGCCATTTTGTGTCAAAAAGGCAGAAAGTAAAACAGGTGCAAGCAAGACATTGATTAGAGCCCCGGGACTGGACCAGCTGTCCCTGCAGCGGAGGAACAGCAAACAGGACCTTCTTTGCACCTCTGTTTTACTTCCTGCCTTTTAGACACAAAATGGCTGATTTGGGTGGGATGTGAAATAGGCTAATGGACTTATCCTGATGAGTTTGTTTTTTATCCAGAATAGAATACTACTTTATTAATCCCCCTCCCCGGCAACCTTCAGATAGTCCACTGCTCAAACCTCTGGGCTACCTACCGCCCAAGTCTACCAGTCCACCCTATAGCAGGGTCAAGGGCTGCGTTCCAATCAGCTAGTAGTTCCCAGCGAAGTGGACTGCACAGGGTATTCAGCTATATTACTTAACATGGCTGAATACCCTGTGCAGTGCACTTCGAAGGGGAACTACTAGCTGATCGGAACGCAGCCAAGGTCTTTTTAGAATAAAAGAGAAAAATACGTGTGAACAAATCGCATGGCAAAAAGGGAAAAAAATACAAATCCGCTCAGCAAATTTTGATTTGGTGTGAATAGTCCCACAGAGATAAATGTTTGTTTGTTTGTTTGATTGTTTGTTTGTTCTTAATCGCCATGCAATTCATTCACACTGATTATTCGCTTTTGGTCTGAAAAGATTAAAACTGGCCTTCCTCGAGAGTAGCGTATGTTTGGTCTTGATCCATGGTAGTTGGATTGAGGGTCTGGTAGGTGGAGTCTGGCGGCAGAGTAGAGTATGTTTGGTCTTGGTCCATGGTGGCTGGATTGAGGCCCTGGTAGGTGGAGTCTGGCTGCAGAGTAGAGTATGTTTGGTCTTGGTCCATGGTGGCTGGATTGAGGCCCTGGTAGGTGGAGTCTGGCTGCAGAGTAGAGTATGTTTGGTCTTGATCCATGGTGGCTGGATTGAGGCTCTGGTAGGTGGAGTCTGGCTGCAGAGTAGAGTATGTTTGGTCTTGGTCCATGGTGGCTGGATTGAGGCCCTGGTAGGTGGAGTCTGGCTGCAGAGTAGAGTATGTTTGGTCTTGGTCCATGGTGGCTGGATTGAGGCCCTGGTAGGTGGAGTCTGGCTGCAGAGTAGAGTATGTTTGGTCTTGGTCCATGGTGGCTGGATTGAGGCTCTGGTAGGTGGAGTCTGGCTGCAGAGTAGCGTATGTTTGGTCTTGGTCCATGGTGGCTGGATTGAGGCCCTGGTAGTTGGAGTCTGGCTGGGATCTGGAGGCTGGAGGATAGTTGGCATAGGTGACATTCTGTAAAAAAAGTAATACAATATTAAGTTCAGTAAGGTTACAAGGCAGGAGAGCACACCAGCGGTAGCCATGGAAACAGTCCTCCATCTTGCATGTATCCTACATCTATGCTGTTTTAGGCTGTGTGTCCATATACAGTAGTGTTTTTCCTCATTAACACCTTAAGTGCCATAGCCGAAATAATTCGTCTTACATAATCCAACGCTTAAGTGCCAGAGCCGAGTTTACTCGTCTTACATAAACATTTTTTTTTTTTGACGGTGGGACATCAATCAACAACTTTTACATCTTCGAGATCACTATTGGAGCAAGATAATGTGTATAATCTATTTTACCGACCCACTAAGTGTTGACAGTGCTCCCCCAGACGACCGAAATCAAAGAAAAAACTGCCGCGGGACCAAGCCGTTCAAGGAAATGCCGTGGCGATTTTACAGTAATCCATTCAAGACTTGTCTTGCCTGAGAGCGGCCGCGCACCGGCAGCAGCACACAGAGAGCGGAGAGCGATTTGCAAAATAGATCATAGGTGAAACACACTTTGAAACACCTCAGAAAGGCCAGAATCAACATCTGCCCATCGCCCACGCATTCCCCGGCCCATCTTGACTCGCACAAGGAGCGTCCGCACGCAGGCAAGCAGGCAGGCAGGCACACAGGCAGGCAGCAGCAAAAGCGCTTCTGACACGCCCGCTGTACAGCCAGGAGGAAGGAGGAGAAGACACACGGAGGGAGGAGTTTGAATGAGAGGGGTGTTTCCTGTTGTTATGGAGGAAATTACTGTTCAAAACTATTGTTTAGAATGTCTGACGGTCTTACTGATGCCAAAAATGAATGGTTAAAGTGACTGTTTCACAAAAAGCCATTTATCTCTGAATAAATTTCCAGACGCTGAAACCATGCTGTACTCAACGGCTAATATCTACATAACTACTAACTCTGCAAACTAACTCTTTTAGACAGAGAAAGCACACATTCTATTAGTTATTTTTAGATGATTGGTGTTCATGAATTCTTAACAGAAAAGAATCCTCGGCTGTTGTAAAATGAGCCAGAATCGTCAAAAACACCCCTGGCACAACTTACCTACAGGAATGAAAACATGGCTGGCATTCAATGTGTTAAAAGCAGAGAGAGGTGGCTGCAAGGTGCACAAAAGATGGCCTCTGCAGAAAAGAGCTTTTGTCTTCCTAAAGGCACACCAATCAAACATTCTCCAACCAACACAGGAGAGACCATAGAACCATAGACCATAGAACATTTCACTCGAACCAAAACGTTAAAAAAACATCATAACAATATTTTCTTTAAATCCGCTTTTTTTAACGTTTTGGTCCGAGTTAAATGTTATGGTCTCCCCTGTTTCTAAATATATCTGAACTGTTTGGTTTGAACAAGTAAAACTGTTTTTATAAGCATTTTATGAAATGTCTATGGGGAAATGAATGGCGGATGAAAATCTCTGGTAAAGTGCTGAAGCAGGAAGTGACGTTCACTTTGGCTCTCTATGTAGTCTTAAAACAGACTGTCTCATCTACATCCGGCGAATGCAGCTATATACAGTCTGTACGTTACACCCCCAGAACATGCACAAGGAAGTTGGGAAAAAACCTTCAGACAGGAAAGAAGTTCGACGGAATCCGACCAATCACGACACGTGTGTCCACGAAAAATGCGGCATATTGGATTTTGATTGGACTAATGAGCGGAAGACCCGCCTTTCTGCGATTTTGATTGGACTAATGAGCGGAAAACCCGCCTTTCTACTTCCCATTCCGGTTGGTGCATGATTCTCCCCCAAGTACAGACGGTATGGCGGAAGCATTTGAAAATTGCGGAAGCCAACTCGTCTGTTCTAAGAGACTACTCTCTGCCATCAAACATTCTCCAACAACTGCCAGCATCCTCAGACAACTGCCTGTTGGTGTTTGTCCGTGTTTATTGGAGAATGTTTGATTGGTGTGCCTTGTGCTTAACTTTAACTAATTATAAACAAACTCATCAGAAAGATGAGCACTTGAACATACGTCAGTGTGATAAGAACTACCTAAAATGACAATCATCAGCCAGACACCAGAGGGCAATCGAGGTGTTTTGGCTTCACTTTTTGGGAGCTGACATGACGTCCATATATTATACCATCAATGGTGGAACTGGAAACTAACTATGAGAATAAACAGAGATACAAAGAGTTAAAACAATTCACCTGCAGGTTTATGGAGTCTGAGTTTCCCCTGGTGTTCGAACCTGTGGAACAGACAGTACAACGATTTTTATTTGTGTGTGTGTGTGTGTGTGTGTGTGTGTGTGTGTCTGTGTGTGTGTGTGTGTGTGTGTGTGTGTGTGTGTGTGTGATAGTTTACAGGGTTGAAAGCAACTCACCATCACTTTCTCTCTTTCTCTTCCATCTGTAGAGCAGCAGACTGACAGCCAGCAGCACCAAAACAACCACAACAACAGTCACACACACAGCCACGACCAGGAAGTCACCTGGGCGAGAGAGATAGAGGGAGAGTGGGGAAGAAGGGAGAGAGAGGGAGGGAGAAAGAGAGAGAAGCAGGGGGTGCAGGGCCAAAAAGATGAAGGGAATAATATAAATGAGAAAATCATCCTATTTTATGTGACTATCAAATAGTTTGGTATCATCAACTAAAGAGGAGACAAACTGTAAATCATAAGTCAGATGTTTTCTGAGTGACAGCTGATTCAAAAAATAAATATGACATCTTTACGTGTGGAAAAATATGATATCGTTTTTACAACATGTGTGAAATTGTCTTACTTGTCTCAATTGGAGAGGAGGAATCAGCTCTGGTTGTTGTTGCAGGCAGGTCAGCTGGAGGAGTGGTTGTTGTTGTTGTTGGACGAAGAGGAACTGGTTAAAGGTGAAACACGTTCTGTTATATGTTTTTAAAGTTTTTTCTACCTTTAACTAGGCAGGTTTTAACTTAAAGTAATTGATGCTTAAACAGTCTTTTCTACTTCCTGCTCTTTGTATTGACGTGAATTTGGTTGGAAGAATCTTGTAAGGTTGCCCAAAGTTACAGCCGTTTTGGGATAGTGTCTGGGAAAGCATGAATCAAATTCTGGGCTGGCAGGTCACACTATCGTGTAAATGGTTGCAGGCTGACCAGGGCCATAGCCAGGGATTTCGGGCCCCATGAAAGGATATCACATCGGATGCCGCTGGCGGAAAATTTTGGCCATTTGGGGCCTGAGGGGCATGAGGGCCCTTGGAATCGTCCACACTCCCCCCCCCCCCTGGCTACGGCCCTGAGGCTGACCAGCCCACAGTAGATAATTGGCTTGAAATCATTAAAGGGATAGTTCGGTTTGTTTGAAGTGGGGTCCTATCAGCTAGTGAGATACATTAACTTAATTAGGTACAGTGGTCTGCAGGCTGGGCGCAGTGTGGAACGAGAGCCGACACTCAGAGCAGCACCCAAACCAGCCTTTTCTCTGTAAGTACGGGGGGTCAACAACTAAAACGTAATTTAGCCACCTAAAACACCTAAAACAACGGCCACCTAAACAAATCGATATCTGTGTACATGCACGCTCTATTTTGACAATTTTCAGCGCTTTACTTTTCCGCAAAACAGCAGTTTCATTCGGCACTGCTTTTTCTCCCAACCGTACAACTACCGTATTCCTCCGCTAACAGAGCCGCAGCACTGGATTACTCCGCAGTTATTTGGGGGCATTTTATTTCTCTCGGTTTGTTAGTGAAGACACAACAAATAGAATACACAAACGAAAATATGAGTGATTTTGATAGCGAGGATGATATGCCATTCACCTTGGTGACAAGAGGATGCAATTATGAACCAGAGAGAGAATACAGAAGAGGAACTTTTGCAGAGAGTGAACAGGCAGAGAGAGATGCGCCTGCTGCCTAAATGCCTGGGTGCCCTGCAGACCTTTTCACCATTCCCAGGATAAATTGTGGAAAACGTCCCAGACCAGACAGGCCAGGTGACTTGTTGTCTCTAAAGTAAGTCAGTGTTTTGTCTCTCTTCTAAGCCTTCCTGTTTTGTAAACCGCGGCTCTGTGCTCTGTCCAGGCTTTTAGCGGAGGAATACGGTAGTTGTACGGTTGGGAGAAAAAGCAGTGCCGAATGAAACTGCTGTTTTGCGGAAAAGTAAAGCGCTGAAAATTGTCAAAATAGAGCGTGCATGTACCCGGATGTCGATTTGTTTAGGTGGGCGTTGTTTTAGGTGTTTTAGGTGGCTAAATTACGTTTTAGTTGTTGACCCCCCGTACTTACAGAGAAAAGGCTGGTTTGGGTGCTGCTCTGAGTGTCGGCTCTCGTTCCACACTGCGCCCAGCCTGCAGACCACTGTACCTATTTAAGTTAGTGTATCGAACTAGCTGATAGGACCCCACTTCAAACAAACCGAACTATCCCTTTAAAGAAATTCATGAAATGGAGAGACTGACTTTTCTATTGAGACTGCAAAATGACTTATACATCACAAGATGGACAAAGTGGTGACTATATTTATCAGAATAAAAAATGTGGATGGTTTGCCTCCCCCCTGACGTATAGTAAAATATGCTCATTGACCTTCACTTCTGATGTGGCTATGCTACTTCTACTTTTGTTTTTGTCTTGTCTTTTCTTTCATGAAGATCTCACATGAACCCACCACTGTGCTAAGACCCCTGTATCTACACCCACTGATCTACACCCAACACTCTGCTAAGACCCCTGTATCTACACCCACTGATCTACACCCAACACTGTGCTAAGACCCCTGTGTCTACACCCACTGATCTACACCCAACACTGTGCTAAGACCCCTGTATCTACACCCACTGATCTACACCCAACACTGTGCTAAGACCCCTGTATCTACACCCACTGATCTACACCCAACACTGTGCTAAGACCCCTGTATCTACACGCACTGATCTACACCCAACACTGTGCTAAGACCCCTGTATCTACACCCACTGATCTACACCCAACACTGTGCTAAGACCCCTGTATCTACACCCACTGATCTACACCCAACACTGTGCTAAGACCCCTGTATCTACACCCACTGATCTACACCCAACACTGTGCTAAGACCCCTGTATCTACACCCACTGATCTACACCCAACACTGTGCTAAGACCCCTGTATCTACACCCACTGATCTACACCCAACACTGTGCTAAGACCCCTGTATCTACACCCACTGATCTACACACAACACTGTGCTAAGACCCCTGTATCTACACCCACTGATCTACACCCAACACTGCTAAGACCCCTGTATCTTCACCCACTGATCTACACCCATCACTGTGCTAAGACCCCTGTATCTACACCCACTGATTTTTATTTGAATAAGAGCTTTACATGGACTGGCAACGCTTTTTTTAAATGTTTTATGTTTTATGTAGGTCAGCAGCGCCTTTACTGCCTTAGGAAGCTGGCCAAATTTCAGGTTGATAAAACTCTGATGAAAATGTTCTATAGTGCTTTTGTGGAGTCTGTCATATCATTTTCCATAATCTTCTGGTATGGTAATCTTTGTACTAAAGACAAGAACTCCCTGGGGAGAATAGTGAAGGTGGCTTCGAAAATAGCCGGAAGCCAGTTCAGAAGCCTGGACCAGATCTGTAATAACCAGGTGCTGAAAAAAGCTGTGTCCATCCGATCAGATGATGCCCACCCTCTGAGGTTCGAATATGAGCTGCTTCCTTCCGGGCTCCGCCTTCGTGCCCCCATAGTTAAAAAGAACAGATACAGAAATTCCTTTGTGCCTGTCTCTATCAGAGCGTTGAACGCTGCTGGGGTACAAATGTAATGTCTCCCCATCTGCCGTTGCTGTTATTTTGTTATTTATTTATTTTATCTTTTTATTCTTTTATTCTTTTATCTTTATTTATTCTTAGGGGTACAGTACAGTATATCTGTATTATATACTTTGTCTGCCCTTCGGTCTGGACTGAGGTTTTTTCTTTTGTGCTTTAATACAATGATACATTGTAGCTCTTTCTTGTGATATAAATGTGCTGCTGTGAGCGAACTGCACTTTGCTACTATGCACTTTATATCTCTACTGTGCACTTTAGATCGTTGCTACTGTTGTCATTTGCACTTTAACTATTGTGTTGCACTTTAAACTGCTGCTCTAGACTGTTTTTACAATGTTTTTTTTTGTCTTATTTGTTTTTATGTATGTACTTCGTACTACGCTTTCTGCAATCCAATTTGCCCTTTTGGGACACTTAATAAATCTTGAATCTTGAATCTTGAATCTTGAATCTTGTGACACTGGTTTTGTTTGAGTTTGTTTTGTTCCCTTTTCTGTTTTGAAAGAAAAAATAAATAAATTCTAAGTAAAAAAAAAAAAAGGTAATTGATGCTTGAAACACTTAGATCCAGTTACCATATTCACCATGTAATAATCAAACATAGTCACAAGCAGCAATTTAGGGGTCCAAGCACGATTTGAAAAGACAAACAGACCAAACATTCCAGAAGGTAAAGCGACACACACAAACTGACATGTTGTGAAGTTCAGAGATGCAGTCTTAGCTTTAGTGTCGGCCCGTGACTTCTGTCAAGTTCATCTTTTCATTATAATCACATTGATGGAGTTGTTCACAACTGACACACTTCCTATTATTTGTCCTTAATGACTGATGAGTTTGGAACGGACACGTCTGGATTAGATCTCACAAACTTCCACATGAAAGGTTGAGCCTTTACCTACTGAGCCAAATAAACACCTGGTATAGGTTTAGTGAGGAGAAACTAACTAAAGGGAGAAGTCATGTAATACTGCAACCTATGGCAAGTAGGACTTGTCCACCTGGGGATTCAAACCCTGGACCTTTGTAACTCCAAAGAAGGTGTCTTTACTGCCTGCTCCACTGGAGAGACATTAATGTTTACACACAAAACATTACAGAAGGTAGAACAAGAACAGCGCTCACTGCTTCACTCTCTTTTTCTTTGCAGAGCTATGATTTGATGAAATTGTCAAATACATTAATTCCTTCATGCACTGCAAGTCAGGTGTAAGAAGTAAACTAAATGTGTCTCTCCTCCTCCATCAGCTGTGATCCCAGACTTACCTGGGTTGTTGGTCTTGATCACTGCTGGGTCCAGTTTGGTGATGATGTCCTCCTTGACACCAGAGAGCTGAAACACACACTCGTACTTCCCCCAGTCTTCAGGTTTGACTGATGAAACGTTCAGCTGAACGCTCGTCTGGAAGGTTCCATCGTGGTTGGGGAGGATCTCTCCCTGGTCCTGAAGCTTCTCTCCATCTCTCCTCCAGAACAACATGGCTCTGTCTGGGTAGAAGCCTGTAGCATGGCAGATGACTGGAGAGGAGGAAGACTTCTGGAGGAGAGACACCGAGGGAAGAACTGGAGAGAGAGACACACACACACACACACACACACACACACACACACACACACACACACACACACACACACACACACACACACACACACACACACATACAGTAAATATCTTTGTACTGTTTGTTCCACGGTTCAAACACCACCAGGGGAAACTCAGTGAAAAGTGAAGCCATCTTGATTGCCCTCTGGTGGCTGGCTGCAGTATGGGTCATGAATCCCGCCCCCTTCATGTTAGTGGACGGGGCATGAGCCAAACTAAATAATCAAATCTATTTTCTAACCCACCACCAGGCACAGACACAATAAAGACCACGTCGTCAACAACATGGAGAAAGAGCTTGTGAATTGAATTGAATTGAGAGGAGAGAGAGAGAGAGAGAGAGAGAGAGAGAGAGAGAGAGAGACAGAGAGAGGGAGGCCAGGGGAGACAAATAAAGAGGAGGGGAGAGAGAGAGAGAGAGAGAATGACGAAGACAGAAACAGGGAGACAGAGAGCGAGACAAAAAGATGTGTGCAAACGCAAAAACATGACAGTTGTATACTGTGTGTGTGTGTGTGTGTGTGTGTGTGTGTGTGTGTGTGTGTGTGTGTGTGTGTGTGTGCTGGTTCATATTCACTGTCATGTTTCTGTACATTAGAAACAGAAGAGACAGATGAACATTGTTGTGTTGATGAAACTACATCAGGTCATGTGACTCTACCTGTTCTCTGCAGAGTGCTCTTCCCATTAGACACAAACTCCTTCAGCAGATTAATGCAGGTCTGTGAATAATACTTCTTGTCTGCTGCTAACCCAGCTGTGTCTTTATTCCAGCTCTCTGTGATGCCGACAGCCTCTGGTTTAGCAGCGATCCATGTCCATGTTGTCATGTTCAACACCACCCAGTCTTCTCCATCATAGCCATACTGATCAAACCCTTTAACTTCTCCTGTCTCATCATCCCATTCACAACCAGACATCCACTGGAAGGTGTGGACACCTGAGAGAGAGAGAGAGAGAGAGAGAGAGAGAGAGAGAGAGAGAGAGAGAGAGAGAGAGAGAGAATGTAATCTCTGTTATTATACCAGACGAGCATAGTATTAGTGTGTGTGTGTGTGTGTGTGTGTGTGTGTGTGTGTGTGTGTGCGTGCGCGCGTGCGTGCAGCGTGCGTGTCTGCGTTCGTGCGTGTGTATGGGGCGTTATATGTGAGTAGACATGGCACATTTACGTGCGCGCTTGTCTGTGGCCCGTTCGTGTGTGTGTGTGTGTGTGTGTGTGTGTGTGTGTGTGTGTGTGTGTGCGTCCGTCCGTCGAGCGCATATGCAACCGTGTGCGCACTGCACACTGTGTGTGTGTGTGTGTGTGTGTGTGTGTGTGTGTGTGTGTGTGTGTGCGCGCGTGCGTGCAGCGCGCGTGTCTGCGTTCGTGCGTGTGTACGTGCGCGCTTGTCTGTGGGCCCGTTCGTGTGTGTGTTTGCGTCCGTCCGTCGCGCCTATATGCAACCACGTGCGCACTGCACACTGTGTGTGTGTGTGTGTGTGTGTGTGTGTTTTCAGCAGAATAAAGTGAAACATAAACAAACCTCCAGTTTGCTTAAAGAGCCGCTTTATGTTCTCAATGCTGTTTTTGTAGAACTGCTGGTTACTCAGACACCACTCAGTTTGTCTCTTCCAGTACTGTGGATCATCTGCTGTTGCGTTGATCATCCAGTCCTGTTTGAGTTCTGCTCTCATGGTGTTACTGCAGTGAAACACCTGAACTCCATCAACAAACCTGACCTCCACATACTCTGGGCTGTTTGTGACTCCAGAGGATCCAGTGTGGAGATACTTCACAGAGTGAGTCACTGTGAGACAAACAGGGAAGAAACTCAGCTTTTGAGTTAAATTTTAAATATATTTGTACACTAACAACACAATAAAGAATTTAAATCTCTGTTCAGTGATGATTTAGCCAAATCACTCTTAATTCAATGAATTAATGCACTCTTTCAAACCATTGTATAGATTTAAACTGCTTTACAGTGAGCAGCCTCCAGGAGAACTGAACTCATTTTGTCAGATTGATAAATTCACCAGTGAACTCTAACATGCTGCTGGTGAGTGGACACACATTGTCAGATGAAATAATACTATAATATGAGTGATGTGAGTCAAGAGTGATCATCTGAAAGCATCAACAGGCTATAGAAAATATATATTCACATCAATTCTCCATTTAACTTAGCAATACTAGGAATGTTAAAATTACTCACGCGCATACACTTAAAAGCAGATGTGAATATAATTTGATATTTATAATTATATAATTATACTTTATAATTAAAGGAAAGATTTGAAATGTGATCTTACCTGCAGATGCATCATGAAACCAAAGGAGCAACAAAACCAACGCCTTCATCTTGTTTTGGTAAAGATGTTGTATTTAACGATAAAGATATCTCAGTGACATTCAGTTAAGTCCTGTTTGTATGTTTATAGCTTTGTCCTTGATAAGTCCTTATTCTGAAGATGAGGTTATAGGCTAGTTGTTATCTTGTCTCAGATGAGGTTATAGGCTAGTTGTTATCTTGTCTCAGATGAGGTTATAGGCTAGTTGTTATCTTGTCTCAGAGGCACAGCAGTGGCACAGCATCAAAGCTGCTCATGTATGTGGAAATGCTTTTATTAGTTGAGGGTGTGTCTAGTCACAGGAAACGAACATTGTGGTCACGGCAAAGGAACATGAGCTGTTTAGCTTCTTCTTCTCAAACACGTCATACTAAATTACATCTTCAGAATAATCTTCCCTTTGTTCCCAAACATATGATGCATAGGCTGTATTGCTTATAGCCTATCTAAAATAAATCATCTAAAAATTATATCTATAACAAACTTTTATTTTTTATTTATTTTATGTCTGACCGGCAAATAAAACAAGTAGATAGGGCCAGTCTGGCCTAATCACATCTTTAAACTCCTCCCCCTCAGGCTCAGTGACGTACATCTACAGACTGCAACAACAAAAGAAGTATCAAAATGGATATGACAAAATTCAAGGGAGGCGTGGAGAATTCACATGTCAAATAAAGTCAGGCCCTTCAGGCAGATGCTGGCAAATGTGCCACCGTGGGGGGCACGGTGGCACAGTGGTAGCGCTGTCGCCTCACAGCTAGAAGGTCCTGGGTTTCGATTCCCGCTGTGGGTGCTGAGGGTGTGTTCCTCCCATGTCTTCAGTGCCTATACTGCCCAGGTGGGCTATCTCGTCGAAAGGGCCTTTCTGTGTGGAGTTTGCATGTTCTCCCCGTGCTCCCTGGGGTTCCTCCATATATAACCCCCAAATAAAAAACATGCAGAAGATTGTTGTCTGACCAGCGGAGGTTGGAAGAAGTTGGTCCCCGGGCGCTTCACTGCAGCTGCCCACCGCTCCTGGCCTGAACCATGGAGGACGAGCCAGGATGGGTCAAACGCTGAGGACACATTCCACGGCGCCTCCAAAGCATGTGTGTGTGTGTGTGTGTGTGTGTGTGTGTGTGTGTACTGGCTGCCGTGTACATGTGTGCATGCAACGGTGTTTGTGACAAATAAAGACGGGGTTTGTCTGTCACACACACACACACACACAACACAAACCCTTACAGAGTATAACCCCCCCCCCTCCACACACACACACACAAACCTGTACAGAGTATCAGGGGCGTCATGCAAGCCAACAATCTGAGGGGGCGAACTCTGGCGCCGGCCAAAGGGCGGCAAAAAATTTGGGGGGTTGGAAGCCAGATTTAGAGGAATATCTAATTTTAAATTAACAGACTGAGCAGGTGTAACCATAAGGCTATTTTCCAAACTGCTCAGCCTCCTGGAAAGATCCATAATCACCAGACTAAGTACATTGCCACTGCCCAGGCTCAATGGACTTGACAAAAAAGGGAGACCACATGTTTCAAAGCAATGTAACACAACGTTTATTTTGGCTGCTATTGCCTTTTCAGAAGGTAGAAATCTTTCCTCTAGAGCAGGGGTTCCCAACCTTTTTTGTGCCAAGGACTGGTAGATACATGGGAAAAAAAGTCGCGGACCGGTTGTCAATTCTAATGGTTTTAGTTATATATATTTACTCACCAGGTGGCGACAAAGGGTAAATAACAGCCTTTTGTGTTGTACTGTATGTAGCCTATACAGTATTTATGTTTTTGTTTTAACTACAAACATACATAAACGTAAACTTGAAACTATGTTTCAACTACCATACACAGCCTATAATATTATAGCCTATGTTTATTAAAAAAAAAAAAAAATTATTTTTTATTTTTTTTACCTCTCAAAAATCTGAGGGGGCAATTGCCCCCTCAGTTACAATGGGCATGACGCTTCTGCAGAGTATAACCCCCTCCCTCCCACACGCACACACACACACACACACACACACACGCACACACACACACACACACACACACCCACACACACAAAATAAAATAAAAGAGAGACCATCTTGTGATGGGAGCACAACGACCTAACCTCGCGTCACCAGGCTCTTCCTGAGGAGAAGAGACTGTTGACGCATTACTACAGGCAGGATGTCCCGCCCTGTGTTCCGGTCCTGTGTTGCGCTCCTGTGTTCTGGTCCTGTGTTCCGGTCCTGTGTTCTGGTCCTGTGTTCCGGTCCTGTGTTGCGCTCCTGTGTTCTGGTCCTGTGTTCTGGTCCTGTGTTCTGGTCCTGTGTTCCGGTCCTGTGTTCTGGTCCTGTGTTCCGGTCCTGTGTTCCGGTCCTGTGTTCCGGTCCGCATTGTGTTCGTTCCCACATAGAAATGCAGCAGTAGGCAGCCTAACCTCACCAGCTATGAGTTAGAGAAGACATAAGAAGCATGGCCATACCAAATGAAATTTTCAAAGAAGTACTTGAAGAAACTTGCTGGATCCATAACATCACGTCTGAACAGAATCTTTTCCTGGAGTTCAGCACTTTGGTTCCTATGTTCCGCCCATAACGAACACCCACCTCTCTATTTCCGGCCCCCTTGCCTTGACCACACCCTTCTTGGGACTCCGCCTTCTATGATCTGAACTACATGCCTGTAAAGTTCCATGACTGCATCTTGAAACGTTTAAATCCTCTGATAAACTGAGCACTGCTGCTCTCTACTGCTGCTCAGGCGGGGAGGTGAAGTTACTCTTAAAGGAACACGACAACATTTTGGAAGATTCACATATTTGCCATATTCCTGATAATAAGACGAGAACATAGATGCTTTCTCTTCCCTGTGCGTGCAGCAGAAAGTAGCGAGGCGCCCCTCCTGCTACAGTGGTAGTGAACGGTACAGCAGCCTATCCCCTGTCTTAAGCCCAATTTATACTTGGTCTGTCGACACTTTTGAAACCGTCGCCGACAGAAATGTGGACTTGAGTCGACACTTTCAAGTGTTGATGAGAAGTGTCTCCTACCTAGTGAAATGTCTAATGTCGCTGACTACGTCACATAGTGTCGTGCATCATACATGTGTGATTGGCTAGATAGAAGCCACGCGCGCTTGACTTCCTTGTTTTGATTTTCGCTGTATGGAAATCGATTGAAATGAATATGAAAACGTGTCCCTGCTATTTTTATGGCTGGATGTATGACTTTGTGAAAATCACAAAGAACACCGTGACCAACTTCCCAGAGAGAGAGGAGGTGAGTTGTGTGTCATTATGCTGTAGTTAAACGTTACATCAGGTTGCAGGGATTATCATGATACAGGTTGATGGTCTACCTGCCGGGCATTGCTGCCTGACGCACCTCCACCAGTGCCTTTTGTGCTGGTGTGCTCCTATGAACACCTCTGAGGGCCTATGCGGGTCATCAGCTGGGGACCACCAAACCAGGCCTCAATACAGAACATAAGAACAGATTAAATAACGCTTCTGTAGAAAATCGTCATCATTACAGAAGAGACATTAAAGGAACGCATTTTCCTCTGGAAAAAAAGACGATGCGGGGCTTTTTTTTGATGTGGCAGCAACATGAGAATCAAAACACAGTTTGTTGTCAAGAACAACAGCCAGGTATTTATAGCTGTCCACAAGCTCAATGTCTGTGTCTTTGATGTAAGTAGGAGTAGGAGTAGGAGGGGACTTTCTAAAGCTGATCATGTCTTTAGTTTTAGACACATTTAGCTCTAAGAAGGACTCGTCGCACCAAGTTATGAAGTCATCGACCACTGGTCCATCCTGTGAATCATCGGAGGCAGGATCCGTGCCTCCGATGTGAAAGTTGTGAACGCGGGTTTGTGGGTAATTGTTGTACGCCTTTGTACGCCAGTGGACCTAGTCACAGCGCCGGGTTACCAGGCAACCCGCCTCCACTTGAAAGCATAGGAGCGGCAAGCCGAAACAGTGCGAATGGTCAGCTCATTCATAAAAAAAATTACAGCGGTAATCACCTCATGCAGCAAGAAAGACATGAGTGAAAGTAAAAAAAAGTAGCCTATACAATCATGACTGCAGGGGCGCCAGGAGGAATGCTCCGTGCCTGTAAGTAGGTTAGGCTTTATGCTCAAACGATGTTGACATTAGTAGATAAAATTAACGGATATAATAATAAGCTTCAGAGGACTATAGCTGTCTGTGGCGAGTTGGTCTGAGGATATTCCTTCTGGAAACCACCTCCAGAACTGCTATCTGTCTAGCTAGCCAGTTGTGCATTCCCTTACAAAAACTACTAACGTTATAGTAGTCATGTGCATTTATAGCCTATACTATTCCCCCGACGAACGTTAGACTGCAGCTGTTTGATATGCGGGCGTCGTCTTTCAGAACGGACGCTAATTAGGCTACTTCATGGGAATAATTTGCTTTACAAAAAACTGGAACCAAAAGATAAGAATTAGCCTTGTACCTAATAGGCTACATGATGGCGCATCTGTGATCCATAAAGTCGATCAGATGAATATTGAAAGCCTTGTTACCATGCTGCATGTGGACAACACTTTCGTGTTTTATCAGTTTGATCCTTAACGACCGCAGCTGCGTTTTATCAGTTTGATCCTTAACTCATTGAGTGCCAGCCACTTTTGGAGAACGGACGCTCCCAGTGCCAGAGTTTCAGAGCGTTTTCAGTGATTTCTCGAGGCCCACAGAATATTGTGTGATATTACTATGTAAGCACCGAACACGCCCAAAGAACGATGAGACTCTCTTCTATCACCAGCAAAAAAAAGTTTATTGATATCATTTTCCGTTCTTTAGTTATCAGCCGGAGAAGATAGGTGGATTTCAGCAAAACACACGTTTCAATTTAGAAGCTGAGATATTGAGCCTTTTGTGAAAGGAAGCATTTCAAGCACATCACTGACTCTGAAACTAATATTTTCTGATGTAGTCACACCTCAAAAATAATTTCCTTCAATAAAACAAAGGAATTTTGTTTGGCCAAATAATATTTTTTAGCTGCAACCAGCAGCGCTGGCCCCTGCTGCGCAGACCCTACACTTTCTTGCTGGTCTTGATTTACTGCTGGTGGGCAGTAAATCTAGCTTGTTTGCCTGTCTCTGTCCATCGAGCCTCCTGCTGTCTGGGTCTGTGTTTACTGTCAATGGTTGTATGCTGCCCTGCGTGCCCCACCCCCCTCCTCCTCCTCCGTGGGAGTGTCTCTGGTGGTGGCTGTCTGCTGCGTTTGCTCTGTACTGAAAAGTCCGCTGCACGCAGCTTTTTCACAGCGTGTCGCCGGCTCCCAGCTGAGAATAATGTAACTTTTCAGAAAGACGCTGGTGTCGGCAACTAAATCATATGGAGGGGCTATCGCAGCGGAGACGGAGGGGCTCAATTGTGGCAGCAGATTGACTGCTGTTCACAGGCACAGCTAACGTTATGCTTCATGCATATCGATGCATACCGATGCCGTTTCCGTTTCCATAACGACTTCTCTGTTTTTTACTCAACTTTCTCTAATCTGGAGAGCACTGTCGCCACCTAATGGGTCGGTAAAATAGCTTTTACACATTCAACATCCACCATACTTTCACAGGAGATGGATCTGGCTTTGATCCACGTCCCACCGTCAAAAAACGCAATTGACGACAATCGTCGTCATTGGCACTCTACGTTACTATCCGAATTGACGACGATTGTCGTCATTGGCACTCAATGAGTTAACGACCGCAGCTGCACCTCGTTGGCTGTACATCTGCGATGTTTGGTTGTTGAATGAATTCGTTCATCATACAGTAGCCTAGGCTACACTAACCTATGCAAATATTAATTTGGGCTAGGAGGAGCTGGGTGGAAATGCCTCCGCTAGCCTTTCAATCCGGGAGCGGTGGCTGTCACCTGAAAGCACACCCCAGGACGGGAATGTGGCGGTGCTGCTTGGCTGTGTGTGAAAGCAATTTCTGTGGCGAGGCTGCCGGCTTTGTGGGCTTTCTGAACTGCAATTTTGCGCGATCTGTGTGTGAAAGCGGCTATAGCCTCAGCCAGGAAGGATGACATCACTGATGACATCATCACTGAACTTATATAGCCTCAGCCAGGAAGGCTGATCACTGATGACATCATTGATGACATCACATCATTAGGTAATTAGGGCAATCACCTAATTAAAAAATCCGGCACTGTCAGGTGACCCGCACAGCCCAGGGGCGGAAGCAATCGTCTCCATCTCGCTTCTCCCATACTCCCATCACTTATATAGCCTCAGACTGATGACATCACTTATGACATCATCACTGGCAGAGCTGAAGCCAAGTGCACGTTCACACCATACGCCATCCAACGCCAAAGCCAGGCAGTTTCATTTTAGTGTCCTTGTTAACAGCCATGCTGAAGCCACGCTGAAGCCACGCTGAAGCCACGCTGCGCCATGGCAAAGCCAAGCTGAACCGATAGTTTCAGCTTCTGTTGTATTTTCCAAGTGTGCAGTGCGCAGCAGCTGACGTGCCAGGCATGGAGTCAATACAATTTGTGAGGGGGAGGGAGGGGCTGGAGGAGCAGCTCCGAGCCAGGCGCTGAGGAAAATAATGTTTTTCTGGTGTGACCGGTGTAGCATGGCTCGGCGTGCCTTGACCCCGCCCACAACTTCCATTGACTTCATGCCTGGCAGCTTCACGCTCGGAAAATAGAACTGAATCCTGAACGAGCTGTGGCCAGACAAAACTCTGCTCACACGCACACGCACACGCACACGCACACACGCACGCACACACACACACACACACACACACACACACACACACACACACACACACACACACACACACACACACACACACACACACACGGACACTTCTCATTCTTATGCTGCTGAATGTGCTAGTCATAGTTTATTTCTCATTTTCTATTCCTATTCTTATTTTATTGCCTATTGCTGCTGTAACAAAATAATTTCCCCTTTGTACCTACCTACCTACCTACCTACCTACCTACCTACCTACCTTAAATAGCCAACAAGTTTCACCATCTTGTGAAAATGGGAAAACGTGCGGGGGATGTGGTCATAAGAACATCCCCTCAGCTGTGTGCTTGATAATCTATGACACGATCCGGTAACGCTTTAGAATACAGCCCGCAAATAACATGTAATTACAGGGTAACAAGACTGTAGTTATAGTATAACTACAGGGTAACAAGACTGTAGTTATAGTATAACTACAGGGTAACAAGACTGTACAGGGTAACAAGACTGTAGTTAACTAGAGGGTAACAAGACTGTAGTTATAGTATAACTACAGGGTAACAAGACTGGGGGTAACAAGACTGTAGTTATAGTATAACTACGGGGTAACAAGACTGTAGTTATAGTATAACTACGGGGTAACAAGACATGCTTCCTCTGATACATGTGCAGTCGGCAGCCGCTTCTTTTCACCTGACAGTGAGTTTTCACTGGCAGGACGTAGCGTGTGGGAGGATCACGCTATTCCCACAAGTTCCCCTCCCCCAGAACAAGCGCCCCGACTGACCAGAGGAGGCGCTGGTGCAGCGAACAGGAGACATACCCTTACTCTGGCTTCCCACCCAGAGATATGGCCAATTAGGCCTGCATGGACCACACATGGACCACATTTGGAGGGGTTGCAAGAGAGAAAAGAGTCTCATCCCAACTGATCAATCCTGTTTGCCCAAATTAATTTCTGGTGTCAGTTATGGTCACTGGTGGGAAAGTAGGAAGTGACAAAACAAAACTTAGGAGTAAAACTGTGTGTTAAAAGCAGCCAGAAAGAGCTCCATCCAGAAAATCTGTTGCAAACACTTTTTTCCAACCACCACTCACACCATGATGCTGGTGATGCTGAAGGGGACATTTAGATCTGAGCAGTTTACTTTTGTCATGTTACACAATTTCTGGGTAATGAAGTACCTCAAAGTTCAAACAGTTAGCTCCCGCTGCCACTTGGGGGTGACAAAGTACTGTACCAAGTTGCCTCCTACAGCTTTAAAGCAAGTCAAATTAAATTGCAAGACTTCACTTCAGATTATTGTGTGTCACATCAGTTTTATTTATAAATAGGTTTTTGAATTAAACAAAAGAAAAACAATTGTGGCAGACAAGAGTATGTCTTTTGAAAACCTTTTACACAGGCATTTATAGGTCAAGAAAACCTCTAAAAACAAAATTAAAACCTAAAACAGCCAGTTTCTTGAGTTGCTCAATGCTTACTTTATTAATGCTTTATTTGCCTGCTCATTGAAAGCTACAGTGAGTGTGTGGAGGGTGTTGGTGACCTGCTACCGCCCTCTAACCCCTGAACCCCCCCCCCCCCCCCACACACACACACACAGACGCTTTCCACTTGTCATAGGAGAAGTCATAATTATATATATATATATATATATATATATATATTCTATTTTGTTTATTTTATGTTATGTGTGACCGTATGTCCTGATTTATAAGACCAGGGACCATGTTGGAAATAAGTGTTCACACTTTTACATGTCCAGTCCATGGATTTTGTTCTGCTATATCCATAAATAAAATCAATTAATCAATCAATCAATCAATTTGGTGAACATTAAAGCCAATGTTTCTCTGGTCATAAGAACAGAACAGAAAAGAAAAGGGAAGTTGGTTCCTTGTTTTCTGCACACACATGAATCACAACAAGTCCTCTATAAAATATTTAAAAGGATACTTATTCTAATAGATTGTTATAAAAAAAAAATGCTCTCCCAGCCATCGTCTCCTCTGATAAACATCTGTAAAATCAGAATCAAGAATTGTCTTTATTGCCAAGTAAGTTTACACACAGGCTACAAGGAATTTACTTTGGTGTTCAGTGCATAACATCAATAAACATAGTAAGAGAACTTAGGAGAGTAAATGTAAAAGGCAAAGTACTGCAAGTCAAGAAGCATCAAATATAAAATACACATGTTCAAAGTAATCTATTACCACAGCCTGTCATGAGAGTAAGTGTTGTTGTTCGGCTGCTAGTTCAGTGAGTTTTGCTCGTAGACTGATCAGACTGATACTGTTGGAATCTGTGGATTCAGCTTTCATTTCACATCTTGTTGGACTCTTAGTTCAAACAAACAACAGCAACCATTATTACTGCAACCACCACGACATGTACTTTTGGGGCAAGGGGGTAAACAGGTACTCTGGACAAATATCAATAATATCAAATATCAAATAAAAACATTTAGCCTACACAAAGAATAATACATATCTTTTATAATAAAAAGTCAAAGTTTGAGGGAGTGAAGGCTTTGCCACCTCAATGATGTGATTTTGAGTCATGCAGATGCATCACTAATGCACTTTCCTCTGTCCAGATTTTCAAAGCAGCACAGCTGATCACAGTTTGAAGGTGTTGTACCTCGAGGAGAGTTTTTTTGTTCTCTTTCTTTACTTTGTCCTTTATTACAAATTAAATAGAAGTGATGAGATTCATGGTAAAAAATAGACTCTTTTCATCACAGAGCCCAGAACAGGTGTGTTGTAAAGTGATCATTCCTTCACTCCCCTAGACATGGACCCAGTCACACTCCCTATAGTCACATACTGTACACACAGAGCAGAGTGACACTCCCTATAGTCACATACTGTACACACAGAGCAGAGTGACACTCTCTATAGTCACATACTGTACACAGAGCAGAGTGACACTCTCTATAGTCACATACTGTACACACAGAGCAGAGTGACACTCCCTATAGTCACATACTGTACACACACAGAGCAGAGTGACACTCCCTATAGTCACATACTGTACACACAGAGCAGAGTGACACTCTCTATAGTCACATACTGTACACACAGAGCAGAGTCACACTCCCTATAGTCACATACTGTACACACAGAGCAGAGTGACACTCTCTATAGTCACATACTGTACACACAGAGCAGAGTGACACTCCCTATAGTCACATACTGTACACACAGAGCAGAGTGACACTCCCTATAGTCACATACTGTACACACAGAGCAGAGTGACACTCCCTATAGTCACATACTGTACACACAGAGCAGAGTGACACTCCCTAGTTATACTGTACACACACACACACACACACACACACACACACACACACACACACACACACACACACACACACACACACACACACACACACACACACACACACACACACAGTAAGATGTAGCTATGTTTATATATATATAGAGATGATTTGTCACATTTATGTTTTTAATATAGCCTATATTGGCAAGTTTTGGTACTATTTTTTCTACATGTTTTTCAAAAATGTTTTCTCTTTTTGTTAGATTCTATACCAGAGCTAATTGATTGATTGAACTATGCATTTAGGGGCGGGCCGTTCTATCACACGGCCGCTACAAACGTGTGTGAGATCACCCTCATTTTATGAATGAACCTGATGAAGCACATCTGTGAAACATGATGTTCTGACATCTGTTGCCAATAAATTATGTATCTTTGAAAGTCGGTCTTCCTGCAGATTTGTGGAGTGTGCGGTCTCCCTATATACAGTACGTCTATTTCACATCCCACCCAAATCAGCCATTTTGTGTTGAAAAGGCAGGAAGTAAAACAGGTGCAAGCAAGACATTGATTAGAGCCCCGGGACTGGGCCAGCTGTCCCTGCAGCGGAGGAACAGCAAACAGGACCTTCTTTGCACCTGTGTTTTACTTCCTGCGTTTTAGACACAAAATGGCTGATTTGGGTGGGATGTGAAATAGGCTAATGGACTTATCCTGATGAGTTTTTTTTTTTTATCCAGAATAGAATACTACTTTATTAATCCCCCTCCCCGGCAACCTTCAGATAGCCCACTGCTCAAACCTCTGAACCTACCGCCCAAGTCTACCAGTCCACCCTATAGCAGGCTCAAGGTCTTTTTAGAACAAAAGAGAAAAATACGTGTGAATAAATCGCACGACAAAAAGGGGAAAAAATACAAATCCGCTCAGCAAATTTTTATTTGGTATGAATAGTCCCACAGAGATAAATGTTTGTTTGTTTGTTTGTTTGTTTGTTTGTTCTTAATCGCCATGCAATTCATTCACACTGATTATTCGCTTTTGGTCTGAAAAGATTAAAACTGGCCTTGCTCGAGAGTAGCGTATGTTTGGTCTTGGTCCATGGTGGCTGGACTGAGGCTCTGGTAGGTGGAGTCTGGCTGCAGAGTAGAGTATGTTTGGTCTTGGTCCATGGTGGCTGGATTGAGGCTCTGGTAGCTGGAGTCTGGCTGCGGAGTAGAGTATGTTTGGTCTTGGTCCATGGTGGCTGGATTGAGGCTCTGGTAGGTGGAGTCTGGCTGCAGAGTAGAGTATGTTTGGTCTTGGTCCATGGTGGCTGGATTGAGGCTCTGGTAGGTGGAGTCTGGCTGCAGAGTAGAGTATGTTTGGTCCTGGTCCATGGTGGCTGGATTGAGGCCCTGGTAGGTGGAGTCTGGCTGGGATCTGGAGGCTGGAGGACAGTTGGCATAGGTGACACTCTGTAAAAAAGAATAACAATATTAAGTTCAGTAAGGTTACAAGGCAGGAGAGCACACCAGCGGTAGCCATGGAAACAGTCCTCCATCTTGCATGTATCCTACATCTATGCTGTTTTAGGCTGTGTGTCCATATAGTGTTTTTCCTCATTAAAAGCAGAGAGAGGTGGCTGCAAGGTGCAGAAAAGATGGCCTCTGCAGAAAAGAGCTTTTGTCTTCCTAAAGGCACACCAATCAAATATTCTCTAACCAACACAGGAGAGACCATAGAACCAAAAACCATAGAACATTTCACTCGAACCAAAACGTAAAAAAAACATCATAACAATATTTTCTTTAAATCCACTTTTTTTTTTACGTTTTGTTCCGAGTTAAATGTTATGGTCTCCCCTGTTTCTAAATATATCTGAACTGTTTGGTTTGAACAAGTAAAACTGTTTTTATAAGCATTTTACGAAATGTCTATGGGGAAATGAATGGCGGATGAAAATCTCTGGTACAGTGCTGAAGCAGGAAGTGACGTTCACTTTGGCTCTCTATGCCATCAAACATTCTCCAACAACTGCCAACATCCTCAGACAACTGCCTGTTGGTGTTTGTCCGTGTTTGTTGGAGAATGTTTGATTGGTGTGCCTTGTGCTTAACTGTAACTAAAACAAGCTAATCAGAAAGATGAGCACTTGAACATACGTCAGTGTGATAAGAACTACCTAAAATGACAGAAACCATCAGCCAGACACCAGAGGGCAATCGAGGTGTTTTGGCTTCACTTTTTGGGAGCTGACATGACGTCCATATATTATACCGTCAATGGTGGAACTGGAAACTAACTATGAGAATAAACAGAGATACAAAGAGTTAAAACAATTCACCTGCAGGTTTATGGAGCCTGAGTTTCCCCTGGTGTTCGAACCTGTGGAACAGACAGTACAAAGGTTTTTATTTGTGTGTGTGTTTGTGTGTGTGTGTGTGTGTGTGTGTGTGTGTGTGTGTGTGTGTGTGTGTGTGTGTGTGTGTGTGTGTGTGTGTGTGCGTGTGTGTGTGTGTGTGTGTAGGCTACTGGAAGATGATAATTTACACGGTTGAAAGCAACTCACCATCACTTTCTCTCTTTCTCTTCCATCTGTAGAGCAGCAGCAGACTGACAGCCAGCACCACCAAAACAACCACAACAACAGTCACACACACAGCCACGACCAGGAAGTCACCTGGGCGAGAGAGATAGAGGGTGAGTGGGGAAGAAGGGAGAGAGAGGAGTGAGAAAGAGAGAGAAGCAGGGGGTGCAGGGCCAAAAAGATGAAGGGAATAATATAAATGAGAAAATCATCCTATTTTATGTGACTATCAAATAGTTTGGAATAATCAACTAAAGAGGAGACAAACTGGAAATCATAAGTCAGATGTTTTCTGAGTGACAGCTGATTAATCTATAGCTTAACTTGTACTTAGAAACAATGTTAACATGTTCAACACATCCTAAACCACATGTGTATCTTGTGTTGCTGTAAACTCCTCTAAAGATATGACATTTTTACGTGTAGGCTAATGCATGTATAAAACATTTTACATTGTGGAGAAATATGATATCGTTTTTACAACGTGTGAAATTGTCTTACTTGTCTCAATTGGAGAGGATGAATCAGCTCTGGTTGTTGTTGCAGGCAGGTCAGCTGGAGGAAGAGGAACTGGTTAAAGGTGAAACACATTCTGTTATATGTTTTTAAAGTTTTTTTCTACCTTTAACTAGGCAGGTTTTAACTTAAATTAATTGATGCTTGAAACACTTAGATCCAGTTAGCATAGTCACCATGTAATAATCAAATATAGCCACAAGGGGCAATTTAGGGGTCCAAGCACAATTTGAAAAGACAAACAGACCAAACATTCCAGAAGGTAAAACGACACACACAAACTGACATGTTGTGAAGTTCAGACATGCAGTCTTAGCTTTAGTGTCGGCCCGTGACTTCTGTCAAGTTTATCTTTTCATTATAATCACATTGATGGAGTTGTTCACAACTGACAAACTTCCTATTATTTGTCCTTAATGACTGATGAGTTTAGAACGGACACGTCTAGATTAGATCTCACAAACTTCCACATGAAAGGTTGAGCCTTTACCTACTGAGCCAAATAAACACCTGGTATAGGTTTAGTGAGGAGAAACTAACTAAAGGGAGAAGTCATGTAATACTGCAACCTATGGCAAGTAGGACTTGTCCACCTGGGGATTCAAACCCTGGACCTTTGTAACTCCAAAGAAGGTGTCTTTACTGCCTGCTCCACTGGAGAGACATTAAAGTTTACACACAAAATATTACAGAAGGTAGAACAAGAACAGCGCTCACTGCTTCACTCTCTTTTTCTTTGCAGAGCTGTGATTTGATGAAATTGTCAAATAAATTAATTCCTTCATGCACTACAAGTCAGGTGTAAGAAGTAAACTAAATGTGTCTCTCCTCCTCCATCAGCTCTGATCCCAGTCTTACCTGGGTTGTTGGTCTTGATCACTGCTGGGTCCAGTTTGGTGATGATGTCCTCCTTGACACCAGAGAGCTGAAACACACACTCGTACTTCCCCCAGTCTTCAGGTTTGAGTGATGAAACGTTCAGCTGAACGCTCGTCTGGAAGGTTCCATCGTGGTTGGGGAGGATCTCTCCCTGGTTCTGAAGCTTCTCTCCATCTCTCATCCAGAACAACATGCCTCTGTCTGGGTAGAAGCCTGTAGCATGGCAGGTGACTGGAGAGGAGGGAGACTTCTGGAGGAGAGACACCGAGGGAAGAACTGGAGACACACACACACACACACACACACACACACACACACACACACACACACACACACACACACACACACACACACACACACACACACACACACACACACACACAGTAAGCACACACACATACAGTAAAAATCTTTGTACTGTCTGTTCCACAGGTTCAAACACGAGGGGAAACTCAGACACCATAAACCTGCAGGTGAGTTACTTTAACTCTTTGTATCTCTGTTTTTTCCTCATAGTTAGTTTCCACCATTGACTGTATAATATATGGACGACTTTATGTCAGCTCCCAAAAAGTGAAGCCATCTTGATTGCCCTCTGGTGGCTGGCTGCAGTATGGGTCATGAATCCCGCCCCCTTCATGTTAGTGGATGGGGCATGAGCCAAACTAAATAATCAAAGATATTTTCTCCAAAGATGGTTTCTGTCATTTGAGGTAGTTCTTATCAGGCTGATTTATGTTCAACATCTCTACACCTCAACCCACCACCAGGCACAGACACAATCAAGACCACGTCGTCAACAACATGGAGAAGAGCTTGTGAATTGAATTGAATTGAGAGGAGAGAGAGAGAGAAAGAGAGAGAGAGAGAGGGAGGCCAGGGGAGACAAATAAAGAGGAGGGGAGAGAGAGAGAGAGAGAGAGAATGACGAAGACAGAAACAGGGAGACAGAGAGCGAGACAAAAAGATGTGTGCAAACGCAAAAACATGACAGTTGTATACTCTGTGTGTGTGTGTGTGTGTGTGTGTGTGTGTGTGTGTGTGTGTGTGTGTGTGTGTGTGTGTGTGCTGGTTCATATTCACTGTCATGTTTCTGTACATTAGAAACAGAAGAGAGAGATTGTTGTGTTGATGAAACTACATCAGGTCATGTGACTCTACCTGTTCTCTGCAGAGTGCTCTTCCCATAGGACACACACTTCTTCAGGTGATTAATGCAGGTCTGTGAATAATACTTCTTGTTCTCTGCTAACTTAGCTGTGTTCTTATTCCAGCTCTCTGCGTCTCTGACAGCCTCTGGTTTAGCAGCGATCCATGTCCATGTTGTCATGTTCAACACCAGCCAGTCTTCTCCATCATAGCCAAACTGTTTGAAAGCAGTAACTTCTCCTGTCTCATCATCCCATTCACAGCCATTCATCCTCTGGTAGGTGTGGACACCTGAGAGAGAGAGAGAGAGAGAGAGAGAGAGAGAGAGAGAGAGAGAGAGAGAGAGAGAGAGAGAGAGAGGAGGGAGAGAGGGAGAGAGAGAGAGGGAGACAGAGAGAGAGAGAGAGACAGAGAGAGAGAGAGAGAGAGAGAATGTGATCTCTGTTATTATGGGATGGACAGAAACACTGTATCAGTATGATACCAGACGAGCATAGTATTAGTTGTGTGTGTGTGTGTGTGTGTGTGTGTGTGTGTGTGTGTGCGCGTGCGTGCAGCGCGCGTGTCTGCGTTCGTGCGTGTGTATGGGGCGTTATATGTGAGTAGACATGGCACATTTGCGTGCGCGCTTGTCTGTGGTTCGTGTGTGTGTGTGTGTGTGTGTGCGTCCGTCCGTCGCGTGCATGCAACCGTGTGCGCACTGCACACTGTGTGTGTGTGTGTGTGTGTGTGTGTGTGTGTGTGTGTGTGTGTGTGTGTGCGTGCGTGCAGCGCGCGTGTCTGCGTTCGTGCGTGTGTAGGTGCGCGCTTGTCTGTGGGCCCGTTCGTGTGTGTGTGCATCCGTCCGTCGCGCCTATATGCAACCGCGTGCGCACTGCACACTTGTGTGTGTGTGTGTGTGTGTGTGTGTGTTTTCAGCAGAATAAAGTGAAACATAAACAAACCTCCAGTTTGCTTAAAGAGCCGCTTTATGTTCTCAATGCTGTTTTTGTAGATCTGCTGCCACCTCAGACATGTCTCAGTTTGTCTCTTCCAGTACTGTGGATTATCTGCTGTTGCGTTGATCATCCAGTCCTGTTTGGGTTCTGCTCTCTTCATGTTGCTATCAAAGTGAAACACCTGAACTCCATCAACAAACCAAACCTCCACATACTCTGGGATGTTTGTGACTCCAGAGGATCCAGTCTGGAGATACGTCAGGGAGTGAGTCACTGTGGGACAAACAGGGAAGAAACTCAGCTTTTGATTCACATTTTAAATACATTTGTACACTAACAACACAATAAAGAATTTAAATCTCTGTTCAGTGACGATTTAGCCAAATCACTCTTAATTCAATGAATTAATGCACTCTTTCAAACCATTCTATAGATTTAAACTGCTTTACAGTGAGCAGCCTCCAGGAGAACTGAACTCATTTGACTCAGATGTATAAACTCACCAGTGGAGTAAAAACTCTAACATGCTGCTGGTGAGTGGACACACATTGTCAGATGAAATAATACTATAATATGAGTGATGTGAGTCAAGAGTGATCATCTGAAAGCATCAACAGGCTATAGAAAATATATATTCACATCAATTCTCCATTTAACTTAGCAACACTAGGAAGGTTCAAATGTATTCATGCTCATACACTTAAAAGCAGATGTGAATATAATTTGATATTTATAATTATATAATTATACTTATAATTATTTATAATTATATAATTATAATTAAAGGAAAGATTTGAAATGTGATCTTACCTGCAGATGCATCGTGAAACCAAAGGAGCAACAAAACCAACGCCTTCATCTTGTTTTGGTAAAGATGTTGTATTTAACGATAAAGATATCTCAGTGACATTCAGGTAAGTCCTGTTTGTATGTTTATAGCTTTGTCCTTGATAAGTCCTTATTCTGAAGATGAGGTTATAGGCTAGTTGTTATCTTGTCTCAGATGAGGTTATAGGCTAGTTGTTATCTTGTCTCAGATGAGGTTATAGGCTAGTTGTTCTCTTGTCTCAGAGGCACAGCAGTGGCACAGCATCAAAGCTGCTCATGTATGTGGAAATGCTTTTATTCATTGAGGGTGTGTCTAGTCACAGGAAACGAACATTGTGGTCACAGCAAAGGAACATGAGCTGTTTAGCTTCTTCTTCTTCTCAAACACGTCATACTAAATTACATCTTCAGAATAATCTTCCCTTTGTTCCCAAACATATGATGCATAGGCTGTATTGCTAATAGCCTATCTAAAATAAATCATCTACAAATTATATCAATAACAAACTTTTATTTTTTATTTATTTTCTGTCTGACCAGCAAATAAAACACGTAGATAGGCCCGGTCTGGCCTAATCACATCTTTAAACTCCTCCCCCTCAGGCTCAGTGACGTACATCTACAGACTGCAACAACAAAAGAAGTGTCAAAATGGATATGACAAAATTCAAGGGAGGTGTGGAGAATTCACATGCCAAATAAAGTTAGGCCCTTCAGGCAGATGCTGGCAAATGTGCCACCGTGGGGGGCACGGTGGCGCAGTGGTAGCGCTGTCGCCTCACAGCTAGAAGGTCCTGGGTTTCGATTCCCGCTGTGGGTGCTGAGGGTGTGTTCCTCCCATGTCTTCAGTGCCTACTGCCCAGGTGGGCTATCTCGTCGAAAGGGCCTTTCTGTGTGGAGTTTGCATGTTTTCCCCGTGTTCCCTGGGGTTCCTCCATATATAACCCTCAACTAAAAAACATGCAGAAGATTGTTGTCTGACCAGCGGAGGAGGTTGGAAGAAGTTGGTCCCCGGGCGCTTCACTGCAGCTGCCCACCGCTCCTGGCCTGAACCATGGAGGACGAGCCAGGATGGGTCAAACACGGAGGACACATTCCACGGCGCCTCCAAAGCATGTGTGTGTGTGTGTGTGTGTGTGTGTGTGTGTGTGTGTGTGTGTGTGTGTGTACTGGCTGCCGCACATGTGTGCATGCAACAGTGTTTGTGACAAATAAAGACGGGGTTTGTCCGTTGGGTTTAATTTAATCTAAAACGTCCTGACATGTCTGCTGCAGGACCTTCTTTGGCACCTGTGGTCACAGTGAGGATGATGAGGAGAGGGAGAGAGATGAAGCTGAGAGTGGAGGGAGGAGCTTACAGTAAGCAGAAGCTAAACTGTATTAAATATAAAAGCAACTCATATGAAAAAGCCCATGTTAAAGATTGTTGTTTCCACCATGAAGTTTCAAAGGCCTGAATGAAGAGTTCATGCCAAACCCTTACAGAGTATAATTTTCAAAAAAGTCATACATCCAGGACAGGCTCTTCCCGAGGAGAAGAGCCTGGTGACGCATTACTACAGGTAGGATGTCCAGCCCTGTGTTCTGGTCCTGTGTTCTGTTCCTGTGTTCCGGTCCTGTGTTCCGGTTCTGTGTTCTGGTCCTGTGTTTTCCGGTCCTGTTGCGGTCCTGTGTTCTGGTCCTGTGTTCTGGTCCTGTGTTCTGGTCCTGTGTTCTGGTCCTGTGTTGCGGTCCTGTGTTCTGGTCCTGTGTTCTGGTCCTGTATTCTGGTCAGCAGTGGTCTGGTTCCCCCATAGAAATGCAGCAGTAGGCAGCCTAACCTCACCAGCTACGAGTTAGAGAAGAAATAAGAAGCATGGCCATACCAAACGAAATAATCAAACTTGAAGAAACTTGCTGGATCCATAACATCACGTCTGAACAGAATCTTTTCCTGGAGTTCAGCACTTTGGTTCCTATGTTCCGCCCATAACGAACACCCACCCCTCTATTTCCAGCCCCCTTGCCTTGACCACACCCTTCTTGGGACTCCGCCTTCTATGATCTGAACTACATGCCTGTAAAGTTCCATGACTGCATCTTGAAACGTTTAAATCCTCTGATAAACTGAGCACCGCTGCTCTCTACTGCTGCTCAGGCGGGGAGGTGAAGTTACTCTTAAAGGAACACGACAACATTTTGGAAGATTCACATATTTCCCATATTCCCGATAAAATCAGATGAGAAGATAGATGCTTTCTCTTCCCTGTGCGTGCAGCAGAAAGTAGCGTGGCGCCCCTCCTGCTACAGTGGTAGTGAACGGTACAGCAGCCTATCCCCTGTCTTAAGCCCAATTCATAACTGGTCTGTCGACACTCTTGAAACCGTCGCCGACAGAAATGAAGACTTGAGTCGACACTTTCAAGTGTTGATGAGAAGTGTCTCCTACCTAGTGAAATGTCTAGTGTCGCTGACTACGTCACATAGTGTCGTGCATCATACATGTGTGATTGGCTAGAAGCCACGCACGCTTGACTTCCTTGTTTTGGTTTTCACTGTATTGAAATCGATTGAAATGAATATGAAAACGTGTCCCTGCTATTTTTATGGGCCTGTCCTGGATGTATGACTTTTTTGAAAATCACAAAGAACATCGTGACCAACTTCCCAGAGAGAGAGGAGGTGAGTTGTGTGTCATTATGCTGCAGGTGAACGTTACATCAGGTTGCAGGGACAGTGCTGTTTATGTCCAACGTGGTTATTTTAACCATAAATGCAACACCATGGGCCAACAGTTTATTTTTATGTGGTGAGCGACACTTTCCAATAAGTATAAATTAGTATACTTATTGTATTGTGGCCTGCCAAACCAGGCCACAATACAGAACATAAGAACAGATTCAATAAAGCTTGTGTAGAAAAGGGTCATCATTACAGAGACATTAAAGGAATGCATTTTCCTCAGGAAAAAAAGACGCTGCTGGACTTTTTTTTTGATGTGGCAGCAACATGAGAATCAAAACACAGTTTGTTGTCAAGAACAACAGCCAGGTATTTATAGCTGTCCAGAAGCTCAATGTATGTGTCTTTGATGTAAGTAGGAGTAGGAGTAGGAGGGGACTTTCTAAAGCTGATGATCATGTCTTTAGTTTTAGACACATTTAGCTGTAAGAAGGACTCGTCGCACCAAGTTATGAAGTCATCGACCACTGGTCCGTGCTGTGAATCATCCTCATCAAGTATAGGCTAACAATGACAGAATCATCTGCAAATGTGATGATATATCGGTTGGGGTGATTTGCTACGACAGTCATTGGTGTATAATATGTAGAGTAATGAGGAGAGACAGCAGCCTTGGAGAGGGAGGGGGGAGGTCAAAGGTCAGGCCAACTCTAGAAAGATGGGGAGAGGGAGACAGAAGCCACTTTCACACCGGCCTTGAAAGCGGTACATCATACAGTAGCCTAGGCTACCCTATGAAAATATTCATTTAGGCTACTAGGAGGAGCTGGGTGGAAATGCCTTTCCTCGCCTCATTTCAATCCGGGAGGGCTGGATGTCACCTGAAAGCACCCCGGGGTGGAAATATGGTGGAGTGTGAAATTGGCTCTGTGTGAAAACCATTTCTGTGGCGAGGCTGCCGGCATTGTGGGCCTTCTGCATGGCAATATTGTGCGATCTCTGTGTGAAAGTGGCTTGAGATAGACAGAGAGACAGAAAGAAGACAGAGACAAAGAGAGAGAGAGAGAGAGAGAGAGAGAGAGAGAGAGAGCGGCAGAAAGCAGAGGAAGATAATGTGGGGGAAAACCTGTGTGTGTGTGTGTGTGTGTGTGTGTGTGTGTGTGCGTGCGTGCGTGCGTGCGTGTGTGTGTGTGTGTGTGTGTGTGTCTGTGTGTGTGTGTGTGTGTGAGCACCACATGTTTAAACTGCTGCTTGGTTCAAGAGGAAACCTGTTTGCTGCCAAAAGGACCTAAACACCTCCACACCTTTCACACCTAAACCACACTTTGCACTGAACAAGAATTGTGCTGAAACAATGACAGCATGGGATACTGAGAAATAGATGATGACTTTCTTTTCCATGACTCACCCAACAAAACCCTTGAGACAAATCTAAATATTGAGGGCTTGTCTTGGAGCCAAAGGGGCATAGATGTGATTTTGGGAGAATATGAGTATTTTAATATTAATTGAAAGGTCTCAGTGAGATCTTTTCACTGCCAAAAGGATACAACTCAAATCATGACACAGAAGTTTTAATCTATATATACAATTGAGTGGACTTTGTCTGTATGTTTCAAGTTCTGTGTTCGGCTACAGCTGTTTTATGTGCGATCAGGCTGAAACCTTCAGGGTGTGTAAAGGGCACCCGTGCGGGTGACCTGACAGAGCCAGATTTTGTATTATGCTAATTAGATAATGATGTGATGTAGGGATGTCACAATATATCACGATATCAAAACATGACAATATGTATCGTTGAGATGAAATCTCATATCGCGAGAAAAAGAAGCTGAACATGGTGGCACTGATCTGCATCTGATTGCATGAAAATGGTGAAATTACTCAAATTAACGCGGAGGATGCCCCCTCAACTTACAAATCGATCGAAATGCAGGGACACAGCATTCTCCTATCGCCAGCATGCGCACAATTACTTTGCGCTAAGAACTTTGAAAAGCACATCTTAATTAAGCACAAAATACCCGCTGCGCTTGAGCACACCAGAATCTCTGCGCAGCGAAATGCAGAGGAGGAGTTCCTTTTGGATCCATCACTACGCACGGATGTGCCATGCCAGGACATCAAATTATCAATACTGAAAATTTGAATCAGATACAATACTCATTTGCAACAGGTATCGATAGTATCGATAAGTATCAATACTAAACATTTGAAACGGATACACTACTCATTAGCAACAGTTTTCAATACCATCTTTCTTTTAAAATAACTTTCCCTCCCTATCATTGGTGGGTATCTGTTCTGTTGCTTCAACAAACTAAACGTGTTGTGATGGTTAGAGCAGGGCTAATCTGCTGTCTAAATTCAAAGTTTGGTCAGGCCTAGATTATGGAGAAGCGTGCGTCTGTCCGTCCATCTGTCTAACTTTATTTTTATGCCTCTTGATGTGTCGTCATCACCCCTTCCCATGGTATCGAAAATGGTATCGAGTATCGATATTTTCCTGGGTATATCGGTATCGAAGTTGAGATTATAGTATCGTGCCATCCCTAATTACAGCACAGGCTTTCAAAGTGGGAGGCGGGCCTCCCCTTGGGGGCTCCAAGCAGTTTCAGGGGAGGCTCAGTGAATGGAAGTGAATTTTATTTACAAAAGGTAAATAAAAGTTATAAGTTTAAATTTAAATTTAAACGATTTAAAAAAGCTTTAATATAAATGCTTAGTCCAATGTTTGGACAAATTAAATGAAATTAGTCCAAACAATGGACTAACGCCGGGATTGCACTGGTTGCATTGCGTTGCGTTGCGGCTGAGCTCCGGTTTTGCTCCGTGCTCTGTGCTGCGGCAACACTAACCGGCTGCGTGCAGAGCACGTCACGGCTCTGCTCCGTCAGACAGCTAGAGTGACGAGACCGACAGGTTATCACGGTAAAATCGCGCGAGACAATTTGTATGTAGGATAAATACAACGACAAACAGGCAGAAGATCATTGTTCCCAACTGGAGAAGCAGAGGAGGGGTGGACTTGCTTGGTGTTGTCCTTGTAAAAAGGATGGGTCGTGTCATAAATTATTTTGTGGTTTTCCACTTCAATGATGAACTTTTCCTCATACATGTTTGTCCTCTGGCTTGATATTGAATGCTGTAAACACCTCTGCCCTGTTGATTTCATGCCTGGCTCCGCCCAACTTGCTGCAGCTCTGCTCCGTCATCCGTGAAAAATAGAACCCTTGCGTATCTTTTTCGGAGAGCTCCGGATCGTCGGAGCTGGGACGGAGTAGACACGCAACGCAGCGGAGTAGGTGGGAGTTGACACAATGATTAGAGTGGAAACGTATCGGCTCCGATGCCGTACCGCAGCGCAGACGGACCGAACACGGACCTAGTGGAATGTAGGCGTAACGCCTACATTCCACTAGGTCCACCAATGTTCGTTCCGCCAGTGGACCTAGTCACAGCGCCGGGTTACCAGGCTACCCGCCTCCACTTGAAAGCGTAGGAGCGGCAAGCCGGAACAGTGCGAATGGTCAGCTCATTCATAAAAAAAATTACAGCGGTAATGACTGCAGGGGCGCCAGGTGGAATGCTCCGTGCCTGTAAGTAGTAGTAGTTAGGCTTTATGCTCAAACGATGTTGACATTATTAGGTAAAATTAACGGATATAATAATAAGCTTCAGAGGACTATAGCTGTCTGTGGCGAGTTGGTCTGAGGATATTCCCTCTGGAAACCACCTCCAGAACTGCTATCCATCTAGCTAGCCAGTTGTGCATTCCCTTACAAAAACTACTAACGTTATAGTAGTCATGTGCATTTATAGCCTATACTATTCCCCCGACGAACGTTATGCAGACTGCAGCTGTTTGATATGCGGGCGTCGTCTTTCAGAACGGACGCTAATTAGGCTACTTCATGGGAATAATTTGCTTTACAAAAAACTGGAACCAAAAGATAAGAATTAGCCTTGTACCTAATACATTACATTACATTACATTTCATTACGTCATTTGGCAGACGTTTTTATCCAAAGCGACTTGCATTAACACATTTTTGTCAGCAATAGAGCAATCAACTATGCAACACAGTCTATGACAACTACAACCTCTGAAGGAACAGTGGTACAAGTTTAGTTTAGGTTATTTTTTTATTTTATTTTTTTAGAAAGAGAGAGAAAGAAGTTAGATCAAGAAGGGCCCAGATGGAGCCTGAAAAGGTGTGTCAGGCTACATGATGGTGCATCTGTGATCCATAAAGTCGATCAGATGAATATTGAAAGCCTTGTTACCATGCTGCATGTGGACAACACTTTCGTGTTTTATCAGTTTGATCCTTAACGACCACAGCTGCGTTTTATCAGTTTGATCCTTAACTCATTGAGTGCCAGCCACTTTTGGAGAACGGACGCTCCCAGTGCCAGAGTTTCAGAGCGTTTTCAGTGATTTCTCGAGGCCCACAGAATATTGTGTGATATTACTATGTAAACACCGAACACGCACAAAGAACGAGGAGACTCTCTTCTATCATCTGCAAAAAAAAGTTTATTGATCCCATTTTCCGTTCTTTAGTTATGAGCCGGAGAAGATAGCTTGATTTAACCAAAAACAGCAATTTTTTTCTAGAAGCTGAGATAATGAGCCTTTTGTGAAATTAAACATTCAAGCACATCATTGACTCTGAAGCTAATATTTTCTGATATAATGACACCTCAAAAATAATTTCCTTCAATAAAAGAGTGAAAACAAAGGAATTTTGTTTGGCCAAATAATATTTTTTAGCTGCAACCAGCAGCGCTGGCCCCTGCGTGCGCAGACCCTACACCTTCTTGCTGGTCTTGATTTACTGCTGGTGGGCATCAGATAGCCTATTCTAGCTTTTTTGCTCTCTATGCATCGAGCCTGCTGCCTGGGTCTGTGTGTACTGTCAATGGTTGTATGCTGTAGTGCCCTGCGTGCCCCACCCCCCTCCTCCTCCTCCTCCGTGGTGGGAGGAGTGTCTCTGCTGCGGTTTGCTCTGAGTTTGATCTGCACTGAAAAGTGCGCTGCATCCCCCCGCTTTTTTACAGCGTGTCGCCAGCTGAGAATAATGTAACTTTTCAGAAAGACGCTGGTGTCGCCGTGTCGGCAACTAAATCATATGGATGGGCTATCGCAGCGGACACGGATGGGGCTCAATTGTGGCAGCAGATTGGCTGCTGCAGGCACAGCTAACGTTACAGTATGCTTCATGCATACGGATGCGATGCGATTTCCGTTTCCACAACGACTTCTTCTTTGTTTTTTACTCCACTTTCTCTCATCTGGACAGCACTGTCGCCACCTAATGGATCTGTAAAATAGGTTATAGACCTCCAATAGCTACAATATTTGTACAGGAGATGTATCAGGGATTGATCCACGTCCCACCGTCAAAAAACGCAATTGACGACAATCGTCGTCTTTGGCACTCTACGTTAGTATTTGAAATGACGACAGCTGTCGTCATTGGCACTCAATGAGTTAACGACTGCAGCTGCGTTTTATCAGTTTGATCCTTAACGACCGCAGCTGCACCTCGTTGGCTGTACATCTGCAATGTTTGATTGTTGAATGAATTTGTTCATCATACAGTAGCCTAGGCTACACTAACCTATGCAAATATTAATTTGGGCTAGGAGGAGCTGGGTGGAAATGCCTCCGCTCGCCTTTCAATCCGGGAGCGGTGGCTGTCACCTGAAAGCACACCCCAGGACGGGAATGTGGCGGTGCTGCTTGGCTGTGTGTGAAAGCAATTTCTGTGGCAAGGCTGCCGGCTTTGCGGGCCTTCTGAACTGCAATTTTGCGCGATCTGTGTATGAAAGCGGCTAAAGCCTCAGCCAGGAAGGATGACATCACTGATGACATCATCACTGAACTTATATAGCCTCAGCCAGGAAGGCTGATCACTGATGACATCATTGATGACATCACATCATTAGGTAATTAGCGCAATCACCTAATTAAAAAATCCGGCACCGTCAGGTCACCCGCACAGCCCAGGGGCGGAAGCAATCGTCTCCGTCTGGTTCCTCCCATACTCCCATCACTTATATCCTCAGACTGATGACATCATCACTGGCAGAGCTGAAGCCAAGTGCACGTTCACACCATACGCCAATCCAACGCCAAAGCCAGGCAGTTTCATTTTAGTGTCCTTGTTAACAGGTGAGTCCGTTCACACCAGCCGCACTCCACGCCATGCTGAAGCCACGCTGACGCCATGCCAAAGCCAAGCTGCGCCATGCCAAAGCCAGCCAAGCTGAACCGATAGTTTCAGCTTCTGTTGTATTTTCCAAGCGTGCAGCGCGCAGCAGCTGACGTGCCAGGCATGAAGTCAATGCAATTTGTGGGGGGGAGGGAGGGGCTGGAGGAGCAGCTCCGAGCCAGGCGCTGAGGAAAAGAGTGTTTTTCTGGTGTGACCGGTGTAGCATGGCTCGGCGTGCCTTGACCCCGCCCACAACTTCCATTGACTTCATGCCTGGCAGCTTCACGCTCGGAAAATAGAACTGAATCCTGAACGATCGCTTCAGCACAGCTTCAGCATGGCTTGGACGTGGCACACGTGCTAATTAAAAAATCCGGCTCCGTCAGGTCACCCGCACAGGTGCTCTTTACACCCCCTGAAAGTTTCAGCCTGATCGCACGTAAAACGGCATAGCTGTGGCCAGACAAAACTCTGCTCACACACACGCACACACACACACGCACACACACACACGCACACGCACACGCACACACACACGCACACGCACACGCACACACACACACGCACACACACACACACACACGCACACGCACACGCACACGCACACACACACGCACACGCACACGCACACACACACACACGGACACTTCTCATTCTTATTATGCTGCTGAATGTGCTAGTCATAGTTTATTTCTCATTTTCTATTCCTATTCTTATTTTATTGCCTATTGCTGCTGTAACAAAATAATTTCCCCTTCAATGATTAATAACAGTACTACCTACCTACCTACCTACCTACCTTAAATAGCCAACAAGTTTCACCATCTTGTTAAAATGGGAAAACATGCGGGGGATGTGGTCATGAGAACAGCCCCTCAGCTGTGTGCTTGATCATCTATGACACGATCCTGCTATTAAAAGCAAAAATATAGTTGTGGTTTCCTAGATTCTGTCTCCGAGTGTCTGCTTACCTGGTATGCAGCGAGCGAGTGGCCATATTATCTTGGCAGAGGGCCACTGTTGATGGGAACTGCGTTCCAGATGCCACTCTCCAGGTTGTAGCTGTTGAGCAAATGCAATGCCATGATAATACATACAGAATACAAAAGAGTATATATTAGCTGCATACTAAAAACATTGTAGAAATGTCATTTCCTGGACAGGCCACTGTCTGAATTCAGATTAAGAGATTATTTCCCCATGATCAGTTGATGTAATCAAGGCATAGTGGTCTGGACTCCCATTTGTTGTTTTGAAGCGACTTTCAGAAAACGCTTCAAAAGTAATAAAAGTGGTCCTCAGATGTGAAGATTATCTTGCTGAACACAAATTTAGCCGTTTCATAAACTTTTGTTAACCACAGACCTTATTTGATTCATTTTAACCAAAATTCCCATACAACTAGAACGACCGCACCACGGATATATGCCTCTGCCAACAAGTGAGCAGTCGACATCCATGTCTGTCCAGACTTTGACGTTTGAGCCAAATGTGAAGAAATTCCACCAAGGTGTTACTGAGATATCATGTTAACGAGCTTAAGAATGGCGTCCGTGAGGTCACAGTGACCTTGACCTTTGACCACCAAAATAGAATCAGTTCATCCTTGAGTCCAAGTGGACGTTTGAGCCAAAGGTGACACAATTCCGTCAAGGCGTTCCTGAGATATCGCGTTAACGAGGTAGAAAATGGAGCTTGTGAGGTCACAGTGACCTTGAACTTTGACCTTTGACCACCAAAATCTAAGCAGTTCATCCTTGAGTCCAAGTGGACGTTTGAGCCAAATGTGAAGAAATTCCACCAAGGCGTTCCTGAGATACTGCGTTAACGATCTTGAGAATGGCGTTCGTGAGGTCACACAGTGACCTTAAACTTTGACCACCAAAATCTAATCAGTTAATCCTTGAGTCCAAGTGGACGTTTGAGGCAAATGTGACGAAATTCCGTCCAGGAGTTCCCGAGATATCGCGTTAACAGACGTACGTACGGACAACCTGAAACCATAATGCCATAAAAATCCCATTGACTTTTACACATAAGAACCAGGAAGTGCGGGGACTTCTGGGTAAGCCTACAAAAATACATCATCCCTGCAGTACTCTATGGTGATTGAGCCTATGGCCTATGATGGAACGAACCCTTTGTATTTTTAGTATTACAGCATTTATGAACTTGGTGTCTGTGGTGACTCAGATGATGCAACATTGCTTGGATCTCACATTGGCTTTGCTATAGAACAGGCCACACCGTCAAGTCATCACAGATTAGTAGATATTAGAGTTGGCTAAATAATTAGACACGGGGCAGATGGAGAGAGCTGGAGCGAGCAATAAAGAGTGAGAATTGTCAAATTGTGCTGCAAATGAGTGGTTGAAGTGGTTGAACTTGAAGCAGGAAATGACTCGGTAGAGTGGTTGAACTTGAAGCAGGAAATGACTCGGTAGAGTTGTTGAACTTGAAGCAGGAAATGACTCGGTAGAGTGGTTGAACTTGAAGCAGGAAATGACTCCGAGTGGTTGAACTTGAAGCAGAAGGCATTGTGCACTTCATCCACTGAGTCATCTAAGCACACACACACGAGTCTAAATTTAGCTCAGTGAATGCACCACATACAGCATGCATACTGTAGTAAGCACTAGGGCTGTCCTCGACTCAGGATTCTGACAGTCGACTCGGATTCGACTGTCCAATACAAATATTCCACTATTATATTATTATTATTATTATTATTATTATTATTATTATTATTATTATTATTATTATTATTATATCTTTTTTAGAATATCTTCAGTGATTATTTTGCCCACATTAACAGTCAATTGCGGCAATTCGACGTCGGGATAATGGGGTCTGAATGAGACATCATTTTCTTTTTTAAATTAGGCTCTAGCCTATTTTTTTTATTTCACCCTTTAAACATTAAAACAACATGTAGCCTACATGAATAAACAAATGAAAGTGTAAAGGCCTGCCCTATGCAAAGGATGTACACAGTAATTGACTCATTCATAAATTGGCTCATTTTAACACACATTTCAGAAAAATCGCTCTTCATGATGTCAATAGAGTAATGGCCTTTGTGCCCTGGCATGTGGCCTTGTGCCTAACAAAAATTGTGAGGCCGAAGACCAGATGGCCACGCGCCTAAAATGACGAAATTCCCACCCTGGTACCAACCATGTCATGCTAGCTTGTCACAAGGGGGCTAAATAACGCTCCAAAGTTAGGCTACATTTTGGGCAGGGAAAAACGATTATCAAATCAAAGGGGTCCCTTGACCTCTCACCTTAAAGGAACACTCTGCCCATTTTCAACCAGCTTTGTATCATTAGAACATCAGTAGTATATCAGAAAACTGTAAACTGTTTTGAAGTCTGTCATTTAATTTGACAGTTATTGAGTGTTAAAGTGTGGACCAGTGACATCACTGGTCCACACTAACTCAAATTAATAACTCATTAACTCAAATCAACTCTCAATAACTGTCAAACTAGATGAATGATGAATAGTTTGACAGTTATTGAGAGTTGATTTAAGTTAATGAGTTATTAATTTGAGTGTTAAAGTGTTAAAGTGTGGACCAGTGACATCACTGGTCCACACTTTAACACTCAATAACTGTCAAATTAAATGACAGACTTCAAAACCGTTTACAGTTTTCTGATATACTACTGATGTTCTAATGATACAAAGCTGGTTGAAAATGGGCGGAGTGTTCCTTTAAGATATCTGAATGAAACTGGGTTGTATGGATAGATACCCATGAGTCTCCCTTTTACAGATAGGCTAGCACAAGCATTTTTCAACAAGACAGCATCAATCGACAGAACAATGGATGGATGGAGCTTTGACCGATCTGATTGGGGGGGGGGGGGATCATTTGCAGATACCCCAGAAAATCTTGTTCCATAAAATAAAATGTTGCATACTGCAAAAACGTAAGGGTTGTTCTGCTGACCTATTAAAAAAATCCTACATGTGTATGCTGGGCATACAATGTCAGGTTCGCTTAGTATTGTAGCCTGTCAACTGTGTCCATTTACACATGTATGGAACTAGCCTATACAGAGATTTTTATCGACTGTTGTTGGTTCCGAATTCTATTTATATTTATAATATTGATTTTTTTATGTGTTTTTTGTGAGGCTCCTTCATAAATGTACCTGTTAGGCATTCCTCAGCCAATGGACCCTTCTCACGGGGGCCATTTTGTGTCGAAAAGGCAGGAGAAACACAGGTGCAAGCAAAACACTAATGAGGGTTTCCAACTTCCATGATTGGAATTTGGAAACCCTCATTAGTGTGTTGCTTGCACCTGTGTTCATCCTGCCTTTTCGGCACAAAATGGCCCCCGTGAAATGGGTCTATAGCCTATGAGCTACCTCCGGGAACCCGAGTTCAGACCTAATTGAAGGCATGGTCTGAGTGTAATTATCTAATTCAGTGGTTCTCAACTGGGGGTCCGGGGACCCCCAGGGGTCCGTGGCACTTTGCCAGGGGGTCTGTGAAAAGTTTTCAGGGAAATAAAAATAAAAACGTTTTTTTTTTTGCAAAAGCTTCATAGTTCAACAAAAATATTTTATGCTTCAAATCTAAAATGGTTCATGGATTACATTCTAATCTAACAAACACATCAATTTAAAAGTCAAGCACGTTACCGTGGAAACAATTAAGCTTAGCCCAAAATCACAAATCAGAATGAAGGTGTCCCTGGTATATTTTCTATCTTGTAAGGGGTCCTTGGCTGAAAAACATTTGAGAACCTCTGATCTAATTACTGTGATCTTACAAAATATTGATGTGTGTTCCTATATTGCCTATGTTGTGAGCCTCTCTTTATTAATAACACACTTTCTAATTATTTGATATTTTTTCTATACATATTGTTTTCATGCATAATTTAGCTGTCTGTGCTTTTTAGAAATGATGATTGTCTTGTGATGCCCCATAGGCTGTTTCACGTGGCGAGCTGTGATTGGCTATGACACCATACAGCCACTCCCTATTTAAGATGGCTTCACAGTATCTTGAACCATTTGTTTGAAACAGGTCGGTGACCAAAACGTCACAAAATAAATTCTTATTGCAAGTTTGGACGGTGTGCGGGACTCCCTTTTTACATGTTCTTCCAATGTAAGACACTTTGCAACTGGGACATTCTAGCCTGTAAACAACAAAGGAGGTTTTACAGTTGATGAAATGATCCATGGTGAATTCCTTGTGGGATGCAAACTCCACAAATGTCGTGGTCTGTATGACATTTGTGCAGTGGTTACAATGGCTACACCTGTACGAGCCCTTGGGTTTTGGAGACAACCATGTTTGTTGAGTGTTTGGTTGGAGATGGCTGTGTACCAGTTTCTCCTGTAGAGGGCGGCATCTCCTAAAGCTGATTGGGTGGCTGAGGGAAGACCAGACTGAGAATACCGTCACTCTGTATAATACCCCGATTTCTATTTATAATCCGTCTGTGCTGTATGTTATGACAAATACCACTTTATCTGTTGTTTGTTTAGGAGCATTTCTTTGTAGTAAAGATTGTCTGTCTAGGTTCCTGTGATTTGGCCTCAAACTCCTTTTCCTGGTCACAGATTGTCCGGACTCGTTGGAACTGACCATAAGGCAGGCACATATAGTCTTTGAGCCACTGGGGATGAAAAGCTCTTTGCATGCAGTATAGTGTTTCTGTCTGTTGGTTTCCTAAGTAGCCTACAGATGTATGCAGGGTACCACGATTGTCTTTAAAGATCATGAGATCTAAAGAAAATCTATGCTCTCCTTGCTGTAATCTAGAGACATCTTAATGTTGGTGTTAACGCTGTTTAAGAAGACATGGAAAGCTTGTAGCTCAGCCTCTGACCCAGACCAAACCAAACATACGTCATCAATGCACTACCATCCCCACCAGATAATGTGCAAATTACCCCTCTCATAAACTTTTGTTACGTAGACCTTATTTTATGCATTAAGCTAAATCCCCATTATAAAACCCCATTCACTTCCCCCCTGAAGCTCCAACATGGTACAACACAGTAGCCTACTCTATTAAGGGGTGTTTGAAGGAGGATGAAGCGGTGGATGGCATTGTCGTTTTAAAATACATATTTGATTAAAATGTGAGGATTAAACCATTTACCTTGACCAATGATCCCATACTTGATGGAAGACAGGAAGTCTTGGCTCTGTCTGATGTTCTCCAGTCGCTCCAGTTCGTATGCAGACAGTTCTCCATATCTATTCTGTAGTAAACAAACACAGAAGATTCATAACTGAGAAAACGTACTTTTCTTTGACATGTACACAGATATAGCCCTACTGTACATTCCAATACACACCTGACCCCGGTACGTCCTAGGTCCTTTCTGTCTGGAGTTTGCACGTTCTGTAATGTTTATAACAGCTATCCTTTACTGGACGGTTCACGGGCCAAACTGAAAAGTAGTTACTGCAATTAACGTCAACATTATTTAACGAATAGCAACTTAACAACAGAAATGCACGGCTTCGATAACCTTAGTTACCTGTAATAATTGTATCTTCACCACAGCTTCCCGTTTCATAACTTCTGTCGCCATTTCACGACAACGCTAACTGCTAAGTTGCTAACGACACTAAATGGTAAGGTATGCACACATCATCACATTAAAAACACATTCGCTATGAATCCTCGCTAGGGGGCGGGGCCGCCCTCGCTCCGTGCTTGCCTTTGACCTGTACGCAGTTTTTTCCTGTCGTGAGCGGTCGTGACTCGTCAGAATCAGCACCTAGAACCAGAGACAGGCGATAATTTAACAGATCCACGGAGACAAGCTGCTGGTAACGTCAAAACAATACTAATTTTACTAAATCAATACTAATTTTATTTAGCCAAACTAACTTCTAACGTCTCAGTCGACCTGTTAGCTTCAGCGGCTAACGCTAGCTAGGTTAGCTGTCGCTTACTTAGCTAACTAGCTAGCTGCTCCTTACCGTTCAACACCAGTTCGGAGAATCACAAGGTGAGTTACGACAGCAAACAGAAATAAACATCCTTTACTTCAAAAGTAGGCTACCAATACAGTAATGTAAAAAATAATAATTTCAAGTCAAAGTCATCCATGAAAAACCCTACTAAAACTCTGATTTTGAGGCTACAAAATCAGTAGGCTAATGTAAACCGTTTTGAAGTCATTAATTTCGTTTGACAGTTATTGAGAGTTGATTTGAGTTCAGTTGTGGACCATTACCAGTGATGTCATTCATACACAAACCCTGTCAACTAAATGAAAAACTGTTGACAGTTTTCTGATATAGGCTACTAACGCTACTGACTTTGTAATATACAAAGCTAGTTCAAAATCGGAGCGCAAGTACAGTGTGAGCAGCATGTTTACTGTTGTAGTTGCTGAAGCTGGAGCTAGTTTGAACTACTTAGGGCTGGGCAATATATCAGTATTATATTAATATGATATTAACTAGATGGTCTTAGATCTTGGATAGTATGGTGATATGAGAATGGTCTTAGATGTTGGATGTGGTATGGTGATATGAGCCTATATGGATGTTGATGGATACTGGTATGTTAACATGATCTTATAAAACGATACCGGTGCCTAAACAGCTACTTTTTTGTTAAAGTGGATTTACTGTGACTAATATAATATATTATTATTTTATTGTTCCTGATCCTCTAGAGTAGCTTTGCAAAATGACTTGTATTAATGGTCATTTTGTTATTCATAATCCATTTGGTATCTATTTCTCTCTGTCTTCATCTCTTTCTCTCAGATAATGCTGCCCAGAGTGGAGACCCGCACAGGCGGAAATGGAGGAGGCTTCTTTCGTTGCTTCAACTTACTTAAACGCAAACGCAAAGGTAAGATCGAGGTCAACCAGGTGACGTGTTTTAGAATTTCCTATAGGAGCCCAGGTGAATGTCGTTGTCTTTCTCTTGCGGTGACGGGACGTCAAACTCCATTCAGTGTTTTAATGTCTGCCTTGAGCCCAGTTAAGATCAATGATTCGCGACTAGACGAATCATTGAGTGGGCTGAGGGGCAGGCGACGCCACCAGCCGGCTGGCGTCGAGCTGAGACGGCGGGCCTGTTCACACCGCTGCAACTTTTCCCTGCAACATTCTAAAACGCTTTCATCTCGTTGCGAATCAACTGGCCTTTACTCAGCAGGAAAACCTACATGATTAGGTGTATGATTTGGCACTATTCACCTCTTTCCTGGACTTACGTTTCCCATGATTCTCAGCGGTAGCCGGTTGTCGACTTCCTGTTTAATTTTTTTTACTAGCAAGGAGGTGCGTGCCACTGTCAAAGAGTGGGAACGTATGGCTTATTTTATCCAAAATGGCTAAAAATAGTAGCGTGGTGTGGTTGCATAGCGGCGATATTTTACAAAAACGAGGTGAATGTCAATTCACTGGTACTGTAGGGGCTTATTTTAGCCAAAATTGGTTAAGTGGTTGCATAGCGGCCACTTTTATTTTGAAGGCTAAACGTCCAAAACGGAACTCTTATTATTTGGTCATTGAACGGAGCTTTAGCGGTCTCTCTCTCTTTCAAGATTCAAGATATTGTCACTCCGTTGTACAATTATGCACGTGTGAAATTATTGTGCTGGGGGGCTCCATTGCAAGACATAGGTAGGTACAACGTCACAACAATTATTATGATTATTTTCAGTCTCTTTCGTTGTGAACGGTCCTGGGCGGAAACAGGCAACCGGCAGCTGGAAACAGGGAGGGAGGGTGACATGGAAGCGCCCACTGTTTCACCATGAAACTCGTGAATATGAATATAAAATTGATTGATTGATTGATTGATTGATTGATATGTGTGCTTTTCTAACATTTGCATCCCTGCTCTCCTCTTTCTCTTTGGGTCTTGGCGTTTTTTAGGTGAGAAGCCGAACGCCCTGGCAGAGCCCCGCGGGAACGCGGAAGGCAAGAAGAAGAAGAGCGTTTGCTGGGCTAAGGAGGAGCAGCTCAAAGAATACTTTTACTTTGACCTGGATGAGACCGAGAGAGGTGAGCGACTTTTACCCTGTTTTTTTTTTCTGGAACCTGCAGATAGCCGTTATTCATACAATTGTTTTCCTAATGATAATTTTTTCGCTCCTGTGCTTCACAGTCAACGTCAACACGATCAAGGAGGACCAACCAGAGCTGATGATGGACAGGCAGGCGTTTGAGATGTTCTGTCAGCTCTACCATGACAACATGGAGGAGAGGGTCCCCTTTAGTATAGAAACATTCCTCTCTGAGAGAAGAGATGAAGACACCATGGAGGAGAGGGTCCCTTTTAGTATAGAAAAATTCCTCCGTGAGAGAAGAGAGAAAGCGCTTCGATCCGGATGCATTCCTCCTCCCAAGCCGCCGAAGAGACGTTCCGTGGCCTCCAGATGTTCCCTGGTCCCCTGGTCCGTAATTGAAGACCTACACACCCTGGATGAAGACATGGCTGATGAGGAGCATAATTCGGGCCTGGCACCACGGGGGGGCTTGTGGGGCTGCCTACCAGCACGAGGGTCGCAGGTTCGAGTTCCAGTTGCGGCCACAGTTGCGGCCACAGTTGCGGCCGGTCCTTCCAGAGGTGAGATGAACTGACCATCACAGTTTTAACAGCTGACGATATTATTAAATATATTGGTACTCTGCATTCTAAATTCATTTTTGGCTCACCTTCCAGGGGCTGGTAAACTAAACTAAAATCCCGCCAAGAATGAATTTAAATACAGAAAAAGGATACGCATTTTTCATGGAAATATGCTGCGCTGCCTATTTACCATTGTCATTTCGTGCATCATGTATTATGTTGATGAACACAACCTTATTCACTTATTCGTCACCGTACTCTTTATCCTCTGGCTCTCTCTTCCGGCTCTTTCTCCCCCTGTGTATTATTAATTGCTATTGCCGCTGGATCTTTGCTGTGGCCTACTACACTTGTTTCTCCAAAGCTGTGCAGGAACTGGCTGGATGATGTGAATTAGCTCATTTTATTTCTCAATCACTGCCAAGGTCTTAGTGTGCCCCAACAATAGATCGACAAAAGAAAGCAACATGTGACTGTTGACACTAGGTCAGCATCTTGGTCTTTCTGTCTAGTTAGCATTGTGGACGACAAGCACAGAATTGACAACACGTTGGCAATTCCAGCATTATGGATGTGACACTTGAATTGTTTGACAATAGGACACACAGTATCAACTCTTTTAGCATGAGACAGACGACAATGTGCATTGTTTCCACAGCATCTTGTTAGATCATAGATCGTCTTACTAGAGCAGGGGTGGGCAACTGGCGCCCCACGGGCCAAACTCTATCCAAGATACACATTGCACACAGTGTTGGGCAAGTTTCTTTCAAAATGTAATATACTACATATTACTAGTTACTTTAATTTGAAAGTAATAAGTTACTTTACAATATTACCTTCTGTGTAGAGTAACTCATTACTTATTACACTACTTTTGCATTACTTTTACCAAAACAACAGCAGCAGCAGAATGACATCGCCGCCCCGGAACCATCCCGAAAAATAATTTCAACCGTCTTGTAAACAATCCAAAATTCTAAATGTTATTCTCTTCCTTTGTTATTGTCATCTGTAGTGGTTATTTGCATAAAAACGCACAGTTTGCTTAGGAAATGATTGTATCTTTTTTTTTTTAAATATGTGCTTTGATTTAATCAAATGTAACTCAATTTGTAACTGGAGTTACTTGACAAAGTAACTGGTATAATATTACTGAAATCCTATAAGTAATATGTTATATTACTGAGTTACTGCTAAAAGTAATATATTACATGTAATATGTTACTTTTGTAATGAGTTACCCCCAACACTGATTGCACATGCAACATTACTAATCTGATTAACTCATTCACTGCCAACAACGTATGAACACGTTTTCAGAATCCAGCTGTTCCCTGCCAACAACGTGTTTACACGTTTTTGGCATCGATTTTTTTTTTTTGACGGTGGGTTGTGCATCTAAGCCTTTTACATCTCTTATATAATTATTGGAGCCACCGAACGTTTACAACCCATTCCACCGACCCACTAAGTGGCAACAGTGCTCTCCTTGCTAGAGGAAGGAAAGCATTTTTTTAACTTGTCAAGCCATTCTCAGCCCAGCCATTCTCCTTTTCGCGCTGATTGCTGGCGATGCGGGATTGCAAATTTACATAATAGATTCAGCCGATCTACTATGATCGGGTGATAGATTACAGGTGGACGAACACACTTTGAAACACGCAGCATAAATATGACCAGAATCGCAAAAGCTTCTCTCAACCAAAACTCCAAACGAGTGAGTCCATCCCGACTTCCTCAAACAGCGGCTGTGCAGACAGGCACAGGAGAGCAGCAAAGCACTGACTGGTGACAAGCTTGTCCGCCCACGGAGGGCGGAGTTGTAGCAACTCGAGAGGGAGGGAGAGAGAGAGAGAGAGAGAGAGAGAGAGAGAGAGAGGGAGGGAGAGCGAGAGGGAGGGAGAGAGAGAGAGAGAGCGAGAGGGGGAGGGAGAGAGAGAGAGAGAGAGCCAAAAATGAATGGTTAAAGTGACAGTTCCATCCAATTTCACAAAAAGCCGTTTATCTCTGAATATTCTTTTTCACGCTAAAACCATGCTGTATTCAACTGCTAATGCTTACATAACTACTAACTCTACAAACTAACTCTTTTAGACAGAGAAAGTACACATTCTATTAGTACTTTTGAGATATTGTATGTTCACAAACTCCAAGCTGAAACGAATCCTCGGCTCTTATAAAATGAGCCATAATCCTCAAAAAACGGCTTGGCAGAAGCTATCTACAGCAAAAAAAAACGTCTGGCAGTCAATGTGTTAATATGACATATTTGGGTGATGTACCCCATCAAATTGCTGTAGCGGGCTGTTTTAAAGCGAGAGCAACATTTCTGGTGTCATCTGAATGGAAGAATGACTAAATCTGAATATGAAAAATATGAATGTTGGTATAATAAACTTTGTTTACCAGTCCTTTTCATCAAATTAGTAGCTATAATTGGGAGTGATGGTGTTACAGTAGGCTACTGGTGGAAGTGCACAGTCACAATCTGGCCCTCTGGTAGCGATGACATTTTTCTGTGGCACTCTCTATCATCAAAGTTGCCCATCCCTGTGCTAGAGCAGCGGTTCTCAATCTCAAATGGGGGTCCAAGGGTCCGTGGCACTTTGCCAGGGATTCCGCAAAAAGTTTTCAGGAAAATAAAAATAAAAACGTTTGTTGTTGCAAAAGCTTCATAGTTCAACAAAAATATTTTATGCTTTAAATCTAAAATGGTTCATGGATTACATTCTAATCTAACAAACCTATCAATTTAAAAGTCAAGCACGTTACCGTGGAAACAATTAAGCTTAGCCCAAAATCACAAATCAGAATGAGGGGGTCCCGGTATATTTTCTATCTTGTAAGGGGTCCTTGTCCTGAAAAACATTTGAGAACCCCTGTACTAGAGGAACCAAAATTAAGACAACATTATAATTTGTTGTTAAGATACATTATACAATTGCTGCTAATCTCAGCCAACCAATCTGATTCTTTTGCCTTCATTTACTGCCGCCCCACCCCCCCCACTGTAGTATACATTCAGTTTTAATTTAAATGTTTTGTTTAATCTGTCTGTTGTCACATCTCCAACTCAGACTTTCTTGTGGAGAAGCTCACGCGCCTCATCGACCTGCCTACGACAGAGTCCGCCAAGCTCCTGGGAGAGGATGGCCCAAAGACCCGCACAGGCCGAAATGGAGGAGGCTTCTTTCGTTGCTTCAACTTACTTAAACGCAAACGCAAAGGTAAGAGGTCAACCAGGTGACGTCTTTTAGAAGTTACTATAGGAGCCCAGGTGAATGTCTTTTCTCTCACGGTGACGGGACGTCAAACTCCATTCAGTGTTTTAATCTCTGCCTTAAGCCCAGTTAAAATCAATGATTCGCGACTAGACGAGCGAAACTTGCAACTGCTTGCAATAAGTGCCACTGGCGACAAGCTGAGTCGCAGGCGACGCCACCAGCCGTCATTTTGACTGTTCATTACTACTAGCCATCGTTCATAGGATGTGCATTCTGTTCTAAAATCATGTTTAGCTGGTAAAGTGACGGTCGACTTTTACACCCATCAGGCTAGCAGGTCAAATCTTCCTGTTCTCATTGTGATCCAAGAGGAATTACATTATGACGTGGGATGACCTCAGATGGCCTCTATACAAAAGATAGTGTTACTGTAGTACGCTGTTTCCTGTCCATTTTTAAACGGGACAACTTGTTCCCAGTCAACAGCGTTTCTTGTCCCGTCTGTATCTGAGCCTATTGGACTATTTGAAGTCCACAGTCAATGTGAATGCCTTCACTCACTGTAATGCTTTCTGTCCCCGTCACAGATAAGGCTGTTGTGTTTGGGACCCCGCTTTCAGAACGCAGCATCGCACAGATCTCCCAGCTCATCGAGTACCTCGGCAAGAGTGAGTAGTCACAAGAATGATTTGTAGATCCTGTACTCTCTCTGTAACTGCTTATAGAGGGTATGCACGGACGTCACTTTCCCATCGGAACACGCCCCCTCAATCAGGACTGAGTGGCAAAACATTCAGCAGCTTCCTCTCTGCTGTTTGGAGCAGCAGGTGTCATTTATCTAGGCTGATCACTGCATTCAAAATCAGTCTTGCTGCCACCCAGTGGGCGTGACCATGCAGTGACTTCTGCCTCTGTGACGTCACGTGCGTCACGTACCCTCTATTGGTGTTTCAAAGTCACCTGAAAGGGGAATTGAATGTAAACAGAAAATACAGGCATTTGCTGTACGCCATTTTTTTATTACCCCTTTTGTGACAGAGAAACAAAGAAATCTTCATTATAAACAAATAACTGAACTGCTTTACAGTCTTTTGAGCTCTTCATCACAATTTCTTTGAACGAGCAGAAATTCAGTCATACAAATGTAATTATTAAACAAACAACTAATATAACCTTCTTTCACATGGCAAACATTCTTTTGTGAAAACCCCTTTTTAAAAGCCTTTCAAAAGCCTTTTTAGCATACAACTACCTACTCAAAGAGGAGAATTTGTCAGTACTTATATAGACGTGCGAGTACGGTAGCCAGGCAGAAATGATGTGACCCAACTGAATATCGGCGACTACAAACGGTGAACGCCACTTTTTTTTTGGCGAGACGCCGATTGCAGTCAACAAGGCCAATATCCCTTCTCACGGGGGCCATTTTGTGTCAAAAAGGCAGGGTAAACACAGGTGCAAGCAAAACACTAATGAGGGTTTCCAACCTCCATGATTGGAATTTGGATCTTCAGACTATTTTACAAAAAGTGTGATGTTTAGGCAAAATGGCATCATGCACTCTGTTGATTTGAACATTAAATGGAGCAAAGTTGTGTTTCTTTTGCAAGTTTGCAAGCGCTTGTAAATTTGTTGAATATTGTTAATCATTGAGGTCACAATATCGTGAATTCCTGGGAGGACTGGCAGGTGGGCGGGGCACCAAACTCATTTTGAATTGTTCGATGTTTTGAGTGTTAATTTGTTGATCTGCTCCTCCTCCGCTCCCTCCAGACCTGCATGTAAAGGGTCTGTTCCAGGTGCCGGGGGACCGTGTGAGGATGCAGGCCCTCAAGAAGCTGTTGAACAGCGGGGCCGATGTTGACCTGGAGTCCGGCGACTTCCACCCCAACGACGTGGCCGCGCTGCTCACGACCTTCCTGGGAGAGCTGCCTGAGCCGCTGCTTACACAGAGACACCTCCATGCACACCTGAAGATAGCAGGTAGGCAGGCTGACACACACACCTGCACATACACACTCACACTTGTTTGTTTTTTTAATTTCCCTCTCCTGTTTTGTCTGAAGATGTCAAACTAGCGACACAGTAATGTTTGAGGCGTTTTAGTACAAAATGCTACATGTTTAATTTTTTTAACGTTTGTGAGCTGGAATTCATCAGTTGAGATTTGAAAAATGCAGAGAAGTCCATGCTTGAAAGCAGAAGTGTTTTGAAGCAAGGTTCCTAGGATGACTTGTATGAAGTAAGCGTTGTATGTGTGTTGTAGCCCACTTGATAGAAAATACCAAGATATACTGGCCCCTATCGTTGCATCAGCGTTGTTTCTAGGCCGAGCGCCTGGCGCTGCGCAAATCAGTGGGCGTGGACCAGCGCACTTGATATCTTCGTGTTGGCGCTACACGCAGCCTAAAGCATTACAACCACGCCTTTTAAGCATAAAATTATGCACCGTCATGCTCATTGGATAAGTGCAATAAACGAATCGCACGCTTGCCTTTTAAGCTCCAATTCCAGTGGTCCAGCAAAACCAGACAAAAGCCAAGCGCTCTGCCCCCCCCCGCTCCCTTCATCCAGTCTGTCTGTCTCCATATATAGGCTATTATTCCATATTATTATTAGAGATGGGCCGATACCGATACTGGTATCGATACTTGGCGCCGATACCGTACTCAAGTACTCGTATCGGTATCGGGAGAACGTCCCGAAACACTGGCGCGAGTACTGTGTAATTTACAATTAATACAAAAACTCAGAGAGTTACAGAGAGAGTTACAGAGAGTGACTACTAAGCATTTATTTGACTGTTTACTATTATTTAACATACTTTTGTACTCAATTCTGTTTTGGGTTTTGGCTGTGCTGGTGTGTGCTGCTTAAAGAAGGTAAAGAAACTGTAAACAAATAAACAGTATCTTAAGAATCAGCAGTGTTATTATTTTCATTGTGGTAATTGAACATTACAGTATCATTAAAAGTACAAGGCATGACAATGAAACGAAATTGGGGGAAAAAAGGGGGTAAAATAAGTGGTTACTCAACAAAAACAAAAAGTACTCGTATCGGTACTCGTATCGGCGAGTACCCAAAATTAAGTACTCGTACTCGTACTCGGTCTGAAAAAAATGGTATCGGCCCATCTCTAATTATTATGCTTCTCAAACCAATCTAACTGCAGTTTAAATACTGCAAGCATGTAAATACCCTACACTATAGCAAGATCAAAGTGAAAAGAATGTTCTAAATGCATCAGCTAGAAAAATATAGCCTATTAGATTGGTGAAAGTTTGTCCACAAAGATATCATTTTCTCTCGCCTGCTGCAGGAAGGATGATGCACATAAATATACCCTACATTATGTAAAGTCATTGCATAAATGTGTTTTTATTGTAAAACTAAATGTGAAATTGGGCCAAGTTATTGGAGCAGACATCACAGTATAGCAGATGCCAGTAGAAGCGCGTTCCGCTGTCACTTATCTAAATCACGTTAAATCGACAAGGGGTATATATAGGCCCAGGAGGACATATATGTTTCACATAGGGTGGTGTTTTCATTTCGATGTTTTATTTGGTCCAATATTGAAATGTTCTACAATTGCATGGTTGTGTTACCATTACACATTATTTAGAACTACCTTTTATATCTATTTCGGCTCATTTGGTTGCTATTTAGTAGCTAAATGGAGCATCACAATGCATGCTGGGACATGCCAGGCACTGAACTTACAACTTCTTTTTCCTATGGGAAGCTGGGTGCTGCTATGTGTTGTGTCTGTCTGAGCGAGGGAGTCACAGAGAGAGAGTCGTATTGTGCCTGTCAGACTGATATGAGCAAGAGAGAGGGAGTGACACAGAGAAGGGGACAGAGGAGAGCCAGAGGAGTGATCCGCGCAACCGGCGCACTGAATAGGCCTGGTTTTCAAAAGCGCAAAGCGCTAAATTTACGCCAGGTGGGAAGATATCATTACGCCGGCATTTAAGGCCGACACGCCCATTCTGGCCCATTCTGGGACTGCGCCACGCCCATTCGGCCTAAAGCGCATTTGGCAGCGTAAAGCCATATTGATATCTTGCCGAGGCAGGCGCAAGGCACGTTTTTTTGCGTTTAAGGCCCGTTTTAGCGCCGAAGGCCTGTGGGAGAATAGGGGCCACTGTGTATCGCCATTCAGCCTCAAAATACACAGATATGTTTTTTGGTTCATATTGCCCAGCCCTCGGCTACGTTTGAAACTAAATGTCCACCCTCCGGACTTGTGGACTGAGCCCTTGTTGACTTCAGTCGTACTTTCCATGATGCTATATAAGCCGCTGATAGACAGGTTTTTATTTATTTACAACATTAGGTTATGCACACATTCAAATACAGAAATGTTTGTAAATAAGACCTGGACTATGTCTAAATTGGGTATTTTTTACATCGCCCACAAAGTCCACGAGTCTGCAAGTGCAGTGAAATCTGGACAAACCTCTCCATGGCCCTCATCTAGACTAGAGCCATATGAAATCCGTTTCATTTTTTCCAGAATTCCGTTTTTTCCATTTTAATTTTTATTTAGGGTTTAGGAGCAATATTCTTTTCTTTTTTTGACGACTTGGCTCTCTCAGACAGCCTCTTTGACATGTTTCTCCTTGACGGAATTTCTTCACATTTGTCTGCACAGACATGCATGTCGACTGCTTACTTGTCGGCGGAGGCATATATCCGCGGTGCGGTCGTTAAAGTTATGACCAAATTTCATGAATCCGTCCGTTTTTTCTATTTTGCGGAAATCATATGGTCTAGCCTCATCCCTCCCGCTCCCCCATCCCTCCTCCAGATATGACTCTGTTCTCCATCTCCCCTCCAGATATGACTCTGTTCTCCATCTCTCCTCCAGATATGACTCTGTTCTCCATCTCTCCTCCAGATATGACTCTGTTCTCCATCTCCCCTCCAGATATGACTCTGTTCTCCATCTCTCCTTCAGATATGACTCTGTTCTCCATCTCTCCTCCAGATATGACTCTGTTCTCCATCTCTCCTCCAGATATGACTCTGTTCTCCATCTCTCCTCCAGATATGACTCTGTTCTCCATCTCTCCTCCAGATATGACTCTGTTCTCCATCTCTCCTCCAGATATGACTCTGTTCTCCATCTCTCCTCCAGATATGACTCTGTTCGATGATCAGGGCAACAAGACGGCGGTCCCCAACGAGGAACGTCAAATCGAGGCCCTGCAGCTCCTATTCCCGCTGTTACCACAGGCCAACCGCTCGCTGCTCAAACTGCTGCTGGACCTGTTGGACCACACCGCCAAGCAGCAGGACAAGAACCTGATGTCCGCCTCCAACCTGGCCCTCATGTTTGCCCCACGTCTCCTCTGGCCCACACATGTAAGCCTTGTAGTCGACTAAATACTATGACAAAATACTGAAAAATATTGTATTATTAATTTCAAGAACATACAATTGCAACAAAATAAGTGTTATAGCTTTATATGTCAGCATAAACGTAACAGTTTGCCTTCAAATATAATCATATAATGATACGATATGGCACGCCCCTAGTTCCCGTTCTTCCATCTCAAGGAAGGACCCCCTGAATGGATGTGATTAAACCACAGATGCCTGATGGACAATGTTTTCTCCTGGCAACTCCCCCATTGGAGGAGATTTGATTGTTGAATGTAATTTAAGGCAGAATCTAGATGATAGGTGGAGAGAAGGAAACCTCTATTAAACAGGTTTCTAGAAGTCTGTAGAAAGTTCCAGAATGTTTTAAATTGAGCCATCTAAATTCAAAGAATTTGAGTATTACTGCTTTTTAAGTGACAGTAGAATGAACAGTGTTTTTCTAACCACTGCTCTGTCTCTCCTGCTCCAGATGACAGCTGGTGATCTGAGGGACAATCTGGAGAAGCTGAGCAACCACATGGCTTTCCTCATCAAGCACTCCCAGGAACTTTTCCAGGTGATTATAGACGCTTTCAACTTGACAACATAAACATTCTAAATGGCCCCCAGCGTACTTCCTGTTGCAGTGTTTGCTAATACAATAGGCTCGTTTGAGATGAGCAAAAACTGTGCAGATTCGACCAGCGCCTTGCTTGCCCCGTTGCATGACGGTTAGAAAGTTGTCCGACTTGCTCCGTCCTGCCCGCCTGCGTGAGCCACGGGACTCTCGTGAGAGCGAGGCGGGCGCAGATTTGGAGCGAGGCGCCGCAGTTGCTCCCCACCAACTGCGCCCGACTGCGGCTGACAGATGATGACGAGAAACGCATCAAGCTGAGCGCCCATTGGTTCAACACAGGTGCATCACAAACCCACAGTGAAGTGTAGAAACTTCAATTTTATATCTATTCCAAGCTGTCACTCCATATTTTACATAAATACCACCTGTAATGCCTACATTAAAATTAAAATAAGTAATCTAAAGGGCTGGGTCGTTTGAGCAGTGAGTGTGGGTGGCGCTAATGCATGTTTTAATTTGTTTACAAACCGCTGTTAAACAAAACTGTAGAAGAAGAAAAGCAGCAGTAGTGTGCTGCGGGGGTGTTTGACTTGTTGATGCCTCGCCTGACTGTGCTCGCCTGCTCTCGTCTGCTTTCCAGGCGAGGTGGCAGTCAACTCAAACGAGCCTAATAACACAATATAAGCTCACTTCCTGTTGCAGTGTTTGCTAATACATTAACATAATATAAGATTACTTCCTGTTGCAGTGTTTGCTAATACATTAACATAATATAAGCTCACTTCCTGTTGCATTGTTTGCTAATACAATAACATAATATGAGCTAGTTTCCAAACTGTCCCCTAGCAACACAATTCCGTGAAAACCGTCTATTGACCGAGCTTCACGCACGTATGCGTGCGCGTGCACACACACACACACACACACACACACACACACACACACACACAGGACTGTCGTTAGTCAGATTCAAAATAAATTGTACGTTTAGTCCCTCATGTGTGGATTACTGACAAGGATTACTGTGCGTGTGTCCGCTGTTGTCTCCAGGCTCCAGGCTACCTGCGCGAAGCCAAGGAGGAAATACTGCCTAAGCTACAGGAGAACTCCACACAGAGCGATGTCCTTCAGGATGAGATCAAAGATCTGAAACGTCAGATGGAAAGCATGTCTGACATGAAGAAGGCGAACAAGCTGATTCAGCTGGCCTCTGCTGACCATAACCTGTCGGAGAAGAACAAGCTCCTAGGAACTGTCACAAAGGTTCGTATCAATGTTAGAAAATGTACAGAATTGCTGCTTGTCTATTAACACATTCACTGCCAACAGTTTTTTTTTTTACTGTAGGTAGCTTCTGCCAAGGTTTTTTTTTGAGGATTCTGGCTCATCTTTCAAGAGCTGAGGATTATTTTCTGTTAGGATTTTGTGAACACAAAATATCTCAAAAGAACTAATAGAATGTGTGCTTTCTCTGTCTAAAAGAGTTAGTTTGTAGAGTTAGTAGTTATGTAGGCATTAGCAGTTGAATACAGCATGGTTTCAGCGTCTGAAAATTTAAGCTGAGATAAATGCCTTTTTGTGAAATTCGATAGAACAGTCACTTTAACCATTTATTTTTGGCATCAGTAAGACGTCAGACATCTAAACAATAGTTTTGAACAGTAATTTCCTCCATAACAGCAGGAAACCCCCCTGTCCTTCAAACTCCTCCCTCCGTGTGTGTTCTCCTCCTCCCTCCGTGGCTGCAGCGGGTGTGTCACAAGCGAGTTTCTGCTGTCTGTGCTGCCTGGCTGCCCCTCGTCGGGCGAGTCTGGATGGGCTCGCTCGTTTCTTGGGGTTTCGGTTGAGAGATTTGATGAAGCTTTTGCGATTCTGGGCTTATTTATGCTGCGTGTTTCAAAGTGTGTTGCACCCAGTCTATTTTTGGAACCCCCCACCGTTGTGCGCCACCGTTGTGCGCCAGCGCGAAAGCGTTTTCGCCAAACCATTCTACAGTATGAGAATGGTTTCCTCGCGCTTTCCCCTGCAGTTTTGGCTCGGCTTTTTCTAGTCTGGAGAGCACTGTCGCCACTTAGCACTAGATGAAAAGTGGTATTTTCGTCAGTAAACGCCGTTGTAAATGGCTGTGGAAGTTCAGATTAACAACTATTTGTGGTGATCTCCGGATAACACAGGAAACTCTGAAGGATTGACGGGGATGGCTGTTTTACACAGCCCCCGCAGCCTCCCCCTGGCTTGGGGCCTTTCACATGTAAATAAGAATGAGGTGAGCTACAGAAATGCAAATCAGGGCGAGGGGCATGATGCTCGTGAGTGTGGGGGGGGGGACCTCTGCTATTGTTTACAGACAGCTTTTAAATCACAGCCTTACAGACAGCCTTTAAATCATGGGGTACAAAGTTTACAGCAATATCTCTATCTAACAAAAATTACCAAAATGCACAAAAATATCTGATTATCTCTGAAGAATATTACATTTGAAAAATTCCATGTTTTGCTTTGTTTTATTTGTCAGGGTAAACAGAAATCTGCAGATGAGGCGATTTGTTTTTACAAAATATAATCAAAATACAAACAAAACATATCAAAAAAATATTTTGGCTAATAATATAATATATTCTGGGCTGTAACTGCTTTGCCTTTGCCCTTTGGTTTGAGGTCTGCAACACAATACACTGAACATAAGTCCTTGGAAACCAAAACATGTGTTTAAGTGTGTCACACCCCAGGAAATTGAGTTATTAACCACCCAGTAAAAATTTAAACTGAATTGAATGTCTCCAAGTGTATAAAATTAGGAGCTGAACATTTGTTCTCAATGCAGTTCAGCTTTTCTTTAATGGATTTGGCTTCACGCCTCCGATCGGCTTCTCTGTACACAGGCTGAGCAGCCAGGCAGATGCTCCTCCCCCCCTCCCCCCACACACCTACACAGTAAAACTGTCAGTGTTATTTTTTCTGTGTTAGTGTAAGTCGTCAGTGTTATTTTTTCTGTGTTAGTGTAAGTCAACAGCATTCAGTGTAATTTTAACACTTAATTTATCATAACTAACACCACAAGTGTCCATTGCTTAAAGTGTTGTGGTGGATTTGGGGTGTTTACAAATTCCAACACTCTAGGTGAGCACTTGAACACACCTCCACTTCTCCAGAAACGTTTCACGTCGCCATTTTCTCCTCCTGTTTGGTAAGTTTTGCAATCAAATTTAACGTTTTAAGTTGGTAGGTCGGTTAGATTAGCATAAGTAATATCAGTGAATGTGGTCAGAGTTGAGTTTGCATGCGAATATTTGTCATCAAATCCAATTGTAAAACGTATTTGTCGAAGTGGCCGACTGCTACCATGAGGCCAGTCTGTTTAACCACACTCATGGAGAAAGGAGCTAATGCTAACGCTAGTAATATCTGCTACAGGTTTTAATACAAGTTCTTCTTTGTTTTCGTTTGCAACTGCTAAAGCCTATAACGTTATCTTGGTGGACAACGAGCGGGACATGCAGTGGAGGAGCGAGCGAGGGAAGAAAGGGAAGAAAGGTAACGTGGTATTATGGTGGACTGTTAGCAATTGTAGCTAGTAAACGTTAGCTCAGACGGCATGTAGCCTCAGCAAACCACTTATTGTGATCATATCCCCGCATTCACAGCACTCCCAGTGCTGGCGTAATCCATATAAACCCCCTTCTTGCTTCACCCGAAATGAAATGTACAGGATTTGTGTTAGTTGGTGGCTCAAAATTAAGCTTTAGGTTTAGTAATAGCTTCGATAGCCAAAGCTTACACTGGCAGCATTGAGGCTAGCTGTGTGTGCATTGATTCTGCTTTGTTTCATAAAGCATGGTGTGGCCCTGAGATTAAAACAGTCTCATAGACCAGTTCCACAGTGGCCATGGCTCTAACTACAAACAGTGGCAGCAGCAGGGAGCCATAGCGCTAGTTTGAGCCACGTTTGCCATGTTTAAAGGAACAGCTCACCCTAAAATCCAAAATACCCTTTGTTCCAACCCGCAGATGCTGTGATGCTTTCCGCGCATGAAAGATTACTCAACTGATTTCTGAAATGACTGCCCGCAATATGCTGCCGCTGTGTTTTGTTTTCATCACCATGAGTTTGCTGAACAGGTAAATAAATAAATATTAAATAATTTAGATAGAAGTAGCCTAGATGTTGGTTTTAACTTGAATGATTTACAGTTGCACACATTGTGTGTGTGTGTGTGCCTGTAATCACGAGCACACACTAAACGCACACTTGTCCACATGATCACGTGTTTTACTGCCATTTTATTCAACTGCAAAATAAATCTTTTTTCAGATTCAATTAGATACCAAATACTAAGAAAAATGGTGCAAATCATAACAATTCAGCGCAAATAATGGCTTTCACGTCTGTGTAAAAGTGATTTGTGAAACTACGTCTGTAATGCTGGATTAAAAAAATCCTGAATACAAATGTTTTTTTTCTCTCTCATTGTAAAGTTAGTAGCTGGGCAAAAAACAATCAAAAATGTTTAAAATCCAATGCAAAGGTTTGGCAAAGTACAGCACAGCATAGCTTTGACTGATTTTGTCTGTTTATAGCTGTGGACAGTGTTTTGACTGATTTTGTCTGTTTGTAGCTCTGGACAGTGTTTTGAAGACAATGACTATCATCGGAGTCATCCTCTCCTTCCGCTCCTTGGCTCAGGAGGATCTGAGAGACGTAAGACACACACACACACACACACACACCCTCACAAATATAGACATGCATGTAGACACACAAATAATGCATGCAAGGACTGTTAGAACACACAGGCACAGTTGAAAGGTAAAACGTCAAAAAATGTATCTGTGCCAATCAGAAAATGAACCTGTCCCTGTTCCTAAAAAGTCTGTTTTGTCTCTTGTCTCTAGGTTTTGTCTTGTCATATTCCATTCCTGGTCAGTTCAGTGGAGGATTTCAAGGACCACATCCCGCGAGAGACAGACATGAAGGTAACACATGCTGAAAAGACACAAACCCTGGAAACACACTGGACACAAATAGTGGAAACAGTCCAAATTGCGTTCAAACCTGTTGTCTCTGTGTAATTTGCTTTCTCTCTCCTCTGTGTGTGTGTGTGTGTGTGTGTGTGTGTGTGTGTGTGTGTGTGTGTGTGTGTGTAGGTGGCAATGAATGTCTATGAGCTGTCATTGGCAGCAGGTTTACCCTGCGAGATCGACCCTGCACTGTTGGTGGCGCTGTCTTCACAAAAGAGTGGTAAGATAAACACAGACACACACACACACACCCTCACAAATATAGACATGCATGTAGACACACAAATAATGCATGCAAGGACTGTTAGAACACACAGGCACAGTTGAAAGGTAAAACGTCAAAAAATGTATCTGTGCCAATCAGAAAATGAACCTGTCCCTGTTCCTAAAAAGTCTGTTTTGTCTCTTGTCTCTAGGTTTTGTCTTGTCATATTCCATTCCTGGTCAGTTCAGTGGAGGATTTCAAGGACCACATCCCGCGAGAGACAGACATGAAGGTAACACACGCTGAAAAGACACAAACCCTGGAAACACACTGGACACAAATAGTGGAAACAGTCCAAATTGCGTTCAAACCTGTTGTCTCTGTGTAATTTGCTTTCTCTCTCCTGTGTGTGTGTGTGTGTGTGTGTGTGTGTGTGTGTGTGTGTGTGTGTGTGTGTGTGTGTGTGTGTGTGTGTGTGTGTGTGTGTGTGTGTGTAGGTGGCAATGAATGTCTATGAGCTGTCATTGGCAGCAGGTTTACCCTGCGAGATCGACCCTGCACTGTTGGTGGCGCTGTCTTCACAAAAGAGTGGTAAGATAAACACAGACACACACAACGAACACACACAAGTGTGTGTGTGTGTGGGGGGGGGTTTGGGGCAGCAGAGACACAAATAAGTTATATTATGTTCTAATAATTTCCATCCATTTAATTATCTCCACTATAGGCATCTCCACTCAGCAGGGGACCCCAGCAAGGTGGCGAGGAGGCTGCTGCTTCTGCTGATAAAGATGACCGTGACGGGCCAGACGAAGAGGACAACACAGCTTCCACTTCCTCGGCTGAATCCATTCAACCTCAACCAAAACGGAAGAAAAGTTCTGTGCTGGACTTTTTTGGGGATGGCTATGGAGAGCATGCCATCCCCATTAAGATCGTGACAAGCTGGAGCGGTACTGGCTGGAAGCCTGCATCCCAGCAGACGAGGAGGATCCACTTGTGTGGTGGTGCGAGAAGGAGCGATCCTTCCCAAAGCTATCTCATCTTGCACGTCGCTATCGGTGTGTGCCTGCAACATCTGTGCCAGCGGAGAGTCTTTTCAGCTGCTGGACTCATAATTAACAGGCTGAGGCCTGACACCAGAACATGTTGACATGTTGATTGCACTGAACAAAAATTCCTCTTTTCACTGATGCAGCAATTTCATTGTTAATGTAGCCTTCCTAGTAGTGTTTCTGATGGCGATTTATTTAATAATATTTTCTGTTCTCTGGAATATGTGCAATGTTCATAATGCACTGGGAAAAGTGCCACCTGCATTTCAGAGCACTTTTTTTTAAGTTATTGATGGTGGATTATTTATTTTTATTTGCTCTTATTAATGTGTGCAATGTTCATATAATGCACTGGGCAAACAAGGATTTTTTCAAAATGTCTATGGGTGAAAATTAATGGGGAATTCTCTAAAAGTATGTTAAATAAGCATATTTACATTTTGCAATAACTGCTAATCCTGTTTACATTGGTTAATGCTGCCTGCACATACTAAAACCATGCTGATACCCAAATCTTTTTCTTCTTGTAATATTTCAGTCTCCTCTCCTTTGATGCTTTTAATCTTATATCTTAATTGTTTATGACATGTACATGTGTATTTTGATTTGCATTTGATCATTTGATTTAATAAAACTTTACTATTCACGATGTTCCTCGCAAATGTTCTTCCCCATTCAATAAATAAATATTGATGGCATTCATTGAAAGTGTAACAATAACGTGAATTTAAGCACACAGCATTGATTTATTATTATTAGGGAGGAGTTTAGCCAAGCATGACCAATAGCAAAGCTATCATAAGATCTGTCAACCAATCACAAGTGATATTTCCCTGTGGCTCCATCCAATGAATGGACAAGCTAGCGGGTTAGTGACAGCTCTATCCACCAGTCACAAGCCATCTTGTATTGTAAGAGTGAGCTGCTCTCATCCAATGAATGAATTCGTTTTTCGCTAGAGGGCTGAGCTTGCTGCTATTCACATTCTAATTAGGCGCACTGCAAGGTGTGAAACATCTATTGTCGCGGCTGAAAGTCCCCCCCCCCGCCCCCGCCCCCCCGTGCCGACACCCGCGGATGCGTTTTCGGCGATCAGCGGACAAAACAAACGCAACACCACAGGTTTTGTACTGCCGTGAACTGCCAGGAATTAGAGAGGTATGTGGCCGTATGTGGCGATCTAAGGGGACGGAAACCTGGCTTTTCGTGCAGTGTAGTGGGTCGGTGGAATGGGTTGTACACGTTCGGTGGCTCCCATATTTTTATAGGAGAAGTAAAAGGGTTAGATCCACGTCCCACCGTCAAATTTTTTTTTTTTTTTTTTTGACGAGATATCTCGTCCACGGCAGTCAACCTCTGGTTTCTGCTTGACGAGATATCTCGTCCACGGCAGTGAACGTGTTAAGCTGTTTGATTGATGGTGAATACTTGTTGCATTTTGCGCTCCATAGTGCTGGTTGCTATAATGTTGGCAATTTGTCTCCCTGTCTCAATCTGACACAAAAAGGTTGAGACCAAATATCCCCTCACTCCAAGAAACCAGAATGGGAACAGTGGACCTTCCAGGTCTCAACTTCACGCCGTCCTCATTTCAGTGAGTCTCTTGCACACGCACACACACACACACACACACACACACACACACACACACACACACACACACACACACACACACACACACACACACACACACACACACACACACACACACACACAGGACTGTCGTTAGTCAGATTCAAAAGAAATTGTACGTTTAGTCCCTCATGTGTGGATTACTGACAAGGATTACTGTGCATGTGTCCGCTGTTGTCTCCAGGCTCCAGGCTACCTGTGCGAAGCCAAGGAGGAAATCCTGCCTAAGCTACAGGAGAACTCCAAACAGAGCGATGTCCTTCAGGATGAGATCAAAGATCTGAAACGTCAGATGGAAAGCATGTCTGACATGAAGAAGGCGAACAAGCTGATTCAGCTGGCCTCTGCTGACCATAACCTGTCGGAGAAGAACAAGCTCCTAGGAACTGTCACAAAGGTTCGTATCAATGTTATAAAATGTACAGAATTGCTGCTTGTCTATTAAGCTGTTTGATTGATGGTGAATACTTGTTGCATTTTGCGCTCCATAGTGCTGGTTGCTATAATGTTGACAATTTGTCTCCCTGTCTCAATCTGACACAAAAAGGTTAAGACCAAATATCCCCTCACTCCAAGAAACCAGAATGGGAACAGTGGACCTTCCAGGTCTCAACTTCACGCTGTCCTCATTTCAGTGAGTCTCTTGCACATGCACACACACACACACACACACACACACACACACACACACACACACACACACCACACACACACACACACACACACACACACACACACACACACACACACACACACACACACACACTCTGTAGTTGTCTTGAAAAAAGCCCTGCATATAATGCCTCTCACGATTGCACTGTGTGATTCTCTCAGGCTGCTGTGCCCAAGAAACGGCCTCAGGAGGGCGCTAAAGGACAGAGGAAATATCCACACGTACCCAGCAGCGTAACCAGCACGGCCTGGTCGCCAGGCCTGATGGCCAGCACTCCCAAGGTAAACACGCACTCACTAAGAGATTTAATACTAGAAATACAACGTATACAAGCACATAGATACACAAAGGGAGTTGGTTTGCTTCATAACATTCACTGTGTTGCTTTGTTCATCAACCTATATGGGAGGCTCACTTATAGAACAACATTCACAGTGTTTCTGTTTTATGCATCAACCTATGGGATGCTCACTTTTGCCTTCCTGGTACTGGAGCACAGGACTTCTCTCACAGGGCTGCCAATGTTGAACTAAGCAATATTTGTTCTATTCACATTGTGTAAGAACTTGTTTGTCTGCATGTGCTGTTGATTTAATCTGCTGGTTTCCGTTTGTTTTACTCTACAGATGGTGAGCTTCAGGAGCCTGCTCTGAGGCCTGGTTGGCGATGAGCTTCAGGAGCTTTCTGGAGTCGATGACTGTTTTCTGTCTGTTTAATCTGCTGGTTGCTGTTTATATAGTTATACAATTTTTACAACTTTTTTACATACAATTTACAATTTTGTTTTGTTCCTGTTTATGAATATATATATTGATGTGTATTTGTAAATAAGTGTGTAAATAATAAATGGATTTTATGAAAGGAAGGCCTTACTTATATCAATTTTTTTTTAATGATCTGGAACTCTTGATAATTCCCTGAAAAACATTGCATGTAAGAAGTCTACCAAATAGCCATTCCACCTTTATTCAATGTGATGAAATATGTATGCTAAACATGTTGGTTTAATCACTTGAGAAACTAGGCTTCTCACACGCTCCATTCCTAGGCTCGCCCGCTGCATCACTGATGTCACAACTTCGCATCACTGATGACATCGCAATTGCTCTTATGATATCAGGGGAGCCAGCCCCACTCCTCAGGATGTTGTCTGCTACCTTTTTCCCCCACTATGATTTCCTGTTATCTTATACCTTGGGCCATCTCATGGTATAGGGACCACGTTCAACTCGGGGTCGTTTGGTCTCAGGGGCCCAAAAACCCCTTTTTGGGACAGAAATCATGTAAATGCAAATAATAAGGTACTGCAATGGCATAAATAGTCAGGCAAGCATGAAATTGTGCAGGAAGTATGCTGGGGCATAGGGGGAAGTAGCAAAATAAGATTCTGGGGCTTGCAGCAATTCTATTTAAAATTTTCACCCACAAAAAAAGACTGTCCGTTTGACAAATTCTCCTAAAAAAAAGATTATTTTCCAGCACTTTATGGTGAATATCACTTCCTCCTTTGTATTTAGAAAACTGCTCGTGTTCATAAGCTTCAATCTGACCCCAAGATGAACTTCCTACCTCAGAAATGACACTTGCTGTGGCTGCACTTGACCTCAAATCAGAGAGAAAACAGCATTTTCAGTCACTGCTCGTCCAGGTGATGTGAAAATGATGTCCATTTGTTCATAAAAGCATGAAACTTGTACTTTAGTTACTCCGTTTGGGCCTCTGAACATTTTCAGAAAGGGAGCCTTGTGGCCAATGCACTCCTGTCTGGTTTCATTCAATGTACTCATTCACTGTGAATGTAGACTGAGTTATAGAGTTATGTTAGTTATCTTCCCAGACACTTCCATTATAGCCTTTTTCTTAAAGCAGGTAGAATACATGTAATAATTGAATGTATAGCTAGCTATATAAATGATAACTGCTCTATCATACTGGGCAAAAAATACATTTTCCTTAAGAAACTATACTTGTTTGTTGTTACAGTCAGTTTATTCACTTTAACCGCCCCCCCCCCCATGTGACAATACATTTTTAACACTAGTGGAATAGTCGTGCAGTGTATCAGGCTGCGCAGGCATCCTCTGGGCAGCATTACAAGTCCAGCCATCAGTGCAGGCTTCGCTCACAGAGTTGGCATGCAGCCTCTCCTCTCTCTCCCCAGAGGGTTTTCATATAGTCCACCTCTCTGGCTTCTCCACTCTGGAGCTCTCCATGGCCCTGAACCTGCCACAGGGTTCATACAAAGTCTTGAAAGTTTGGAAAATGCTTGATTTATTTTTTAACAGTCATGTTTTCAAGGTTAGGAAAATGCTTGAATTTGAATATCCTCCTTGAAAAGTGGTTGATTTCCAACATCATCTGGTGTTTCATCTACACATTACAATCACTCATGTAAACAGAAAATCTTTTAATACCTGAAATGAGATGATGCTGTCGTGATCTTCATTGTCTCCTGGCATCTCACACAAGACACAGAGCGGACCGGAGAGTGGACCGGAGCTGGATTGACTGACACGGGCCCTGCAATGAAAAGGGATGTTTTTCTTTTCAGCTCAGCTCAAGTGAATCAAACACATTCTGGTACAGCAAGAATTTTCATACTGGAAATATGAAATATTTAGTGCCCCTAGTAGCCTACATTTCCTATACAGACCTGACTGGGTTGACCAATGACACGATGAAGAAGAGGTCAGTCTAACCTAGTGGCCTCTAGAGAGAGAGTGGCGTCAGCAGAGGACCAAAATGCTTGTTGAATGCTAAAATAAAGCTGATAATGTACATTTTGATTAAAAAACAAACACAAACAATAAAAACCTTTCAAAGTACAACACAAACTGTCCATTTTGCTGCAACTCGACAGTGCTGCTTAATCCAGGACCTTACTTCCTGGAACTCTTGAGAGTAAAAAACTGGTCCATTGGAGTGAATGGAGATGTCGCAACTCTTCTATCTATATGTCTCTGGGATTGACCAAAGACGATGGGATTTCAAGCAAGACGGCCCAACTTTAACTCACTTCCTGTCATTTTGTCACGTGGGATTGCTACCTGTTAGAATTGGCGGAGCCTGCGGTGACCCATCTATAGTAATATAATATCTATGGTGACCTATGGGTTTGGTTTGACAGCTACCAAAGGACCCCGATTGGCGCATGCGCATGTCGCTCTCTTCTGGATGTCAACTGCACCAGATAACGGAGAAACATTAGCGGGTTTGCTAGCATACGCAAATAATCTTCTTTGACGAAAAGCTTATTTAAATAAATAATGAGGTAACGTAGAATAACCAGACAAATAATTATATATACCTTGACTGCAATACACTGGTGTTGCCACATTGAAAATGGACCAGGCATTTGAAGACATGGATTCAGAGGGCCGGTGGCAAAACCTATACCTAGTAAGTATGTTAGCTTTAGCGTAGCTAGCACAGAGAAGATAGCTTAGCTATAGTAAGTACCGTATGTTAGCTTAGCCTAGCTAACACAGAGATGATCTTACGAACGCTAGTTCAAGCGCGCATGTAATTGAGCCAGCTAGCTAATAACTTGGCTAGCTTCCGATGCTATCCGAGATTGTAGTTGATTTGTAACGCCAAGTACCTAAGTTGTCTTTCTGCGCTAATCGCTAACGTATCTTTCTTTCAGTTCAGTTTACAGCAGCACGTCTGCCTGATAGCGTAGCTCAGCCCAGTTGTCATGCATGTGGTTGAAGCTCTCTGTATCCAAATTATATAGTCACAAACTTAATTTTATTTGTTTTAACTCTATGTTCACCCCACAGGTTAATTGGGCTCCGCGGGTCATGTTCAAGTTTGTTGTAAGAAGTACAAGTAGCCAAAGTGCATAAACTAACTAATCACAGATGTCATTTAATAAAGCCCATGGCACACCAATCATATTCTCCTAGGGAACATGTGGGCAATCTCTGTTCTCTGTTTACATTTTTGTCCGAATGTTGTCATCAGTGATGTCATAAATAACTGATGATGTCATAAGTGATGTAATCAGTGATGCCACTTGGGCAAATGTGCATTGTGACATCACTGATGGAGAGAGACGTGCCAATAGAGCAGGCCAGGCCACGCAGCAGCCGTGCTGTGGTGCATATGCGAGCTGCAGGGTGGCGAGGCCTAGTGTGAGCCTGCGCAGCGGGCGAGCCTGCCTAGGAATCGAGCGCTGCCTAGTTCTCCAACAACTGCCAACAAGAATGTTAGCAGTTGTTGGAGAATGTTTGATTGGCTAAACATAGCCCCTTTTCGGGATCTGCTTCCAGGTATCATCATCTCCCCATCCGCAGTCGCAGTCCCTTCTCCGCCGGTAGACTGTACAATCGTGCCTACAAAATCTGTTTAAACCTTCCTTATCGCTCGCACCATTGTATTGCACTTGAAAGAGCTAGTGCATTAGTCTTTGAGAACTACCTCAAATTAACATCAATGAAACTATATTATCAGATCCAATATCATCTTACGGCCATCCCTGGTAAGCTCCCTCCTCCCCAGGTTCTCAGCCACAAGACAAAACACGAACCACTCGTGCCATCACAAACTCAGGAAATCCTCTTCCTAGATATAAAAACAATTACGGCAAGCGATCTTTCTTTTACAATGGTACAATAAGCTGGAATGAGATTCCAAAAAATTTACGGAATAGTTCATCTCTAATTAGATTTAAACGGCTGTATAAGAATCTCCTATTGGAGGAACAGGTCTGCGGTCACTGACCTGGGTAATGAGGCAACACTTGCAGTTGCCTCATGGCCTAAGCCAGACAATCTTGAATCCTCTTCTTCTGTTTTTCTCGAAACTTTCCCATCTTTTATATATCTGTCACTTTAACTGTGTTTTCGTTTTTCTCTTGATGCAGGACAGGAACCCTCTGAAAACCAGCATTTATGCTGAGTAGGGCCCAAAAGTATTTTAATGAGAAATTGTTGTATGCTTTTTTCCTGTTAAATAAATAAACTGAAACTGAAACAAGGACAGACAACCAGGGCACACCCAATAATTCATCTGCGTTTGTCCGTGTTTCAGAATGTTTGATTGGTATTTGATGGGCTTTAGACAGACACTTCTCAAATAGCGTTTTCCTGGTACCCTGCTTTTCTTCGGCCTCTGCTGTATGCTCATATCAGGTGGTGGTGGGATCATGGAACCCGCCACAAAACATCTTAATAGACTCATTTGTACGTGGTGGTTGTTTTCCCTATGATGGACACAGGAACTGAGCCTTGTTTTCTCTTTGGACTGTCCTCAGGACATCAGGAATCAGTCCCACGAATGCTCCTACATGTACAAAGTCGCCAAGTATCCAGAGAATCGCAATCGCAACAGATACAGAGATGTCAGCCCATGTAAGCAAACCTTTGTCTCTGTGGTAACTCTAAACTGTTTATATGATCTTTGATCCCCCCCCCCTGCAAATCTCTCACCACATGTGTTTATCAAGAACTCATCCCTAAATTACTTTCTCTCATACTCTCTGCAGTTGATCATAGTCGGGTGAAGCTGCAGAGCACAGAAAATGACTACATCAACGCCAGTCTAGTAGTGATGGAGGAAGCCCAGAGAAGTTACATATTGAGTCAGGCAAGTCCAAGGCAGAGTTTTCCAGTTGTGGTGGCTGCCAGCTTTTTAGCCATGCACTGACTAACATAATGTTTACCCCTGATAAATGTTTCCAATCATTTTTCAAGTTCCGACATTATATCACACTGATAGCACATCAGGGATGCCTATTGGTGAAGATGTGTGCTATGCACCCCCCCCAAACAGCCTGCCGATGTCATCCTCATTTCCTCGTGCACCGTCAAAGTCATTTAATTTCCCTCTAAATGAATGGTCTACTACAGCTAGCTATAACGTCATCAGGAAACTGACAGAAAACTAAAGAGAGCTCTTTCAGTTTTGTTTTCCTGTTGTGCTGAATTAGACTGTTGTGTCAGTGAGTGAGTGAGCATGTTTGATGAGAGGGAGTGCTGGTTGGTGCGCGCTTACAGTAATTTGTACGTTTCCTTGTGGAAACTTGACCACATCAATCCACATAATCTCATTTGAGTTTGAAGTTTTATGTACAGAGCGGTGAAATTGCAAACTTTGAGAAAAAGGAGAAGCAAAATGTGAATATTGGTGTATTCATTACCCAGCAGTTCATTACCTAACAGTTGTGTCAGGAACAGTTAGACTAACAGTTAGAATCTGTGTATTATCTCCATTTCTGTATAGAACAGTCCAAAACTAAAAGCACAATCTATATTATAGTTTCTGTTAATTGCAGTTAATTGACAAGTAAAACAACTATGACATATGCTCTCTTACCACAAAACCTTTACTGACAGAGAGTGTTGCTGTAGTTGGCATGAGCAATTCACAGCCATGTGCAGCAAGCATTAGAATTTAGCTGAAGATGAAACCATCAGAATGTGCCAGGGCTGACCTGAGGATGAAACCATCAGAATGTGCCAGGGCTGACCTGAGGATGAAACCATCAGAATGTGTCAGGGGTGACCTGAGGATGAAACCATCAGAATGTGTCAGGGCTGACCTGAGGATGAAACCATCAGAATGTGTCAGGGCTGACCTGAGGATGAAACCATCAGAATGTGTCAGGGCTGACCTGAGGATGAAACCATCAGAATGTGTCAGGGCTGACCTGAGGATGAAACCATCAGAATGTGTCAGGGCTGACCTGAGGATGAAACCATCAGATTGTGCCAGGGCTGACCTGAGGATGAAACCATCAGAATGTGTCAGGGCTGACCTGAGGATGAAACCATCAGAATGTGTCAGGGCTGACCTGAGGATGAAACCATCAGATTGTGCCAGGGCTGACCTGAGGATGAAACCATCAGAATGTGTCAGGGGTGACCTGAGGATGAAACCATCAGAATGTGTCAGGGCTGACCTGAGGATGAAACCATCAGAATGTGTCAGGGCTGACCTGAGGATGAAACCATCAGAATGTGTCAGGGGTGACCTGAGGAT